>NW_024070212.1:6704664-7107941 GCF_014754425.2 Oryx dammah
TTCTTAATATCTTCTGCTTCTGTTAGGTCCATACCATTTCTGTCCTTGATCGAGCCCATCTTTGCATGAAATGTTCCCTTGTTATCTCTAATTTTCCTGAGGAAATCTCTAGTCTTTCCCATTCTGTTCTTTTCCTCTGTTTCTGTGCATTGATCGCTGAAGAAGGCTTTCTTATCTCTTCTTGCTATTCTTTGGAACTCAGCATTCAGATGCTTATATCTTTCCTTTTCTCCTTTGCTTTTCGCTTCTCTTCTTTTCACAGCTATTTGTAAGGCCTCCTCAGACAGCCATTTTGCTTTTTTGCATTACTTTTCCATGGGGATGGTCTTGATCCCTGTCTCCTGTACAATGTCACAAACCTCATTCCATAGTTCATCAGGCACTCTATCTATCAGATCTAGTCCCTTAAATCTATTTCTCACTTCCACTGTATAATCATAAGGGATTTGATTTAGGTCATACCTGAATGGTCTTGCGGTTTTCCCTACTTTCTTCAATTTAAGTCTGAATTTGGCAATAAGGAGTTCATGATCTGAGCCACAGTCAGCTCCTGGTCTTGTTTTTGTTGACTGTATAGAGCTTCTCCACCTTTGGCTGCAAAGAATATAATCAATCTGATTTCGGTGTTGACCATCTGGTGATGTCAATGGATTTAAAGCTGAGAGACAGTAGGCAAATTGTCATGCCGTGGACACACTCTTTACCCATTACCAGTGTCTCATCGAGATTGCCACCCACGTATGTCCTCCTTGCCTGGATGCCAGTCTTTGCTGTGCCCCCTGAAGCTTCTTCTGAGAGCTATCCCTGGCACGGTGCACCAGGCTCCACTCCCCTCCACAGAATGTTTCCAAACCCAAACCACGGCCTTTCTATGGCAGTTCCAACTCACTTCAACTATTCCAATGTGCCAGTATGCCTGCTTAGGTCAGAGAACCATACCCAGGACCTTTTTCTTTTACATGGAATACTCTTTCCCACCTATTCACCTGGATTGCTCCCTATCTTCCTAAAGGACTTTACTCAAATGCCACTTTTCAGTGAAATGTGACCACCATTTCTAATGTTTTACTCTCACTAATATTGTCTGCCTTTTCTACTTTTGTTTACTACCATATCCCAAATCTCTATAACTGTTCTTGACTTATATTAGGAACACATAAATATTTATTTATGATTGGAGTGGGTTGCCATTGCCTAAAAAAGATATATACATCCTTATGTTCATAACAGCACTATTTACAATAGCCAACACATGGAAATACCTAAATGTCCATTGAGAGATGAATGGATGAAAAAGATGTAGTACACATATATAATGTGACATTATTCAGCCAAAAAAAAAGAAGAAGAAGCAATGCCATTTGCAGCAACATGAATGCTATTAGAGATTATCATCCTAAAGTGAAGTAATC
Organism: Oryx dammah; assembly: GCF_014754425.2. Lineage (NCBI taxonomy): Eukaryota > Metazoa > Chordata > Mammalia > Artiodactyla > Bovidae > Oryx > Oryx dammah. The sequence continues at coordinate 6,706,077 of NW_024070212.1, forward strand.
CAGAAAAAGACAAATACAATATGATATCACTTATATGTGGAATCTAAAATATGGTACAAATGAACTTATCTACAAAACAGAAACAGACTTATATGCCGAGAGCACAGATTGTGGTTGCCATGGGGGAGTGTTGAACTGGGAGTTTGGGGTTAGTAGATACCAACTATTACATATAGGATGAATAAACAACCAGGTCCTAGTATACAGCACAGGAAACTATATCAGTATTCTGTGATAAACCATAACTGAAAAAATATGAAAAATGTATATACATGTATAACCAAATCACTTTGCTGTACAACAGAAATTAACACTGTAAATCAACTATACTTCAGTAAAATTTTTTTAAAAATTTTAAGTACCCAGCTCTTTCAGCAGCTCTTACTCTGAGAAGCCAAATGAGCTAGTGCCATACAAGGTATCTAAACATCATAGCGGAGAAAGACAATTTGTTAAAAAGCGAAGATGAAGCAAGGGCATATTCTTGGCAGTATGGGAGCAGTGGGATATCAGGAGTGGATGAGATGGGAACAGTGGGGCAACAGGGCATCCAGCCCTTCAGAGAATCCCAGAACAGGCCCAGGCTAGCTATGAGCTGTGTTCCTTCCCCCAAAACAAGTTATGCTTGCATAAGTGCAGAGAATAGGATTTTCTCAACTCAGGAATGAAGAATTCCAGACACTATTCACCCTGCTGTGTTCCCATTACTGGAGAATGGTTCACAATGACTTGAAGGAAAACATGGTGCTAGCGGGACCTGAAATCCCAGCAGTGGCTTAGAAAAGGCCCTCCTTATGCCGGCAACTGAGGCTCACAGTGATGGGGGCACCCAATGTAGGAGCCAGCCTGATCTCAATACTTCCCTAAAGGGGCCCTCCCTGAATCTTGGTTCTCCATTCTCTGCCTCCCCAAGTTTCTCCTTACTTCCTTACTGCCAATGCATTCTAACCAGGGAGGAAATAAAGCTTATGGCTATGTAGCGCTGGTCCCCTCACTTCACCAGCAGCAGAAAAAATCCAAAACAATATAGGCAACAGAGTAGTAAGAAGCAGGGGCTCTAGAGTACAAATTACAGAGCTAATCTTTAACAGCTTTATTGAAGTATGAAAATGAAAATTATGTTTATTTGAGGTTTATATGTGCTGTTTTGATTTACATATATATTGTCAAATGATAATGACAATGTAAATTAATATTTACATCACCTCATATCCCCTTCATACTTATTTTTTGTGTCTACTCTCTCAGGCTTTTCTAATAAAAGCTATCCCAACAGGTGTGAGTTGACATTTCATTGTGGTTTATATCTGAATTTCCCTGGTGATTACTGATGTTAAGCATTGTTTGATATATTTATTGGCTATTAGTGTATCTTCTTTTGAGAAATATCTGTTCAGATCGGTTCAGATCCTTTGTCCATTTTTAAATCAGGTTATTTGGTCTTTGGCTATTGAGGATTTTGAGTTTCATATATGTATATATATATATGATATCAATTTCATATCAGATGTATGGTTTGCAAATATTTTCCCCCATTTCATAGGTTTCTTTTCATTCTATTGTCTCGTTTGCTGTGCAGAAGCTTTATCAGTTCAGTTCAGTTCAGTTCAGTTGTTCAGTCATGTCTGACTCTTTGTGACCCCATGGACCATAGCATGCCAGACCTCCCTGTCCATCACCAACTTCTGGAGTTTATTCAAACTCATGTCCACTGAGTCAGTGATGCCATCCAACCATCTCATCCTCTGTCATCCCCTTCTCCTCCTGCCTTGCATCATGGTCTTTTCAAATGAGTCAGCTCTTCGCATCAGGTGGCCAAAGTATTGGAGTTTCAGGTTCAGCATCAGTCCTTCCAATGAATATTCAGGACTGATTTCCTTTAGGATAGACTGGTTGGATCTCTTTGCAGTCCAAGGGACTCTCAAGAGTCTTCTCCAACACCACAGTTCAGAAGCATCAATTCTTCGGCACTTAGCTTTCTTTATAGTCCAACTCTCACATCCATACATGACTACTGGAAAAATCATAGCCTTGACTAGATGGACCTTTGTTGGCAAAACAATCTCTCTTACCTGTTTTTGCTTCTGTAACCTGTGCTTTGGGGTTATATCCAAGAAATCCTCTTCTAGACCAATGTCAAATAGCTTTTCCTCTATTTTTTCTTCTAGTAGTTTTACAGTTCTACAGTTTTATATCAAGTCTTATATTTAAGTCTTCAGTCTATTTTGAGTTGGTTTTTGTGTATGGTGTCAAGATGGGGGTTCAGTTTCAATACTTTTCAATGGCTGTCCAGTTTTCCCTGAACTATTTACTGAAGAGATTATCTTCCCTCACTGTATATTCTTGGCACCTTTGTCAAAAATCAGTTGACTATATATCCATGGGTTTATTTCTGGGTTGGGCTTCCCATGTGCCCAGTGGTAAAGAATCCACTGGGCACAGGAGATACTAAGATAACTCAGCAACTAAACACCAACATTTCTGGGCTCTCTATTTTCTTCCAAACATCTATGTCTCTATTCTTATGTCAATATGATACTGTTTTGCTTACTATATCTTTGTAATATAGCTTGAAATCAGGAAGTGTGATGACTCCAGCTTTGTTCTTCTTGCTCAAGATTTCTTTGGCTATTCAGAGTCTTTTGTGGTTCCATATAAATTTTATAAATTGTTTTTTCTACCTCTATGAAAAACGCCATTGGAATTTTGACATGGATTGCATTGAAACTATAGATTGATTTAGGTAGTATGAACATTTTAACAATATTAATTTTTCCATTCCATGAGCACAGAATATCTTTCCATTTATTTGTGTCTTTTTCAACTTCTTTCATCAATCTTTGGTAGTTTTCAGTATACAGGTCTTTCACTTCCTCAGTTAAATATTAATATGTTATTAATATATTTCTAGACTTCCCTGGTGGCTCAGATGGTAAAAGTGTCTGCCTACAATGCGGTAGACCTGGGTTTGATCCCTGGGTTGGGAAGATCCCCTGGAGAAGGAAATAGCAACCCACTCCAGTACTCTTGCCTGGAAAATCCTATGGATGGAGGAGGAAATATATTTCTAAGTGTTCTATTATTTCTTATGTGGTTTTAAATGGGATATTTAATTTATTTGGGGGATGATTTATTTTTAGTATATAGAAACGCAACTGATTTTTGTACGTTGATTATGTATTCAGCAGCTTTACTGAACTCATTTATTAGTTTTAACAGTTTATTGGTAGAGTCTTTAAGGTTTCTATATATAGAATCATATCATCTGCAAACAGACAATTTTCCTTCTTTTCCAATTTGGATGCTTCATTTCTTTTTCTTACCTAATTGTTCTGGCTAAGACTTCTAGTACTATATTTAATAGAAGAGGCAAGTGTGGGCATTCTTATCTTGCTCCTCATTTTACAGATAAAACTTTGAGCTTTTCACTGTTGAGTAAGCTGTAGTCTTGTCTCAACGACCTTTAGTTTTCCTTTCTTTCTTTATTCGTGGCTACACGGTGTCTTTGTTGCTGTGCACAGGCTTTCTCTGGTTGCAGCAAGTGTGGGCTACTCTCCATTGGGGTGTATGGGCTTCTCATTGCAGTGGCATCTCTTGCAATAGAGCACAGGCTCTGGGCACACAGAGCTGCAGTAGTAGTTGCAGCACCAAGCTCAGCAGATGCAGTGCACAGGCTCAGTAATCATGGCACATAGGCTTAGCGGCTTCTCCACATGAGGAATCTTTCTGGACCAGGGAGCAAACCCTTGTCCCCTGAATTGGCAGGTGGATTTTTATCCACTGCACCACCAGGGAAGTCCATGACTTTTATTATGCTGATATACATTCCTTCTATGCCTAAGGTTTGGAGAGGTTTTTATTATTATTATTATTATGAAAGAATGTTGAATTTTGAAACAGTTTTTTTCTGTACCTACTGAGATGATCATATGACTTTAAAACTTTATGCTATTAATTTGCTGTATCACATTTACTGATTTGAAGATGGTGAGTCAGCCCTGCATCCCAGGAATAAAATCCCACATGATTGTGTTAATGTGCTACTGAACTTGGTGTGCTAGTATTTTATTGGGTATTTTTCTATCTATGTTCTTCAGGGATATTGTCTTGTAATTTTCTTTTCGTGTAGTGTCCCTGTTTGGCTTTGGTATGAGGGTAATTCCAACTTCATAAATGAGTTTGGAAATGTTCTCTCCTTTTTTTTTTTGGAGGAATTTGAGAAAAGTTGATGTTGACTCTTCTTTAAATCTTTGGTAGAATTCACCAGTCCTGGACTTTTCTATGTTGGGAGGTTTTTGACTACTGATTCAATCTCGTTACTAATTACTGATCTAAATTTTGCACTAAGGAGTTCATGATCTGAGCCATAGTTAGATCCTGGTCTTGTTTTTGCTGACTATATAGAGTCTCTCCATCTTTGGCTGCAAAGAATGTAATCAGTCTGATTTCAGTATTGACCATGTGGTGATGCCCAAGTGTAGAGTCTTCTCTTAAGTTATTAGAAGAGGGTTTTTGCTATGATCACTGCATTCTCTTGACAAAACTCTATTAGCCTTTGCCCTATTTCATTTTGTTCTTCAAAACGTACTTCATTTTGAACTCCCTATTGTGAAATTCAGGCTTAAATTGAAGAAAGTAGAGAAAACCACTAGAGCATTCAGCTATGACTTAAATCAAATCCCTTATGATTGTACAGTGGAAAGGACAAATAGGTTCAAGGGATTAGATCTGATAGAGTGCCTGAAGAACTATGGACAGAGGTTAGTAACACTGTATAGGAGGTGGTGATCAAAACAATCCTCAAGAAAAAGAAATACAAAAAGACAAAATGGTTGTCTGAGGAGGCCTTACATATAGCTGAGAAAAGAAGAGAAGCAAAAGGCAAAGGAAAAAGGAGAGATACATCCATCTGAATGAAGAGTTCCAAAGAATAGCAAGGAGAGATTTAAAAAAAAAAAAAAAAGCCTTTCTAAGTGACCAATGCAAAGAAATAGAGGAAAACAATAGAATGGGAAAGACCAGAGTTCTCTTCAAGACTTACAGATACCAAGGGAACATTTCATGCAAAGATGGGCTCAATAAAGGACAGAAATGGACCTAACAGAAGCAGAAGATATTAAGAAGAGGTGGCAAGAATACACAGAACAACTGGACAAAAAAAGACCTTAATAAACCAGATAGCCAGAATGTTCTGACCACTCACCTAGAGCCAGACATCCTGGAATGCGAAGTCAAGTGGGTCTTAGGAAGCATCACTATGAACAAAGCTAGTGGAGGTGATGGAATTCCAGTTGAGCCATTTCAAATCCTGAAAGATGATGCTGTGAAAGTGCTGCACTCAATATGCCAGCAAATTTGGAAAACTTAGCAGTGGCCACAGGACTGGAAAAGGTCAGTTTTCATTCCAATCCCAAGAAAGGCAATGCAAAGAATGTTCGAGCGACTGCACAAAGCTGTATGTTGTCACCCTGCTTATTTAACTTATATTCAGAGTACATCATGTGAAGTGCCAGTCTGGATGAAGCACAAGCTAGAATCAAGATTGCCGGGAGAAATATCAGTAATCTCAGATACGCAGATGACACTACCCTTATGTTAGAGAGTGAACAGGAACTAAAGAGCCTCTTGATGAAAGTGAAAGAGGAGAGTGAAAAAGCTGGCATGAAACTCAACATTCAAAAGATCATAGCATCTGGTCCCATCACTTCATGGCAAATAGACGGGGAAACAATGGAAGCAGTGACAGACTTTTGTTTTCTTGGCCTCCAAAATCACTTCAGATGGTGACTGCAGCCATGAAATTAAAAGACGCTTGCTGCTTGGAAGAAAAGCTTTGACAAACCTAGACAGCATATTAAAAAACAGAGACATTACTTTATTGACCAAGGTCCATTTAATTATAGCTTTTTTTTTTTTCCAGTAGTCATGTATGGATGTGAGAGTTGGACCATAAAGAAGGCTGAGTGATGAAGAATGGATACTGTTGAACTGTGGTGTTGGAGAAGACTCTTGAGAGTCCCTTGGACTGCAAGGAGATCCAACCAGTCAATCCTAAAGGAAATCAGTCCTGAATATTCATTGGAAGGACTGATGCTGAAGCTGAAACTCCAATATTTTGGCCACCTGACGTGAAGAACTGACTCATTAGAAAAGACCCTGATGCTGGAAAAGATTGAAGGCTGGAGAAGGGGACGACAGAGGATGAGATGGTTGGATGGCATCACTGACTCAATGGACATGAGTTTCAGCAAGCTCCAGGAATTGGTGATGAACAGGAAGCCTGTCGTGCTACAGTTGTGGGGTTGACCAGAGTTAGACATGACTGAGTGACTGAACTAAACTGATTAATGGCCTGTTAAAATTTTCTATTTCTTTTAGATTATCCAATTTAATAGCCCATAGATAGTCCCTTATTTCTGTCTTTTTATTTCTGTATCATCACTTGTAAGATATCCTCTTTCCTTTACTATCTTATTAGAGTCTCTTCTTAGTCTAAGCTGAAGGACTGTCACCTTTGTTTATCTTTTCAAGAAACCAACCAAAATTCTGCTGAAAAATCTACTATTAAGTCTTATGGAGCCCCCTTTTATGTGATGAGTTGTTTTAGTTTTGCTGCTTTCAAAATTTTCTTTGTCTTTGACTTTTGAGAATTTGATTATAATATGTCTCAGTTAAGATCTTGATGTCCAGTCTTTGGGATTCTTTGGTCATCGTGAATCTGGATGTTCATTTCCCTGTGCAAATACAGAAAGTTTTCTGACATTATTTCTTTAAATAAGCTTTCTGCCACTTCTTTATTCTCTGTTCCTTCTGGGATTCCTATAATGCCTACATTAGTTTTTTTACTTTTGTCTCATAGATCATGTAGGTTTTCTTCCCTCTTTTTTATTCTTTTTCTTCCTCTAATTGGTCATTTCAATTTACTTATCTTTGAGTTTGCTGATTCTTTCTTCTGCATAATCAAATCTATTGATGAAGCTCTCTATTCAATTTTTGGTTTAGTTATTATTCAGCTCCAGGATTTCTTTTCAGTCTTTTTTACAGTCTCTATTTCTTTTCTAAACTTTTCATTTTGTTCATGTATTGTTTTCCTGGCTTTGTTTAGTTGTTTATGTTCTCTTGTAGCTCATTGCAGCTCATGAGCTCTTATAGCTCATGATTATTTTCAATACTTTGTTAGCAGTTCAAGGCTCTCCATTTCTCTAAAGTTGGTTACTGGAGTTTCTTGGTATCCTTTAGTGGTGGTGTTTGCCTAATTGTTTATGAACCATGTAGTCTTGCATTGGTGTCTGTTTATCTGAAAAAGCAGACTTTTCCAATCTTTACAAATTGCTTTTGGGAGATCTTTTCCTGCTGGGTTCCTGGACTACTGGGACTACCTCCAGAATTGTGATCAAGCAGGGTTGGAGCCAGGTCTCACAGCTACTGCTGTGATTTGCAGTCAGGTCCATAGTGGCAGGCCTTTTTACCAGGGATGCAACTGGGTATGGCTTCTGAGAAGTCCTGAGTATGCTCCCATCAGGTGACTGGGCTGGTCCCTGAGAATTACAGTGTTTTAACCCAAGTTCTGTCACTTCCCTCATCTTTATTAAGGTTGTTGCTGTTCAGTCACTATGTCCAAGTCTTTGCAAACCCATGGGACTGCAGCACATCAGGCTTCCCTGTCCTTCACTATCTCCTGGAGTTTGTTCAGATTCATGTCCACTGAATCAGTGATGCTATCTAACCATCTCATCCTCCGCCACCCTCTTCTCCTTTTGCCTTCAGTCTTTCCCAGCATCAGGGTCTTTTACATTGAGTTGGCTCTTCACATCAGGTTGCCAAAGTATTGCAGCTTCAGCTTCAGCATCACTCCTTCCAGTGAATATTCAGGGTTGATTTCCTTTAGGATTGACTGGTTTTTTCTCCTTGCAGTCCAAGGGACTCTCAAGAGTCTTCTCCAACACCACAACTCAAAGGCATCAATTCCTCAGTACTCAGCTTTCTTTAAGGTCCAACTCTCACATCCATACATGACTATTGGAAAAACCATAGCTTTGACTAGACATACCTTTGTTGGCAACGTGATGTTTTTTCTTTTTAATACACTATCTAGGTTTGTTATCAAGTACAACTGATTTTAAAATATGCATAACTTAGGGTATATGATATGATGTTTTGATATATGCATACATTGTGAAAGAATCACCACAATCAACTAATTAATATATTCATCACTTCACTAAGTTACTCTTTTTGTGTCTGGTGAGAATACTTAAGATATAAGTTTGAGCAAATTTCAAATATACTATACAGTACTGTCGACTATATTTGTATTACTAGATCTCTAGAACTTATACCTCCTGCATAGCTAAAACTTCCTTCCCCTTGACTCATCTCCCTTTCTCTGCTCTGTCACTTATTAACCATGACTATTTGGTCAAGAATTACCAAAATTCTCACAACGAGAAAGGAAAGTTTCCATTTTAGGATTCTGTGCAACTTAAGAGGAAGCCATTCTACCCATGACCTAAATTTTCTGTGCTTCAGTATTCTCATCTATAAAATGGGCATGTTAATCGTATCTATTCTGTGGAAATGTTAATAGGTATAACTGAGTTGGTACTTTAAGACTTTAAGAGTCTGTAATGGTGCCACAATTCCTCATTTAATGTTAGACATTTTTACAATTATTATTATACCATTTATGTTTCCTTTATAATCATTACTCTTAAATGCAAGCTTGACCAATTCTTTTAGTGGTCTCTGATCACCCAAGGTTCCCATCTATCATTTCCTTCAACCCTACCCAGATCTAAGTTCATCACAGTGACTTAATTTCCTCTCAAGAGTTAAATGCTCCCACCTGGAAACTATAACAGTTATTTTCCTAAATGTTACAATAAGCCTTCAGTGTCAGCCAGAAATTTTCCAAGGAAAGAAAAGAAAGGTCTTCTACACAGTTACAAAGCATAACGATTAACGGGTCCATGAGTCTCTTCAGGAACCCCTCCCACCGAGTCATTTGCAGTGGAGCTTCAGTATCAATACCCCTTACTGGCACAGTCCCTCTCCTCCCAAGTAGCTTGAATTTGGCTGCTTGCTATCAGAATTATTTTAAACAAGTTATTTAACTTCTCAAAGCCCCGTTTCCAGGATACATAGCTTCGATGAGCTAATCAATGTAAAGCAGTCACAATAGTATCTGTCTCATAACAGAGAAGACAGAAATACACACACACATACACACAAAGATGCACATATATAAATATATAGAAAGAAGATGCTTATCAATGAAATTGGGAAAAGTCAATTATTACATAACTAGAAACATGTCTTTTGAGTCACAGAAAAATGTACTTAAGCACATTGACCCAGTCTTTTCCCTGCCACACACTCTGTTCCATTCTATAGATGAAGAAATCAGAGGCTCAGAAAAAACAAACAACTGGGCCTCCAAGTCACCCTCGTTAGTAACAAGGCAAACTGAGGATCTAAGGATCTTGACTCCCAATCCAGTGTAGAGCAGCCATTTCACAGAAAATGCTGTAAAGTTCTGAAGTAATTTACCAGTAGAATAAGAGGGGGACTCAGAGAACTTAAGGTGTGAAGGTTACTGAGGACCAGCTGCATTGAACTGGCCTCTTATCTCTCAGTTTCAATCCTCCAGAATTTTATTTCTATTTTGAAATTAGTTTAAAAGACAGTGGCTCTAAAAACAACCCACAAATATCCAAATCTGAAACACAATATTATATAATCATAATTTTACCCCAAAATGTACATTTGATAATAATGTCTCAAAGAAAATGAAAAAAAAAAAGTATAAAAACAACCACACAAAAATCTTGTGGAATGATAAAAATAAAATATTGGTTAAACTTTTAATTTTCTACTTACAAATTTTATCAAATGATATAATTTTGGTATATCCTGTTTTCTACTAAAAAGTCTCTATTGTCTATGGAAAACTAGATGAGAAAGTCTTAGTCAGAAATAGAGATATATTATTCTCTAACATATTAAACAAAATTTGGTTACCCAATAGGTCAAATTGTGTTTCTGATTAAACAACTTGCTAGCTAAATATAGGACTTAAACCAGCAACAGATTACCAGTGGTTTGCTATTGTTCGGTTCTTCACAAAGGAGCAATTATTTGAGAAACAAGGGATGGAGAAAAGAAAGGAAGCCTGTTTTTTGGATAATATAAAGGGACCTAATTTGCAGTTTTCAGAGAAAAGAATAACCAAACAAAAATAAAATTGATGTTCTGGGTTTAGGGACCTAAACAGACCCAATATTAAAAAAAGAAAAAATAGATTATAGAAATGTGAAACTACCATTGTAATTTCAGTTGCATACTTGAAAAAAATGTCTAAAATAGAACTTTCATTTCATCTGCCAACTGAAAACTGATATTTTCATTGTGCTTTCAGTCAAGGGTTTATTTGTAAATACTAGATAGAGTTTTCCTCCATGAGTTAAACAGCTTTTTACTTCGCAGACTCTTCTCAAGATTATGAGAAGTAAGAAAAGCAATGTGTTGGAAGATTTTTTTTTTTCATGACAGCAGAGACAGGGGTCTCATCTCTTGCATTCTTATAATGGTGTAGAAAAGTTCTGGGTCCAACTTTACTACTCATTAAATCTTTTTTGGTTCATTCACTTAAACCAAGTAAGATGAGCAAAGGCTCAAAGATTTATGGTTCTTAGCCAACAGTAGGTTATAAATTATTCTGGTCTGAACCATAAAATTTAATACTTCAGTTTGTTCACTTATAAAAATGAATGTTAAGGACAATGTCTGTACATATTTAAGAGAACTGTCAAGGGAGAAAATATTTTTATCTTCTAAAGGTATCCTTTAAAAATAAAGCATATAGATGCATTGCCATCCACCAGTTTGTATTCTCTCCAAAAATCAAAGTCACTAGATGAGTTATAAGATGTGTTCTCTTTTAAGTTAAAGCTCCAGGTTTTAAGGTTATACTCACAAACCTTGAGACATGATTATAAGATAATTTGCCTGTGTGAGATGTGTTGAGGTCAGTATCTTACAGGATGAATAATAATACAGAGGTTCAATTATTAAAAAATCAATTTAGCCATTTCAAGATAATCCGTTTACATGCATTTGGTTCTCCTTCCATCTGGGTTTGCATCCAAGTATTAGGAAAAGGGGAAGCACTTCCCGAGTGGTGGAGTAAGCGTCTTTAAAACTCTACTCCAATAGAGAAACAAAACACTGAAAAAAATTGTCAAAACCACCTTTTTCAAAACTGGAAATTAATCAAAGGTTTGCAACAATATGAGGAGCACTTATTAAAGACAAATGGCTGAAACTAGGTAAGAAGAGTGAGCTTTGTAGAGTTTTAACTTGCTATATTCTCATCCCCTTCTGCTCAGTTTTGTGGTGAACTTTAAAAAACACAGCAGCTTCAAAATCATGATATGTGTGAAAAACAGTACACTAGTAGCCACTAGGAGGGACAGAAGGGTTTAAAGCTCCCCAAAAGGCAAAATCCTCAGAAAAGTCACTATTTTATCTGCCTGATAACTCCCTGGAAAAATTCCATTCATAGGGCCTGATCTGACTCAGATCTCAATCAGTAATAAAACTCTATCCCTAAGACCTTAGTCAAAAACAATCAGTGGCAATGGTTTAACATTGCAGTGATATGACACAGAAATACTAGCTAAGGGAAACAAAAGGCTGGCCAAAAAACTTAAAAGAAAAATCTGGGTATCCTGTGTCTGTAGTGGACTTTGAAAAGCCTCAACCTGTTCCTGGAAGGCCACATACATGTGTAAATCTGGAAGCATGCAAAGGAAAGATCTGAAAAAGACACAAATTGTCACCTCTGACCAATATCAAGGCTCTGCACAAGTAGGAACTGAAGACTAAAGAAGAAGCGTAAGCTGCTAGTCAATGGATTTAAGGTGTGTCCAAGACACAGTTCCTCAACAAAGAGTGGGAGACTTTTTGTTCAAAATATTTAAGGAAATCTCTGTCTAATCAATAACTGACCTCTAAAAATATAGCAAAGATTCCAGTGGCCACACATGCAAAGGGTACAGAATTAGTCAAGAAAAGCCACTAACCAAACAAATAGTAACAGCAAAAATGCAACAAGCCCTGCTGAGAGAGAAGGACCTGATTTCTAGGTTGCCACATTATCATATTTGAATTGTTCAGTTAAAAAAAGAGACATATGCACACAATCAGGAAACTATGGCCCACACAGGAGAAAAAGGCAATCAATAAAAACTGTCCTTGAAGAAAACCAAATGTTGAACTCAAAGACCTTAAATCACCTATTATAAATATTTTTTCTAAAAATTTAAGGAAGCCATATCAAACAAATTAAAAGTATGAGAACAACATTTCACCTAATAGATAGTATAAATAAAGAGAGAGAAGTTACAAAAATAACTAAACAGAAATTTTGGAGTTGAAAAGTACAATAACTGAAGTCAAAAATTCATTAGAGGGGTTCAACAGAAGATCAACCTGGCTGAAATGAGAATCAGTAAACTTGCTGCTGCTGCTACTGCTAAGTCACTTCAGTCGTGTCCGACTCTGTGTGACCCCATAGACGACAGCCCACCAGACTCCCCCATCCCTGGGATTCTCCAGGCAAGAACACTGGAGTGGGTTGGCATTTCCTTCTCCAATGCATGAAAGTGAAAAGTGAAAGTGAAGTCACTCAGTTGTGTTTGACACTTCATGACCCCATGGACTGCAGCCTACCAGGCTCCTCCATCCATGGGATTTTCAGGTAAGAGTACTGGAGTGGGGTGCCATCGCCTTCTCAGCAGTAAACTTGAGAAACGATCAACTGTAGTTACTTAGCCTGATAATTATAAAGAAAAATAATAAAGAAAAAGGAACAAAACCATAGAGACCTGTGGGACACTACTAAATGTACCAATATATCCATAATGGGAATCCTGAAAGAAAAGGACAAGAAGAATAAATGAACAACCAACTATATTCCAATAAAAACTTTAAAAAGACTATAGACCACCTGACCTGCCTCTTGAGAAACTTACATGCAGGTCAGGAAGCAACAGTTAGAACTGGACATGGAACAATAGACTGGTTCCAAATAGGAAAAGGAGTACATCAAGGCTGTATATTGTCACCCTGCTTATTTAACTTATATGCAGAGTACACCATGAGAAACGCTGGCCTGGAAGAAGCACAAGCTGGAATCAAGACTGTCGGGAGAAATATCAATAACCTCAGATATGCAGATGACACCACCCTTATGGCAGAAAGTGAAGAGGAACTAAAAAGCCTCTTGATGAAAGTGAAAGAGGAGAGTGAAAAAGTTGGCTTAAAGCTCAACATTCAGAAAACAAAGATCATGGCATCTGGTCCCATCACTTCATGCGAAATAGATGGGGAAACAGTGGAAACAGTGTCAGACTTTATTTTGGGGGTCTCCAAAATCACTGCTGATGGTGACTGCAGCCATGAAATTAAAAGACGCTTACTCCTTGGAAGAAAAGTTATGACCAACCTAGATAGCATATGGAAAAGCAGAGACATTACTTTGCCAACAAAAGTTTTTCTAGTCAAGGCTATGGTTTTTCCAGTGGTCACGTATGGATGTGAGAGTTGGACTGTGAAGAAAGCTGAGAGCTGAAGAATTGATGCTTTTGAACTGTGGTGTTGGAGAACACTCCTGAGAGTTCCTTGGACTGCAAGGAGATCCAACCAGTCCATTCTAAAGGAGATCAGCCCTGGGCGTTCTTTGGAAGGAATGATGCTAAAGCTGAAACTTCAGTACTTTGTCCACCTCATGCAAAGAGTTGACTCATTGGAAAAGACTCTGATGCCTGGAGGGATTGGGGGCAGGAGGAGAAGGGGACGACCGAGGATGAGATGGCTGGATGGCATCGCCGACTCAATGGAAGTGAGTCTGAGTGAACTCCGGGAGTTGGTGATGGACAGGGAGGCCTGGCGTGCTGCAATTCATGGTGTAGCAAAGAGTCAGACACGACTGAGCAACTGAACTGAACTGAACTGAACTGATATGAACAAATAATACCCAAGAACATACCAAATTTTATGACAAAAATTAATCTATATATCCAAGATCAAAAAACTCCAAGGAGAATAAAGGTAAAAGTTCTATGCTTGCATTTACCATCACGCAGTTGTGTCCAGCTCTGCGATCCTATGGACTGTAGCCTGCCAGGCTCCTCTGCCCATGGTATTCTTCAGGCAAAGTACTGGAGTGGGCTGCCATCTCCTTCTCCAGGAGACCTTCCCAATTCGGGGGTCAAACCTTCGTCTCCTGCCTCTCCTGCACTGACAAGTGGATTCTTTTACTGCTGCACCACCTGGAAAACCCTGTAAAAGATCTACACCTAGATACATTACAGTCAGACTACCGAAAACAGAGTCTTGAAAGCATCGAGAGCAAACTTATTCATCGTGACAAGAGATCCAAATTAAGATTAAGTGCTGACTCCTCATCAGATATTATGAGACACCAGAGGGGTCAGAAGGCAGTAGGGTAACATGTTTAAAGTACTGAAACACAAAGAATGCCAATCAAGAATTTTATGTACTATAAAACTATCCTTCAAAAATGAAAAAGAAATTCAGACATTACCAGTTATTTTTAAAACTGAAAGAACTCATCGCTAGCACACATTCTCTGAAAAGAAATACTAAAGGGAGTACTTCAGGCTCAAATGCAAGAATTAGAGACAGAATTTCAAATCTACATGAAGAAATTAAAAGGACTGATAAAAGTAACCACAAAATTATATGTAAAGACAGTATAAATGTATTTTGTTTTTAACATTTTCTCTTCCAGTTGATCTAAGATAACTACATAAGCAAGAATTATAGAAATGTGTTGATGGACTTATAATGGATAACAATATAATTTGCATAGATAATCACAGCAGAAAGGAGTTTACTAGGAGCAGAGAAATACTGGATATATTGTATATTACCAAATACTGGAAATATTGTATATTACCAAATACTGGAAATATTGTATATTACCAAATACTGGAAATATTGTATATTACCAAATACTGGAAATATTGTATATTATCAAACTTAAATTGGTGGCTTTTTATTGAGGTGACATTGATTTATAATATCATATAAGTTTTATGTGTGCAACATTGCAATTTGACCTCTGTATACACGACAGCATGCTCACAGGAAAAGTTTAGTTTCTGCTGGTCACCATAGAGTTGATCCCCTTTATACACTTCCCTTCTCTATCCTCCTTCCCCTCTGGCAACCACCGCTCTCTTCTCTGAATCTGTGTGCTTGCTTTCATTTTGTTTTGTTTGCTTGTTTGTTTTCTACATATGAGTACAATCATATAATATTTGTCTTTCTCCATCTGACTTATTTCACCTAGCAAATACCCTCCAACCCTATCTATATTATCACAAATGGCAAGATTTCATCTTTTCTAAGGCTGAGTAGTATTTTGTTGTGTGTGAATTGATGCTTTTGAACTGTGTTGTTGGAGAAGACTCTTGAGAGTCCCTTGGACAGCAAGGAGATCAAACCAGTCCATCCTAAAGGAGATCAGTCCTGGGTGTTCATTGGAAGGACTGATGTTGAAGCTGAAACTCCAATACTTTGGCCACCTGATGCGAAGAGCTGACTCATTTGAAAAGACCTTGATGCTGGGAATAGAGGGTAAAAAAGACATTGGCAAATAGAAAGCAATAACAAAATGGCAGACTAAATCCTGCATTATTAGTAATTACATTAAATGTAAATGGATCAAATGCCCAATCAAAAGGCCAAAATTAAACATATATCTGTATATTGGTGTTTGTGTATAATACATTACCTACCAGAGATTCACCTTAGATTTGAACACACACATAGATTAAAGTTAAAGGACAGAAAAAGATATACCATGCAAACAATTACAAAAAGAGAGCTGGAGTAATTTTATTAATATCAGACAAAGTAGAATTTGAAACAAAAAACTGTTACTAGAGGTGAAATCCACTTTATAATGATAAAAAGATCAATCCTCTAGGAATACACCATAATTATAAACAATTATAAACAAATATGTACTTAACAACAGAGCCAAATAAATAAATAAATAAAGTGAAACCTGGCTGAATTGAAGGGTAAAATAGGTAATTGACCAATAATAGTTGGAGACTTCAATTTTCCACATTCAATAATGGGCAGAACAATGAGGCAGAAGACTGACAAGGAAATAGAAGACTGAACAACAATATAAAGCAACCAGATCTAACAGACATAAGCACTTTACCTAACAAAAGCAAAATACACATTCTTCTCAAGTGCCCACAGAATATTCTCCCACAGACTATATGTTAGGCATAAAATGAGCTTTACTAAATTAAAAAATATTGAAATCATTCAAAATATGTTCTCTGACCACAGTGGAATTCAATTCGAAATCAGTAACAGAAGGAAATTCGGGAACATTCATATAGTGTGAAAATTAAACAAATGGCTAAGGAATCCATGTGTCAAACAAGAAATCCCAAGAAAATAAAAAATGCCGGGGAATTAATAAAGTGAAAACACAGTATGTCAAAAACTTAGATGATGCAGCTAAGGCATGTATCACAATGGGTAATAATTATCTGACAATGTTTTTTCTTTTCCAAAGAAATAAAGGTTGAAAAATCCCAGAGATATTAGCTCTCCCTGTCATTATTTTATGGAATGCAAGCACTGTACTTAAGAGAAGGTAGTCCTATCACTTCATGGCAAATAGATGGGGAAACAGTAGAAACAGTGTCAGACTTTATTTTGGGGGGCTCCAAAATCACTGCAGATGGTGATTGCAGCTATGAAATTAAAAGACGCTTACTCCTTGGAAGAAAAGTTATGACCAACCTAGATAGTATATTCAAAAGCAGAGACATTACTTTGCCAACTAAGGTCCGTCTAATCAAGGCTATGGTTTTTCCTGTGGTCATGTATGGATGTGAGTATGGATCCATGTATGGATCTGAACTGAATACTTCTAAGTAGAATTATCTATCATTGTAATAATGTATTTATATTAATTCTTGAGATAAAATTTAAAAATTTTAAGAGAAAAAAATATATCTATTTAACCCACAAGTTCAGTTCAGTTCAGTGCAGTTGCTCAGTTGTGTCCGACTCTTTGCAACCCCATGAATCGCAGCATGCCAGGCCTCCCTGTCCATTACCAACTCCTGGAGTTCACTCAAACTCACGTTCATTGAGTCAGTGATGCCATCCAGCCATCTCATCCTCTGTCGTCCCCTTCTCCTCCTGCCCCCAATCCTTCCCAGTATCACAGTCTTTTCCAATGAGTCAACCCTTCACATGAGGTGGCCAAAGTACTGGAGCCTCAGCTTTAGCATCATTCCTTCCAAAGAAATCCCAGGGCTGATCTCCTTCAGAATGGACCGGTTGGATATCCTTGCAGTTCAAGGGACTCTCAAGAGTCTCCTCCAACACCACAGTTCAAAAGCATCAATTCTTTGGAGCTCAGCTTTCTTCACAGTTCAACTCTCACATCCATACATGACCACTGGAAAAACCATAGCCTTGTCTAGATGGACCTTTGTTGGCAAAGTAATGTCTCTGCTTTTGAATATGCTATCTGGGTTGGGCACAAGAGAAGGTATTAATAAAGGAACAGAGGGGAAAGAAAGATACAAGGCAAATAAAAACAATAACAAAATGGCAGATGCAAAACTTATATTATTAGTAATAACATGAAACTTAAATGAATTAAGCATCCAATCAAAAGGTCAAAATCAAAATGTATATATGTATATTTGTATGTATATAACATAATATCCACAAAAGACCCACTTTAGATTCAAACACATAGATTATAGTGAAAAGACAGAAAAAGATTAAAAAGAAATTTTAACTATAAATGTATATACTAAAAAAAATTGAAACTAAATAACCTGATTTCTAACTTCTTTCTAATTAACAAATTAGAAAAATGAAAGAAAGCTAAATAAGCCCAAAGTAAACAAAAAATAAAGATTAGAGCAGACAGAAATAAAATAGAGATTAGAAAAATAATAGAGAAAATCAAAGAAAAACAAACATTCATTCTTTGAAAAGATCAACAAAATTGACAAAGTTTTTGCTACACTGAGCAAGAAAAAAGAGAGGACTCAAATTACCAAAATCAGAGATGAAAGGAAGACTTTATTATTGATCTTACAAAAATAATTTTAAAAGATTATGAGAATACTATAAACAATTGTATGCCAACAAATTGGAAATCTAGATGAAATTGTCAATTTCTTAGTAAAACACAAAATACAAGAACTGACTGAAGAAGTAGAAAGTCTGACTAGATTCAAAATAATAAAGGAAACTAAATTGATAATCAGAAAACTACAGAAAGGGAAAAGCTCAGACCCAGATGATTTCACTGCTGAATTCTACCAAACATGTGACAAAGAATTTATGTCAATTCTTCTCAATTTCCTGCAAAATAGAGATGGGGCCACTTTATACTCATTTGATAAGACCAGCATTGTTGTTGGTGGTGTTCAGTTGCTAAGTTGTGTCCAACTCTTTGCAACCCCATGGACTGCAGCACGCCAGGCTTCCTTGTCCTTCCCTGTCTTTCCTGGAGTTTGCTCAAACTCTTGTCCATTGAGTCAGTGATGCTATCTAACCATCTAAGTCTCTGCTGCCCCCTTCTCTTCTTGCCCTCAATCTTTCCTATCATCAGGGTCTTTTCAAATGAGTAGGCTCTTCACATCAGGTGGCCAAAGTATTGGAGCTTCAGCATCAGTTCTTCCAAAGAATATTCAGGGTTGATTTCCATTGGGGTTGACTGGTTTGATCTCCTTGCAGTCCAAGAATTCTGAAGAGTCTTCTCTAGCACCACAATTTGAAAGTATCAATTCTTTGGCACTCAGCCTTCTTTATGGTCTAACTCTCACATCCATACATGATTACTGGAAAAACCATAGCTTTGACTAGATGGACCTTTGTCAACAAAGTGATGTCTCTGCTTTTTAATACACTGTCTAGGTTTGCCATAGCTTTTCTTCCAAGGACCTAGCATCTTTTAACTTCGTTGCTGCAGTCACTGTCTGCAGTGATTTTGGAGCTCAAGAAAAGAAAATCTGTCACTGTTTCTACGTTTTCCCCACCTATTTGCCATGAAGTGATGGGACCAGATGCCATAATTTTCTTTTTTTGAATGTTGAGTTTTAAATCAGTTTTTTCACTCTCCTCTTCCACCTTCATCAAGAGGCTCTTTAGTTTCCCCTCATTTTCTGCCATTAAAGTGGTATCATCTGCATATCTGAGGTTGTTGATATTTCTCTCAGCAACCTTGATACCAGCTTCTGAGTCATTCATTTCCTTTAGTCATGCATTTCACATGATGTACTCTGTATATAAGTTACATAAGCAGGATGACAATATAAAGCCTTGACATAGTCCTTTCCCAATTTTGAATGAGTTCCATGGCAGAACATAGGGCAGCAGAAGGCACAGGTATGAAAACAGAGTGAGCTTGGAGAAGTTGTCTGTACATCCTGAACCATCCAAATTGCCAGCTAAAACCCATCAGGACCCTAGAGTCAAGCTTACACAAACATGAGCCTCACTGTGCACACAGAGTTTCCTATTCCTTTTTAGAACTACTCTTAAATATGAATATATTTATAAATTAAAAATACATTTATTACTATATAGGAATGTTAGAGGAAAACTTCTGACATGAATATACTAAAATAAACCAAAATGAAGGGGATTTGGAAAAACATACATAATGCAGAAAAGAGACGTAACAGAGACAAAATTTCAAAACTTCAAGATGTTTTTAGGGAACAAAGTAGAGGAATGACACTACACATAAAACAAGAGCAGGAGGAGACATATATATATTAAGAAGCATACCTGATTAAGGAAGAGCTTTTAGAAATTGAATAAATATGATAGACAACATAAAAAATTAAGGAAAAGGGGAGCTAGAGGCTAAACATAAGGAAATTCCCCATAAAACAGAACAAAGAGAAAAGAAAATAGATTGGACAATATGAGAAATTAGAGGATAAATTCTGCAGGTCTAATATCTCATTGGAGTTTCAGAAAAAGAAAACGAAGGAGATTGGAGGAGATGAGATTATCAAAGAAATAAGGCAAAGGATCTTCTAAAAGTGAAAGACAGGAATCTCAAGTCTGAAAGCATTCTCAAGAGGCCAAAAAATCAATGACAGCAATTAAGCATGAAATCAGAACAACAGAGAGAAAAGATTCTCAAAGCTTATAAACAATACACACAGGGATCTATTCTGAGAATCAGTGTTCCATCAAATTTCTCAGCAGCAGTGCTTGAAGCCAGGGTCTTCCCTGGTGGGCCAGTGATTAAGAATGAAAACTTTCATTGCAGGGAGCACAGGTTTGATTCTTGGTAGGGGAACTAAGATCCCACATGCCATGAAGCATGGCCAATAAATAAACAAATACTAAATTAGCAGTACTGGAAGCCAGAAGACAATGAGTCAATGCCTTCCAAATCTGAAAGAAAATATTTTTTAATGTAGGAAATAGTACCAACCAAATTAATCTATCAAGTATGGCAGTAAACAAAAATATTTTAAACTATGGAAGAACTCATAAAATTTATCTGTCAGACATCGTTTCTTGGGAAGTTACTGGAGTATGTTCTGTACCATTGCAAGGGAGTAAGCCATTGAAATAGACATGAAAATAGACAATCCAACATAGAAAAGGTACAAAAGAAAGAACCTGGACAAAAGCCATGCAACAGGCTTAGAAAACAACCAATTCAGGCGAGGAAGTGGAAGGGAGGTCTGATGTGTTTGAGAACGTTTAAAATACTATTGCTTTGTAATTGACAGATCTTGCGGAGCATTTGGATAAAACAGCAGTAGGTAAACAGAAAGAAAAGCAAATGGAAAAAAGGAAATCATTGACCCTAGGTTTACAAAAAGTTATGTATAAAAGAAAGCATAATCACAGCACACTACTTAGAACAACTGCAGGACATATTTATACCATCATGATACTATAAACGCTAATATTGATTCAACCAAATGCTGTGATGTAACATTAGAAGGACATAAAGAGGATGAAGGAGAGATAGCTAAAAGAAGGCATTAGAAAGCTGATTATCCATCTACCAAAATAGGAGGTTAATAGGTAACATCTAAAGTTGCTAAATTAATAAATCAGAGTACACACACACACACACATACGCAGATGGTTCTTGAATTGTTAATTCAATTTAAAATTTTTCAAAATTAGGAAGGTACAAAAGCAATATGCATTCAGTAGAAATCATACTTTGAATCTGGAATTTTTACTTTTTTTCCCCAGCTAGCAACATGGGATATAATACTCTCTTGTGATGTTGGGAGGCAACAGCAGCCATAGCTCCCAGTCAGTCACACAATCACAAAGGTAAACAACTGATATACTTACAACCAATCTGTACCCCAACAACCATTCTGTTTCCATTTTCAGTATAGTATTCAATAAATTACATGACATATTCAACATTTGGCTATAAAACAGGCTTTGAGTTAGATGACTTTACCCAACTGCAGGCTAATGTAAGTGCTTTGAGCACATTTAAAGTAGGTAACATTAAGCTATGATATTCAGTAGATTAGTTGTATTACATGCACTTAGACTTATATTTTCAACTGAGATGGGACATTGCTGCATTGTAAGTTGAGGAAGATCCATATATGGAAATATGGAAGTAAATATCAGAAGAAAAAGCTACAAGAGTTTAAAGTGGTTACTTCTATAGAACAGGACTGAGGAGAAGTTGAATAGAAGTGGGGTAGAAGATTAGTATTGTTTTATTAATCCTTTATATATTATTTAATTTTCTAAACCCAAGACAAGTAACAAATTTAATATGTGAAGCATCATTTTAGTATTAATAAGTTTATCAGATACTTTTTGCAAAAGGGCTTTTGTTGGAGTGAAATCTGGAGAAAGCATGCAAAAATAAACAATGTTTACTAATTTCTTTAATCCATACTGTTGGTACTATTTGGGTCCAGGGTCCCATTCTACCCTGCCCTTCCCTGTCTTACTCTAATAGTCTCTAGCATTTTATCCACATCTAGGCTTCCCTGACAGCTCAGTTGGTAAAGAATCTGCCTGCAATGCGAGAGACCTGGGTTTGATCCCTGGGTTGGATCCCTGGGTTGAGAAGATCCACGGGAGAAGAAAAAGGCTACCCACTCCAGTATTCTGGCCTAGAGAATGCCATGGACTGTATATATAGTCCATGGGGTCACAAAGAGTCGGACACAACTGAGCAACTTTCACTTCACTTCACTTCAGACCTTTAATTGCTCTCAGTAAATTCATGCCCCCAAATCCTAACTCCAGCACAGACCTAGAATCTAGTCTGAACCTTGTCACTTACAAGCTGTGTGACTTTGAGGGAGTCGTTCCTTTTTGGCCCTCCGTTCTCTGTAAGTGAAGTACTCATGTAAGTAATCTCAGGTCTTTTGTGATGAAAGTTGTACTGAAAGTGACATGTTTGTGTGGTTCTGGGCATGGTAGGACTCCTCCTAAAATCTGGATCCAGAGTGGAAAGAGGGCTTATGGAACATTTATGCTGGCATTCTGAGATACATATACATATCCCAGTACTCTCAAACGTCAAGTTCCCACCTTTCTCCTACTGGCTAAGCATTTGAAAATGCTGCCCTCTACTGCACAGAAATAACCCTACCAGGAAGGCTAAAGAAAGAAAGAATTTTTTCCATACAATACTGGAGTGGGTTGCCATTTCCTTCTCCAGGGGATCTTTCTGATCCAGTGATCGAACCCGGGTCTCCCGCACAGCCGGCAGACTCTACCATTTGAGCTATCAGGGAAGCCCCCCAGGAAGGTTGGGAGGTTTCCAGCAACCAAAGCTAACCAGGACAATTGCCCCCAGGGAAGTAGCTTAGTCACAGGAACTAGCCTATAATTCAGTTAGAAAATAAGTGAAAAATCAAGCCAGAAAAATTCGCTTAAGTAAATACATTCTGCTCTAGGACTTCAGAAATGACCTCATCATTACCCTCAAGTTTTGCTTATGCAGCCCCCCTGACACCAAGGCACCAAGGGCTGGTGCTATTTCTGGAGGACCCCCAGAATCTCCAGAAACAAGTCCCTGAGAGGGTTATTGTTGGAGGCCAATTAAATATGGATACAAGGATAGCGGGAGGCAAAAAAAAAAAAAAAAAAAGATTTTCCTAATAGCTGTTAGCTGAAAGAGTATTGAGCCTTTAATTTGATCACCATTTGGATATTTTCATCTCTGACCAAGAACAGGCCAATAAGCAAAGCAGTTAGTCTTATAACTTTGTTCTCTGCAGGGGTCCAAGGCCCAATTGCAGTTTGTGCTTTTTTCTCCTTACTCCCCAGAAGCAAGCTATCAAGATTCCTATTCCATGTTCCAGTGGCTCACTAAATGGGATTGAATAGAATTTAGTGTCCTGTGGCCATTTTCCTCTACTCAGACAATCCACACAGTGCCAAATTCAGCCTGCCAAATGCACTGCCCCTCAGTATGTCTTTTATAAGCAGTGGATAGATGTGTGCTGAGAATACCAGAGTGGGAGGGGGAAAAGTATGAGAAAAAGTTTTGCACTGAAACAACTACACTTACCTAAATATAGCCCAGTTCTACTCTCGAATGTTGATTAGTTATTCCTATAACCTCTCTTTGCTATTCCCTGAAACTACACACACACACACACATTTTCCTATGAAGAGGAAACATAGTGTAGACGCAAGAACATTAACTGGCTCGGGACTGGTGTTGCATAATCTTGTTGTGATTCCCCTTATTTCACGTTGACTTGAGCATGGCCCTGGCAGTAGCCATCTGGTCCTGATCATCATGTTGTATCTTGTGCTTGAAACCCTTCCTCCTTTGAAGCTGCAGGCCAAATCAGTCTCTTAACCAAGTTGCCTTTCACTTGAACTGCTAATTGTGAACTTCACTGAGAGAAACTGCTCTCCCTTCTCTATTATTTTTTTCCCATTCCTCCTCAACTCGGGCAGCTTAAGAATTGCAACACAGGATTACATTCCTTTTCTCTTTCAAAATATAGTTAGTGCATATAGCATTTTTTTAGAACGTTGTTGGGATTAGGAGAAGGCATGGCAGGCAGCAGACAGACTAGTAATGAAAAACAGGGATTTTAGAGTGAGATAGAATTCCCTACTATTCTACTAAGTTATGGAATTTTAGGTAGGTTATTTAAACTTTCTCTTTGATCAATGAATTATTTTTAAATATATTGAAAACTTCAAAATGCATAGGGAGAAAGATATTTATTTTTTCTTCCTGAGGTATAACTCTGAAGAATAAACCAATGTATTAGTTCTAGTGACTTTTACATAGATCCCATAGGATTTTATTGGTAGATGGTCATGTCATCTACAAATACAGGTTGCTTTCACCCTTTCCAAACTGGATGTTTTCTATATCTTTTTCTTGACTTATCATACTGGCTAACACTTCCATACAACATTGAGGTGGCAATGACGAACACACTGTCTTGTTCCTGACTTGGAATATATAACCTTTCACCGTTGCCATATTAAGCTGTAGATTCTACATACATGACATTTATCACACTTACCCTTTCTATTCCTACCTAGTGCCGTCACACTTTGCATCAGAAAAAGATGTTATATTTTGTGAAATGCGTTTTCTTAATCTATGAAAGTGAAAAGTAGTTCAGTCCTGTCAGGCTCTTTGGGATCCTATGGACTGTAGCCCACCAGGCTACACCAATAATACTGGAGTAGGTTGCTGTTCCCTTCTCCATGGGATCTTCCCAACACAGGGATGGAACCAAGGTCTCCCGCATTGCAGGCTTATTTTTTATCATCTGAGACACCAGGGAAGCCCAAGAAAACTGGCATGGGTAGCCTATCCCTTCTCCAGAGGATCTTTCTAACCCAGGGATCAAAGCGGGGTCTCCTGCTTTGCAGGCAAATTCTTTACCATCTGTGAAGTGAAAATCCCTCAGTCGTGTCTGACTCTTTGAGACCCCATGGAATTCTCCAGGCCAGAATACTGGAGTGGGTAGTCTTTCCCTTCTCCAGGGGAGTCTGCCCAACCCAGGGATCAAACTGAGGCCGCCTGCTTCAGAGGTGGATTCTTTACCAGCTGAACCACAAGGGAAGCCCAAAGGGCATGTTGCCTCCCTGTCGGGGAATTGAACCCCAGTCTCCTGCATAACAAGTGGGGAAACTCCCCACTATACTAACAAGGATAGCATTTACCAACTGAGCTACCATCTATAATTTGTCTTTTTTAGGCCAATATGGTGAATCACATTAATTTTCAAATGTTAAACCAATCATAAATTCCCAAGATAAGCCTGTTATAATACATTATCCATTTTATATATCATTGGATTCAATTTGCTAAAGTATTGTTAAGAATTTTATATCTATGTTCATGGTAGTCAGCCTCTAAGATGGCTCCCAATGATCTCTTCCATCTTTAAACAGCCCCTTCCCATACTGCACAATAAATGACCAGTACAGTATTCTCTAAATGTTGCTATTTCATTTCTGAGATTAGCTTTCTTTTTTTTCTTTTTTTTTTTTGAGATTAGCTTTCTGAAGCTGTGGCTTCCATCTTGCTTGCTCTCTCTTGCTTGGATCACTTGTGCTGAGGAAAGCCAGTTTCCATGTTATAACCAGCCCTCTGGGAGAGGCCCCAGAGCAAAGGAACTGAGGCTTCTTGCCAACGGCCACATGAATGAGTTTAGCATCAGATTCCCCAGCCTTAGTCAAGACTTCAGATGATTTTGACCTTAGATGATGGACTGATTGCAACCTGTTGAGACAACCTTAACCAGAAGCATCCAGCTAAATTCTAAGTTCCAAATCCTCAGAAACTCCAAGAAAATATATATGTTTTTGTTAGGCAGCAGTAAAAAATAATACAGACATCTTTATATGGAGACAGTTTGATCCATTCCAGTCTTGCTTTTAAACGTTGTTAGGCTGCATAAGAATTGTACTTAGTCCAAGCAAGATCTTCCTTAGTACCTTACCCAATATTCTGTGAATTACAAGGTTTTCCATTTCTTTCTTTCAAGTGGTTCTTTCCTCAGCCTCAGGTAGTTTCTCTGCACACATGTGTGCTGATCACACAGAAGTGAATACTCACAGGAGTGCCTTTGCAGATCTTGTTTTCTTTGTGCAGTACTCTTTTCTCCCATAGTCTGTCCAATGAACTCCAGCTACCTTGGCATTCCCTAACTCCTAGCTTCATCTCCTCAAACTTCCTGGTTCCTCCTTTCTGCAAATTCCCTTCAGGCAACCAGCTGGGACAATCACTGGACTTACCTGATTTGTCTCCTGTCTCGCAGGGATCACTGACCTTCATTGCCCGATGGCCAGTGTTTTCAGTGCCACCGTTTCATTTATTTAATTTGGTTTTCAATTGTTTCAGGTAGGAACGGCCAACCCAATCAGTCTCTCTTAAGCTCCAGAGAAACAGAACCAATAAGATATGTGTATTTAAAGGGAGATTTCTTTTAAGGAATTAGCTCATGCAATTGTAGAGACCAGCAAGTCCAAAATCTGTAGGGTAAGCCAGAAGTCTGGAGACTGAGGGAAGAGCCAAGGTTGCAACTCAAGTTCAAAGGCCATCTTCTGTCAGAATTCCTACTTGCCCAGGAGAGATCAGTCTTCTTCTGTCAGGGACTTCAGCTGAGATTGGAGTTGAAACAATTGCCTCTATAATGAAGGGCAATCTGCTTTACTCAAAGTACAACAATGTAAAGGTTAACCTTACCCAGAAACACCTTCACAGAAACATCCAAAATAATGATTGACCAAATAACTGGGCACCATGGCCCAGACAAGTTGACACATAAAATTAACTATAATAGTAATATAATGAAAATAAATAATTACATTGATTATTAGGAAGCAAGATTTTCAGCTTAAGAGACACAGAGTCTAAAAAGTACCTGTTTTTTTTTTAATTTGGAATTATCAGTATAATTATATTTTTCTTTTTCATAACCAACAAAATATATTTTCTAGCTCAGTGCTCTAAAAAGGTCCAGAACCTCTAGCAATAAATACTACTAGGGCCTATAGTATCTAGAGATCATTTCTTATTAAAAGGAAAAGGACTTCTTGAAGAAAAGGTTTCCTTTGACAGGTTGGACCCATTTCCCACTGCTAGGCACCACTGGGTGCCTCTCTCTTTAAAGGGCCTGCAATCTTATTTGAAGGTGACCACAGTGACGTCTGTAGGAGTCATACAGATTTACTGGTATTAGGTGAGTCACAGCTCCTAGGAACATGCAGAGAGAGTCCAGGTGCCACAGCTCCTAGGACTGACTCCTGACCCATCTCTTGACTCTACTCAACTCTCATCCCAGAGAGGATTCAATCTTTCTAGCATGTAATCTCATCCCTTGGATCTAGAGCATAGGCTTGATTCCATGGGTAAACTTGGACTTACAAACCTAAATTTTTGTTACAAGGATTTTTCTGAATTAAAGTCAGGAAAATAAATGTGTCACAATAAATGAGTTAGTAAACATATTTTATAAAACATCTAAAGTGGTATTTTTTAAAAATTTGTCTAGAGTAGGGCTAGAAATAATTAATTTTGTCCTGAGACATCTTGTGATATCAGAAAGCAAAGAAGCTATCAATACAAAAGAATGAACATAGGAGACAATTCAAAGGGGCTCACTGGCCAAAACTAATAATGAATATATATAATGGATGGAAACACATCAAGTATTTTTTTAAAACCCATGAATTCATAATGATATTCAGAGTTGGAGAGGACTTCAATATCCTGGGAGTTTTGCTAAGATATAACTCATTCTGGAAACTAGTAAAGGAAAAAGCAGTTATAACTGCTTTTGTTGTAACTAATCAAATAATTGATGACAATGTTTCTTTACAAATAATCTTGCTAATAAATACAAAAGAAATACTAATAAAATTGCCATTTTTCATCCCTTAATGAAATAATGGCTCTAGGAAACAGTCATCAATATCTGCTAAGACATTACATAAATGCAGAACCACCTACAAAGTATTTTTCATCAAAAGAAAAGAGGAGAGCCTCAATCTGATCAAACCTCAGATTCAACAACAGTTTTTGGGAAATAAGGAAGACAGAGGAAAATGTTAAGATACCATGAACATGAATTCCAAAATCTAAAAAGTGACAATGGAAAAATAACTGTTTTTTTCCAACAAATATTTTTTAGAAAGGAGGACATGGATAGGTTAAAAACCATTTAAGAGTCTTAACAAAGAACCTGATTCAGCAGTTCTAATGAGGTGGATGAAACTGGGGCCTATCATACAGAGCGAAGTCAGTCAGAAAGAAAAACACCAATACAGTATATTAACACATATATATGGAATTTAGAAAGATGGTAATGATGACCCAATATGAGAGACAGCAAAAGAGACACAGATATAAAGAACAGACTTTTGGACTCTGTGGGAGAAGGCGAGGGTGGGATGATTTGAGAGAATAGCACTGAAACATGTATATTACCATATGTGAAACAGATCGCCAGTCCAGGTTGGATGCATGAGACAGGGAGCTCAGGGCTGGTGCACTGGGATGACCCAGAGGGATGGGATGAGGAGGGAGGTGGGAGGGGGGTTCAGGATGGGGGACACATGTATACCTATGGCTGATTCATGTCTATGTATGGCAAAAACCACCACAATATTGTAAAGTAATTAGCCTCCAATTAAAATTAAAAAAAAAAAAAAGAACCTGATTCAGATACACTAATATTCAGTTCAGTTCAGCACGCCAGGCCACAGCACTCCAGGCCTCCCCGTGCATCACTAACTCCCGGAGTTTATCCAAACTCATGTCCATTCAGTCGGTGATGCCATCCAACCATCTCATACTGTGTTGTTCCCTTCTCCTGCCCTTAATCTTTCCTAACATCAGGGTCTTTTCAAATGAGTCAGCTCTTCGCATCAGATGGCCAAAGTATTGGAGTTTCAGCTTCAACATCAGTCCTTCCAGTGAACACCCAGGACTGATCTCCTTTAGGATGGACTGGTTGGATCTCCTTGCAGTCCAAGGGACTCTCAAGAGTCTTCTCCAACACCACAGTTCAAAAGCATCGATTCTTCGGCGCTCAACTTTCTTTATAGTCCAACTCTCACATCCATACATGACCAATGGAAAAACCACAGCCTCAACTAGATGGACCTTTGTTGACAAAGTAATGTCTCTGCTTTTTAATATTAGAAAGATGTATATGTGATAGTTGGGGAAATCTGAACATTGGCTGGATATTAGATAACATCTTAGTCTGTTCAGGCTACTATGACAAAAATACCATAGACTATGTGACTTATAGAAATTTCTTTTTCACATTTCTGTAGGATGGGAAGTCCAAGATCAAAGTGCTGGCAGATTTGGTGTCTGGTGAGTTCCTACTTACTGGTTCATAGATGAATGGCTATCCTTTTTTCACTGTATCCTCGCAGTATGGAAGGGGCAAGGGAAACCTCTGGGGTCTCTTCTATAAAGGCACTAATCCTACTCATGAGGACTACACCTTCATGACCTAATCACCCTCTAAAGGCTTCATTTCCTGATATTATCACATTGAGGGTTAGCTTTCAAAATTTGAATCCTGAGAGGACATAAACATCCCACCGATAGCAGATGATATTAAATAATTATTTTTAAGGTATGGGGTTTTATATATAATTTTATATATATATATATATATATACACACACAGACACACACATACACATACATACACACACACATATATATCAAAGTGTTAGTCACTCAGTGGTGTCAGACTCTTTGCAACTCCACGGAATGCAACCTACCAGGCTCCTCTGTCCATGGAATTCTCCAGGCAAGAATACTGGAATGGGTAACCATTCCCTTCTCCAGGGCTCTTCCCAATCCAGGAACTGAACCCAAGTCTCCTGCACTGCAGGCAGACTCTTCGCTGTTGGAGCCACCAGGGAAGCCCATATATAATAGACTGATTACACACACACACACATATATACACATATATATAATGGAAATCTCTCTCTTAGATATAATCTCAAGTATAACATCCAACATGTAGAATTACTTTTAAAGTAATTCCCTGGAGGCTTGGGAGGTGGGCATTAAATCAAACAGTATTAGCCAATGTGAATTGTTAGAAACTAAGGAACAGGCTGTCATTATTCTGTTCTCTACTACTGGGTATGTTTGAAAATTTTAAAGAAAAATATTAACAAAAAGAGGAGGTCTCTGGATTCAGACTCTGGATTCACTTTCCAGCTTTGCTTCTTACTAGTCATATAATCTTTAAAAATTTACTTAACTTCTAAGCCTCAGTTTCCTTAAGGACTGAACAGTAAGAGTTCTCATCTCATAGGAAAGTAATAAGGATTACATGAGCCAGTGTACATAACATGCTTAACACAATGCCTGGCTCACAGGTAAGCCCCATTATAAGATGCTGGGTATAGTCATCATTACTTAATTACTTTTTATGTTCATGAGATTTACTTTCCTTTCTGTGAAATTTCAGATCTTTTAAAAATATATAAATTAGGAGAAATTTTAAACTTTAAAAGGAAATCTATCAAATCTCCTTATAATCTTATTCACACCATCTATATTATATATTTTACCATATATATACATGAAGAGTTCTACACATAATTTTGTCAATTAAAAAAAACAACAACTTTGTCCACCAGAACAAAATCTGCAAAGGAACATTTCCTAAGAAGTAGAATCACTGAGATAGAAATAAGAAACTGATGTGGAAACAATGAGTCATGAAGTTATAATGATAGACTTTCCGTTCTTACATTGTCCTCATTTTGTGCAGAACTTCGAAAACACTATGCCTATATAAACATCTTTGGTGTCACTACTGACTCACTGAGCTTTTGGCTAGCCTACTAGGCCTCTCATCTTTAAGAGGCCATAATAAAATACTCAATTCATGTATTACATCAGAGGACTCATATTAAGCCTCTTGCAGAAAGGTTTTAACTCCAAGTGTTACCCAGAATTCTTACAGCAAATTTGCTTCATTCACCCTTCTGAATTAAGACATAATGCCCAAGCTCAGTTGTTCAGTTAAGCCGCATCTTACTCGGTAACCCCATGGACTGCAGCACTTCAGGCTTCCTTGCCCTGCACTATCTCCCAGAATTTGCTCAAACTCAGGTCTGTCTGAGTCAGTGATGCCATCCAACCATCTCATCCTCCGTTGCTCCCTTCTCCTCCTGCCCTCAATCATTCCCAGCATCAGGGTCTTTTCCAATGAGTCAGTTCTTCATATAAGGTGGCCAAAGTATTTGAGCTTCAGCTTCAGCATCAGTCCTTTCAATGAATATTCAGGGTTGATTTCCTTTAGGAATGACTGATTTGATCTCCTTGCTGTACAAGGGACTCTCAAGAGTCTTCTCCAGCATCTCAATTCAAAAGTATCAATTCTTCAGCCCTCAATCTTCTTTATAGTTCAACTCTCACATCCATACATGACTACTAGAAAAACCATAGCTTTGACTACACAGACCTTTGTCCTCAAAGTGATGTCTCTACTTTTTAAAACACTGTCTAGGTTTGTCATAGCTTTTCTTCCAAGGAGCAAGTGTCTTTTAATCTCCTGGCTGAAGTTAACATCTGCAGTGATTTTGGAGCCCAAGAAAATCTGTCACTGTTTCCACTGTTTCCCCATCTATTTGCCATGAAGTGATGGGACTGGATGCCATGACCTTAGTTTTCTGAATGTTGAGTTTTAAACCAGCTTTTTCACTCTCCTCTTTCATCAAGAGACTCTTTAGCTCCTCTTCACTTCTGCCATAACAGTGGTGTCATCTGTGTATCAGAGGTTATTGATATTTCTCCCAGCAAACTTGATTCCAGCTTGTGCTTCATCCAGCCTGGCATTTCACATGATGTACTCTGCACCATGTGAAGGCAATGGCAACCCACTCCAGTACTCTTGCCTGGAAAATCCCATGGACGGAGGAGCCTGGTAGGCTGCAGTCCACAGGGTCACACAGAGTCGGACACGACTGAAGCGACTTAGCAGTAGCAGCAACTCTGCATATAAGTTAAATAAACAGGGTGACAATATACAACTTTGATGTACTCCTTTCCCAATTTTGAACCAGTCTATTGTTCCATGTCTGGTTCTAACTGTTGTTTCTTGTCCTGCATACAGGTTTCTCAGGAGACAGGTAAGGTGGTCCGGTATTCCCATCTCTAAGAATTTTCCAATTTGTGATCCACACAAAGGCTTTAGCGTAGTCAATGAAGCAGATGTTTTTTGGAGTTCTTTGCTTTTTCTATGATCCAATGGATGTTGGCAATTTGATTTGTGGTTTCTGTCTTTTCTAAATCCAACTTGTACATCTGGAAATTCTTCATGTATTGTTGAAGCCCAGCTTGAAGGATTTTGAGCATTATCTTGCTAGTAGCATATGAAGACCATGTTGTTTTACATGACAATGATACACTATCAACATTCTATTATTTGAAAGTACGGTTATATCCCCCTAAGTTTACCACAGCCAATTTTACCTCCAAGTTTTCTCACAGCTGTACCTAACTAGTTAATGTGGATATCCATGGTTTATTTAACTCTGGAGCCTTCATAAAAGGTAAAACTTTTTATCATAAAACTACTAATGCATTATCCAAAAATTTATGCAATATTGAAAAAAAAACCCACCCATTACACCATCATCTTAACACATTATTTTACTTTTTACTTCTCATTCAGCCTGAAACATATTTTTTAACCAAATTATGAAATAACTTTCCCTTGTCCCCTACCATTCCTTGTTTTCGGAAATGCTAAGTCAATGAGGGATAAAATTTAGGAAGAGCACTATTTAGGGTGGTTCCTTTCTAGCAGTGTGAGATATCTGCAAAACCAAATCACCTCCGGAGCACTTGTATCCGGGCCCCATCTGCCCATTCTGTCTGTGCTGTTCAAGTGAAAACTTCCTCACTCTTCGCCCCACCCCTTATCTATTTTTCCAAAGCCAGAACACATTCAAACTTTTCCCATTTCAGCCTTGGTTGTTGATTTCTGCACTAAGTACACATCTCCAAGTCTCACTTCTAGCTGCCATTTACAATCGTCAAATGCTTTTTATAATCAGCCACCCAGGCCTTCCACCAGACAGAATCATAATCTCTAGGCCTGGAGTATGTTTTTCTAAAGGCCCTCCAAGTAATTTGGAGACTCCACAGGACTTGGAAACCACTATTCTAACAATTATAATTGTCCTGATCAGGTCTTACAAATTCCATCCTCTATTCTTCTACCAGTATCAGTACATTTTAAAGAATAAAGCTCACAAAGGACATATCTATTTGGCTTCTAGCTTAACTATTCTAGATCAACTATTCTTGCTCTAGGAACACTGACCTCTCTGTTTCTCCCCCTAACTTATGTTCTTTATGGTACCATCTGTGAACTTTTGATTAGCTACTCTGAATTCTCTTATGGTAGTTATTCTCTAGGTGTGCAGCAGAATCATCTGGAGGGCTTGTTAAAACACAAATTTCTGGGCCCCATCCACAAACGTCTACTATGGCAGTGCTCAGAATTTGCATTTCAAACAAGTTTCCAGGGGTACTGGAAACTGATGAACCTCATCAGGGGACTACACTGAGAAAATCACTGTCACAGATTTTCCTATTAACCCTTAACTTGGGCATAACCTGACAACCTAACAAGGCAAGTGACTCCTTCTTCCCATAATAACAATATCCCTGTAATCCATTTCTGAATCGTTTGCATTTTAAGGTAATTAAAATTAATAAATCAGCGTTAACTTACTTAAGTGCTTACTGGGAGCAAAACAGGATTCCAACAACTAAAAACCTCACTGATTTTTCATAACACATGTTGAAATGATTGAAGTACATCTTTTAAGAACACAAACCTCTGATCCCAACTTGAGAAGGAAATAACTCTATTCTCAAAATGAGGTTTGTTGGCGAGTTCTGCCACACCAAACTCCAGGTCATAATGACCTTTAACTCTTACTGGACTTTTTCATTACGAGTATTTTAGTACTAGAGTATCCTATTGTGTTAAGTGGGTTAATTTTACCTCTTTAAGCAGCATTCAAACTTTGTAAGAAGACCCTATGTTACACTTTCTATCCCCTAGTGGTGCCGGATACATGACAGGCACTCAACCTTTATTGGCTGACTCATTCATTCATCACTTCCCAACATGCTTTTCCTAAACTGGAGCTCTAAAGAGGGCCGTGAATTGTAAAAGCATCAGTTTCAGTCTGAGCAGAAACAGATTTCCAAGCCAACTGAATGATCTGTGTTTTAGTCACTCTCCTGGGTTACGCATGGTTCTTCCTTGCCTCTTTTTACCTGAATAATCGAGATCTTACTGTACCATGATGAATCATCAACAGAAAATGCGGGAGATAGTAAGTAGGGTTAGAAATGAAATCACATATTACCAGCAACAGCCCAAACTTCCAGGAATAGAAGGGCTAGAAATTGAAAATGGAATTCTTTTTGCTCCCCTTCCTATATACTTCACTAATAATTCCTTTTTAGACATCAAAACTGGATCGATTTTGAGAAGCAAGACGGAAATGAAGAAAAAAAATCAAGTATTCAAATAACACACTCAGTTGGACTTAGATGTTCAGTTGTGACTATCAGCAAAGTTATTAACACGTAGTAAGGGTGATTTGGACCAAACTCAGTGGTTACTCTCACATAAATTCTACCATGCTGTTGCCAAGTGATTCCAATTCATATTTTAATAAACATTTTACCTGGTTCTATATTTGCTGAATTAGAACAATAACTTGACTAGGACTCATAAAGATATATAATATTACCTTATGATTTCATGGCTCAGAGGCTCTTAAACTCTTTAGCCTTACATCCAGTGTTGCCCAACCATTGCTCCTCTATAGCAAAACCATTGCCACAACCCCACACTGCCAGAGCTCCCCTGCCCAGCACTATTAGCATATGATCTTAAGATAGAGAGACAGGAAATAGGAGATGAAGGTTCAGAAAGAGGAAAAGCAGGCATACCATTCAGAGGCTAAAGACTGCAGATCTGTCCTCGACAATCCATTTTAGAGCTTGCTCTGATGAAGAATTCAAATCCTACATCCTTTTGAGAAATGGAATGGATAACAACAGCAAAATTGAGCTATTATTTTGAAATAAAACAGAAAATATGCTAGACACACTATTTAAACTTTAGCACAAACACTATGAATAGATATAAATATCATACAGTTTAAAGGAAAAACCACTAGACCATTAAGTTCAGTTCACTCAGTCGTGTCTGACTCTTTGCAACCCCATGAATCACAGCACGCCAGGCCTCCCTGTCCATCACCAACTCCCGGAGTTCACTCAGACTCACGTCCATCGAATCGGTGATGCCATCCAGCCATCTCATCCTCTATTGTCCCCTTCTTCTCCTGCCCCGAATCCCTCCCAGCATCACAGTCTTTTCCAATGAGTCAAATCTTCACATGAGGTGGCCAAAGTACTGGAGTTTCAGCTTTAGCATCATTCCTTCCAAAGAAATCCCAGGGCTGATCTCCTTTAGAATGGACTGGTTGGATCTCCTTGCAGTCCAAGGGACTCTCAGGAGTCTTCTCTAACACCACAGTTCAAAAGCATCAATTCTTCGGCACTCAGCTTTCTCTATAGTCCAACTCTTGCATCCATACATGACCACTGGAAAAACCATAGCCTTGACTAGACGGACCTTAATCAGCAAAGTAATGTCTCTGCTTTTCAACATGCTATCTAGGTTGGTCATAACTTTCAGGTATGACCTAAATCAAATCCCTTACGACTATACAGTGGAAGTGACAAATAGATTCAAGGGATTAGATCTGATAGACAGAGTGCGTGAAGAACTATGGATGGAGGTGTGTGACATTGTACAGGAGGCAGTGATCAAATTCATCTCCAAGAAAAAGAAACACAAAAAGTCAAAATCGTTGTCTGAGGAGACCTTACAAACAGCTATGCAAAGAGAAGTGAAAGGCAAAGGAGAAAAGGAAAGACATACTCATCAGAATACAGAGTTCCAAAGAATAGCAAGGAAAGATAAGAACACCTTCCTCAGTGATCAATGCAAAGAAAATAACAGAATGGGAAAGACTAGAGATCTCTTCAAGAAAATTAGAGATACCAAGGGAACATTTCATGCAAAGATGGGCTCGATAAAGGACAGAAATGGTATGGACCTAACAGAAGCAGAAGATATTAAGAAGAGGTGGCAAGAATACACAGAACTGTACAAAAAAGGTCTTCACAACCCAGATAATCACAATGGTGTGATCACTCACCTAGAGCCAGACATCCTGGAATGTGAAGTCAAGTGGGCCTTAGGAAGCAGCCCTATGAATAAAGCTTGTAGAGGTGATGGAATTCCAGTTGAGCTATTTCAAATCCTGAAAGATGATGCTGTGAAAGTGCTGCACTCAATATGCCAGCAAATTTGGAAAACTCAGCAGTGGCCACAGGACTGGAAA
Organism: Oryx dammah; assembly: GCF_014754425.2. Lineage (NCBI taxonomy): Eukaryota > Metazoa > Chordata > Mammalia > Artiodactyla > Bovidae > Oryx > Oryx dammah. The sequence continues at coordinate 6,742,614 of NW_024070212.1, forward strand.
AGGTCAGTTTCATTCCAATCCCAAAGAAAGGCAATGCCAAAGAATGCTCAAACTACTGCACAGTTGCGCTCATCTCACACGCTAGCAAAGTAATGCTCAAAAATTTCCAAGCCAGGCTTCAATAGTACGTGAACGGTGAACTTCCAGATGTTGAAGCTAGATTTAGAAAAGGTAGAGGAACCAGAGATCAAATTGCCAACATTTGTTGGATCACTGAAAAAGCAAGAAAGTTCCAGAAAAACTTCTGCTTTATTGACTATGCCAAAGCCTTTGACTGTATGGATCACAACAAACTGTGGAAAATTCTTCAAGAGATAGGAATACCAGACCACTTGACCTGCCTCCTGAGAAATCTGTATGCAGGTCAAGAAGCAACAGTTAGAACTGGACATGGAACAACAGACTGGTTCCAAAGCAAGAAAGGAGTACATCAAGGCTGTATATAGTCACCCTGCTTATTCAACTTATATACAGAGTACATCATAAGAAATGCTGGACTGGATGAAGCACAAGCTGGAATCAAGATTGCCGGGAGAAATATCAATAAATTACCTCAGATATGCAGATGACACCACCCTTATGGCAGAAAGCCAAGAATTAAAGAGTCTCTTGATGAAAGTGAAAGAGGAGAGTGAAAAAGTTGGCTTAAAACTCAACATTCAGAAAACTAAGATCATGGCATCTAGTCCCATCACTTCATGGCAAATAGATAGGGAAACAATGGAAACAGTGACAGACTTTAATTTTTTGGGCTCCAAAATCACTGCAGATGGTGACTGCAGCAATGAAATTAAAAGACCCTTATTCCTTGGTAGAAAAGTTATGACCAACCTAGACAGCATATTAAAAAGCAGAGACATTACTTTGCCACCAAAGGTCTACCTAGTCAAAGCTATGGTTTTTTCCAGTAGTCATGTATGGATGTGAGTTGGACCATAAAGAAAGCTGAGCACCGAAGAATTGGTGCTTTTGAACTGTAGTGTTGGAGAAGACTCTTGAGAGTCCCTTGGACTGCAAGGAGATCCAACTAGTCCATCCTAAAGGAGATCAGTCCTGAATATTCATTGGAAGGACTGATGCATGAAGCTAGAACTCCAATATTTTGGCTACCTGATGCAAAGAACTGACTCATTTGAAAAAACCCTGATGATGGGAAAGATTGAAGGCGGGAAGAGAAGGGGACAACAGAAGATGAGATAGTTAGATGGCATCACCAACTTATTGGACATGAGTTTGAACAAGCTCCGGGAGTTGGTGATGGACAGGGAGGCCTGGTGCACTGCAGTACGTGGGGTTGCAAAGAGTCGGACACGACTTAGTGACTGAACTGAGCTGAACCAAAGGAAAAAAGGGATCCTTAAACTTTGTACCTCTAGAGAACAGAGGATCAACCATGACATTCTATCTTGTGATATCAACAGAAAATGAAATTTATTAATCTCTTCTCTAGACATAATTTTAAAATTTTTTTCATTTATCTAGATATCAATTTTTATGCTTTTGGTCAATACTCAAAGGCTACATAAAATGCATTTATAAAGCTCAATATTTTTATGCAAACTACATTTTAGACATAGAGGACCCTTACTAATATCCAGTGACCTATGGCCTATATTTAGAGAACCACCTTTCTCTTTTTAATCCTCTGTGCTAGTCTACAGCTCAGTCATGTCCGACTATTTGCAACCCCATGGAGCCCACCAGGCTCCTCTGCACATGGGGATTCTCCTGGCAAGAACACTGGAGTGGGTTGCCATGCCCTCCTCCAGGGGATCTTCCCAACCCAGGGATCAAACCCAGGTCTCCCTCGAACCCAGGTATCCCTCAGGCAGATGCTAAGCTACCACAGAAGCCCTTTAATCCTCTAGCTGAAAGCAAACCAACAAACCAAAAACCTGGATGTTAGTGATTAACTTGCTGAGGAAATGCAAAAATTACAATCTTTTGAAATTCCAAGTGTCACCAAGTATTTGAGCAAAAGAGAATAAAGCAGTGATATGAAAAAAGGTTTTTCAACCTTTACAGTTTGAGCCAGATTAATTCTTGTTTATAGGGGGTTGTCCTGTGCATTGTAAGATGGGTAGGATTATTCTTGATCTCTGTTCATTAGATGCCAGTACTACCATTTCACCCTCTCAGTATGATAACAAAAATGTCTCAAGACACTGCCAAATATGTCCTGGAGAAGGGCAAAGCCATCTTTGGCTGAGGGCTACTATTGTAAAGTGATAGGAAGATAAAGTCCAAAGTTAGATAATCAATAAAAAGCTGGAAGACTGTAGTCACAGAAGTACTAATTTGGTTTTTCTTGTATTATCTCAAAGTTTCTCCAAAGTTTCATATTTTCCCAATGGAATAATATCTTCACAGTACAAATGACACTTGAGACAAGAAGAAAAGTTTATTTTACTGTCCAATTATTTTCTTAAAAAAATTTAATTTTTGATAAAATAAAACAAACTTTTAGTACCATAGAAACCTTTCAACATGTACAATGACATATTATTACTATGTACAACTTCAAAACAAATGCTTCCAGCTCCAAGTAAAGTGATGTTGAACACCCTGACTATACTTAAGTTATATGAAATTTCCAAGATGGCCAATGTTTTCCTTAGCTTGGAAAAAAAATACAATTGAAAAATATAAATAAGACCTTCAATCAGCTGTGAATCATAAAAATGCTTTCTGAAGTTCAGTCATCTGGATCTTATGAAATATGTAGTAGTTACAAGAGTTCAACAAGCAAAATGAAAGCCTGTGTATATTCAAACATGAGTATTCCAGGAGAGGTCCTGTAGGTTCACAGTCAGTCTATCAAAAATAAAAGCTATTCTTATTGTGGTGGAACTTATTTAGTATCTGGCTCATATACCATTCTTCACCAGCTCATGGATTCCATTCTCATCAATGATTAAAGGTGCGTGAAATTCTTTATCTGCCACATAACTTTCTAGTCCCTAAAAGAAGGGTTGAAATAAAAACATAGTTAGAACGCTGATCAACACAAGTCATGCAGTGCTGGACTTAGTGGCTGTAATAATGACGTAAAGCATGAATGCTAAAAGTTGGATTGAGATACAGAAATTTAAAAGTCAATAAAAAGCTCTATTTAGTTTACTTTTAAAACTGGGTTTAATGGCCTATTTATGGAAGCATAAAACAACAAAAAGAGGGAAAAGTGTTCTGATTATAACATAATATTTAAAGTTAATAAAATGACAGTCATTCTTCCTATAATCATCACCCAACAGTTAACATTCTAAGCAAGGTGGCTGTTTCTGATGCTAGAACTAAGCAAGCTGACAAGGATCTCCAGAAACAAAAACAAAACCCTGTACATATTAGAATAAAAGGACCCCTACACCCCTTGGTCTTAAAAGTGAAAGTACTAAGCATATGAACAAAGTAAACCCACTGAAAAAAAAATTTTTTTTTAATTATATTGCACTGAAAAAAGCCAGAAGATTTACGTAAAAAGCAAGGCTTATTTTTAAAAGACCACTGCATTTCGATGTACAGGTAAAATGAACTAAACATGAAACATTCTGTTCATGGCAACTAAGGCACTGATACAAAGCCATACCAGGAATTTTCCAAGAGGTTTCTCATTCTCAGGATGAGTTCCTCAGGGGACGCCCACTGGAAAATGCTGTATATTCTCCAAGGACAACTCTGTGCTGTGCTGGGCTTAGTTGCTTAGTCATGTCCAACTCTTTGGGACCCCAAGGACTGTAGCCCACCAGGCTCCTCTGTCCATGGCATTCCCCATGCAAGAATACTGGAGTGGGTTGCCATGCCCTCCTCCAGGGGATCTTCCCAACCCAGGGATCAAACCCAGGTCTCCTGTATTGTAGGTGGATTCTTTATCAGCTGAGCTGCCATGGAAGCCCAAGGACAACTCTACTTCAACATAAAACAGTATCACAATTCTACTTTTAAAAGAATAGGGAAAAGAATAAAGCAGACTTACTTCTCCAGCATAGGAGATAAGAGGAGAGATTTCACACTGGATTGGGACATCATTGGCATCCTTCAAGCTAAGAAAAAAATCAGACATGAAGATTTTGCTTCCCATGTTGCTTGCCAGAGTGAAAGTACAGATAGTAACTTCCCTCTGAGCAGCCTGCAGGTAACAAAATTTTCCTAAACAATTAGAGTAGCTCCTACCCTCATGATCACTAAATTTCCTGAGGAGTAAGTTAATACAAACTCATCGTGGTTCAAAGGTCACTACTTGGGATATGTGCCAGTAATCACCAGTAGCTCTTCACAGTACTTCACCAACCTTGATATACTTATCCCTTAATGTACACACTATTTTTTATCATTTCCAGATTTTAATTCCATAAAGAAAGGCCTGTTTATTGAGTACACACTGCATTCCAGGCTCACAGCTAGACAATTTGAATCCTTCAAAATTCATTTTAATCTTTTTCACAACCTCGCATGTTAGGTGCTAATGTTGACCAGCATTCTAAAGCTACCCTGTCCAATGCAATGACCACTAGCCACATACTGTTATTTAAACTTGGATTAATTAAAATTTTAAAAATTAATTCAAAATTCAGTCTCTCATTCATAATAACCACATTTCAAGGGCTCAGTAGCCATGAACAGGTAGCAACTACCAAACTGGACAGCATAGATATAGAACATTTCCTTCACTGCAGAAAATTCTAATTGGACTAGAAGGTCAGTTAGATTATCTCCCAGTACAGCCGACATCTCCTAGATTAGCTGAGCTGACTTATTCGATGTTTCAAGGAGCTTCACTGTTACTTTTTTACCAAAGTCCCTTCACTGCACCCTAGTGAAAGCAAAGCTGAAGTCACCACTTGCTTCCTCTAGATCACACTCTTAACTTTACATCCCTTGCAATACTGAGTTCCTAAATTACATAACACAAAAGTCAATTAAGAGTGCTTTTAGTATGTTTAAAGTCACTAACCTTGAGATTTTTCACTATTTTGAGAATTTAGCCAGTAAGATACAGGGCACACAAAAAATCTAGTATTTTGCAGCCTCAAACCGTTGGCTCTCCTTTCTTTCACCAAATATGTAAGTCTGAGGCTTTGGTGGGGTTAATAAAATCAGAGACCTTCTGAGGTCAGCCACACCCAATCTTTCTCCAAACAACAATTCAGTGAGCCTTCCAGGCACTCTATACCCTAACTCCAACTCACTTGCCTGCTATTTCCCAGTCAAACCAGGCTAGATACAGGCACTTTAGATTACTGCAAGTCATTCTAAACTATGGTCCCTTTAACTATCTAAATCATACCCACCCTCCAAGACTTAACTCAAGCCCCAACTTTCCTTTGACCACTGCATTGTACAGTGATTGTTCTCATTCATTTACTTATAAAAACAAATAAATTTATTAGACATGTGATAAGTCACATGCTTCCTAGGGTAATTACTATTTATATCACACATTTAACACATAAACAACATCACTGTCTGATGATTTACTTAATTTTAACGTATGTGCATCTTGAATCTACCAGGAGGCTGTCTAAGAAATGACTAATTTCTCTTATGCATGCTCCTTCAGCCCCTGGGATTTCAGTACCTGAAGGTCTGTGTACAGGCCTGCAAATGCTTGTTGGCTGAATGAACAAATGACCTATGAGGGTAGACAGATGGGAGACTAATTCAAGTAAAAGACGAGTTAAGAAATGGAGCACTTGTCTCCACAGCCTGAGATGTAGATATGTGTCAGATTTTATCAAAAGAGCTCAAGAGGTCTGGTCCAGACCCTCTGGGGACAGCTTGGAGTCACATAAAACCAGATGGGAAAATGAGGGCCCATTCCATTAATAAGATGTATATAGCCCCTAAAGGAGGCGGTGTGCCAGTAATTAACTGAAGATGTTTCTGAAACCAAGGAACACGTAACCAACTTCAATATAACTTCCCTTCCATACCACAGATATCTCCCACAAAACTAAGCAAGCTGGGTGCCAGAGAGGAGAAAAGATAGGAGCTACCATTACCAAATGTAAAATCTCAGGGGATAGGCAAATTAGTCGTCCCCTATTCTTTAGTCAAGCCTCCTTTTGGTAGCTAACACTGCCGAGCAGGTATAAGGTAAAAAATAAAAACAGTGTCATTTCGTCAAAATTTAGCATCCAGCCTTCCCTTCTTTGAGAATACCTCCAAGCTGCTTCTTTCCACTTTTATAAAAAATACCTCCCTTTCATCTCTCATTTTTAAATAATCTTTTTCTATTCTCTGAGGGTATCCTTTAGTGCTACGAATTTAGGAAGACCTATTTCTAAGTCCATGATCTCATTTGGGGCCAAAGTTTGATTTCAGTTTAACTATACAAGAAATGACTACAAATGAGGTAAATGAGGGTGAGGGAGTGTGAAATAAAGAACTCAAACAAGAATTAAATGACATTTAAAACACATTGTATCTTAGCTGAGATGCTCCGTGTTGTTTTCAGTTGTATACTTAAGAAGCAATCTCACTTAATAGACGGAAAGCTGTGTTTCAACGAAATGGAAATTCAGGATCAAAACTTTATTTTGTCAAATTGTAAAAGCAGCTTGCTTCCACATAGTAAAAATGATGGATGGGACAGAAAATGACAAAAGGCTCTATGTCCCAGCTGCCATGGCACAAGGGGCAACAGTCACCTACGGCTGCTCTAAGAACTAGCCAGCTTTGAGTCTACTTCCTTATGTCCAGGGCCACATCCCGGAAACACCTGATACTCACAGGGACTTGTCTCTGTAGGGTCAGGATGAGGGGCTCAGGCAGGAAAAAACACACCAATGAAACGGACATCCCTGCTAATCTATTTCTGAGATAAATGCCATCCTTGGCTCTGTACACATGTCCTAAATTATCCTAAAAATTTTAAACTCAAACTAAACCCAATAACTTTCAAAGTGTAATAAGAATATCAAGCTGTCTCTTTGGCTATAAAGATAATGGCTTTTTCTAACTTAACCCAAATAAGAGAGGATATATGCTACTGCTAGCTAAAAATTATCAACCGTTAAGACAAAACCGTTAAGATACCAAAAATGGAGCGGTTACTATGAAACTAAATTAAAAGAACAGTTTTTCCACATTAAGAGCCATCCAGTATGTCAGGAGCAGTTAGCCTTTGTACTGAGAGCAGATATCTAATTCAGTAAGACATCCATAGAATATCATTTTTATCCAGCTGACGCTTACACTAAAAAGGGTACTCGGACTCACATTTGTTCTTCTTGGCCTGTGACCTGCTCTAGATTTTATCTTTCACTTGTAAACTTGTCAGTACAGGCCCAAATACCTATGATAAGAGTCTTTAGAAAAGCATGCTCCCCTTTCCAGCATGCACTGAGATTCTGAGTTAGTGCCATCCAGACAGAGACCTGCCACCAAGTAGGCAATAACCCCACCACAGCTTCAACCCTTCACCCCCAGACCACCAAAAGGCAGAGAGCACTAAACTACAACGCCAGTTAGTATGGAGGGAAGCACAGCCCCACCACCATGCACTGCAGGCAGGCTGGTATATTTACTTGTGATTGACATCAGCTGTGATGGCCTCTGACTGTCCATGTGTAGCACGGCTATGTAGGAATAAATAAGCATTAATGGGAATGGAAACAAACCAAACAATAAAAATGAAGTGGAACTGCAAAATATACTTGACTGAAAGGCATGTATTCACAGTAAATTATAAACTTGGCAAAGGAGATCTGAGGGGGAAAAACAAACAAAACCCCACAACAACAACAAAAAAACATCAATGGTGAAAGATGAAGCGTGAGGACCATCTGACATGCCACAGAGCTAGCTTGTTGACAAGACAGAGCCTGAAAGTGGCCTTGGACTGAGACAGCCTACCACTGCTCCCTCTTAATAAAAACAGTTATAACCCCAGCTCTAATACCCAATGTTTGAACATTTAACAAGCCATTCTAGCACTTTGTGCATAGTCTTTTTATCCCTTAAGAATTATAAATTTTATGGCAAAACGTTTTTGACAAAAGTATAGAAACATCAAATGATTTAGAAAGGGGGAATTCTAAGTATCAAGGGAGGTTTTATCATAAAATATAAGACAGCTGAAAAGCACTTTATCTCATATTTGAATAGCTCCAAGGATCTTTTTTTTTTAAACTTCTAAAATCCTAAACATTTCAATAGTTTGAGTATCAGTGACTGTAAGTAGTGTGCACATCTCTTCCTGGCACCTCCTTCTGCGATCTGAAAGTGCCACAAGGAGAACTGAAGAATCCGTATGTCTCAGAGGCAGCCTGTGGGTGCCGGGTCTTTTGGGGTGGGGGGTTCGTAGATAACACTTGAGGCCACAGATATATGGGCAGCAATAATCAATCCTCTTTCCCTGTGGCAGAGTGGCTGCTGATGGTCTTTAATCCTGCAGCATAGCAAAAGAACTACCTTCTGACCGTTCTTCAGTAGGAGTCATTTCACTGATATAGTAGAGGGGCATCCAAAAAAACAAAAGCTTTAGAAGGTTCCTCTTTCAGGGGAAGCAAAGCTACCGCTCTCTATGTAAAGGGGCCAAGCCTTCATTACTTCACATCATGAACTGCCACAACAATACTTAGCTCTTTTAAAAGTTCTAGGAATACATCAGAGATAAGAGGACAAGCACAGGAGGCAGCCACACAAAGAAGCAAAGATATCAACCTACCGGGGAATTGCTGGGAGGCGAGAGCCGTTTTCATCTATGAAGTGGCCCCCTGCATTGAGGACCCAGCAATGATGGAGGGACAGCAAAGCGTGCCTTGCAGTAGTAGGGTTGTCCTTCCCATTCTGACTGTCTGCGTTCTTTAGCGGGGAAAACTCATCTTCCCGTAATACTTCATATACCACAAACTTCCTAGAGTGAAACCATACAAGCACTGCTTTATTATGAAGTAAAACTGCATACACAGCTTCTGACTTTTCTCCACGTAGCTAAGCCTTTGGTCTTCAATTACAGTCTCTCTCAATGCAATTTCAAATGAATGCTGAAAGAAATAATGTTCATCCTTGGATGAAATAAATTTGGAATTATCTTCTCCACACAAAATGAGAAATTATTTCCTTCCCCAACAATATATATATAACACAAATCTCAACTCAAGTTAATGTGATCTTTAATCAAGAGAACAAAGAGCAATATAAGTTAAAAACAATCTCACTGAAACATTTACTCATAGGCCAGTAAAGGCCTCCTAACCACAAAATAGGCCGATTCTCTATCTCAACCTTTTTTTGTCTCTCAGCCAAAGTAAGAGAGATTTTTCAGGAGAGCCAGATAATAATTGAAAAATTTTAAAAAGCACTCACAGGCAACTCAAACCATATTCTTCCATTGGTGGTTTCATACTAGAGAATAATGATGAATCTAAACTACATACTCACAGTCAAAACACCATGCCTGTCATACCTGCCGTCAACTGTTTTCTGAAACAGTGTCCTGCCTAGAAGAGCAAAAACCAACATCTCAAGACATACTTAATTTTACTGATGCTATTCGAAACATACTTTGCAAACTGGAAGATATCAAAGACAAATTTTTCCATCTTTATTCCATTTGGTTTGTCTGGCTTAATTAACTGTCCCTGGGAATCCACAAATGGAATCTTCTTTTGAGCCACATGGTGCTGCAACTGAGGTTCATAAATACTATGGAGGAAAAAAAAAGAAAAAAAAAAAAAAAAGACAATCACTTTCCAAATTTAAAATGCCAGAGAATCTGATAATCACACTCAGGAGCTGGTGCATCAATAAGTACTAAGACTTTCAAAGGGAAGGGCATTCATTAAATTTCAGTTCATATTTAAATATTAAATAAACAGATTTCCCTATTCATTTTTTTAAAAAATCAAACGATGATCTCTACAATTAAAAAAAAATACACACACACACACATCTCTCGTAACAACATCTCTCCCATAATTTCCATATCTTATATTAAAATGTTCCACTCTCAGCCCCAATTTTCCCAATTGGGATCCTGTGAAGTGTTAGATGAAAAGATGAGTATTTATAGTTACTATGGGTGAATTAGTAACACAGCTACAAAAAGCACAGCAGGAAATATTGTGGACTGGAGCTGAAATTGTAAGGTAAAGCTTAGTAACTTTTTAAACAGTAGGCAATCATCTTGAATGTCCAAAAAGCAATCAAGTGAAGAATCAGATATTGAGAATGTCCTTCATTTAAAAATCTGGTAGGATAAAACAACTCTTTATTACTAGGTGACACCACTATGCTGATTTCCATGCTTGGTCTCAAGCTCTTTTTCCTTTACTTTCCAATCTACTAGTTCCTAAATGCTAGTCAAAGAACCAGTTAAATTGCGAGGGCAGCTTTTTAAAAAATACAGATGTCTACATCGACCTTCAGAAATTCTGATTCCATAGATGTAGGGCAGATATGTGTATCTTTTGAGGTTTCCAGTTGTGGTAGAGAGGGGGGGTGTTGCCTTTCTTACTTGTTACTTCACCAGAACTGAGCACAGTTAGAGGGAAGGAGAAGAAAAGGGCGAAGCGCTTTGGACTCCGGTTAATACACTTCACATTCTATACAGTGGGTATCTCAGGGCTGCTACAAATTTGCACCTGGTGATATAGCTTACTAAAAACAACCACAGTGTCAAGTAAACTTCTATCTGATAAAGGAGATCCTCAGGAAGGAAGATGAATTATGGATCTGAAGTTTCTTCCTACTTCTCAGGTGACTTAGCTTCTGATTAACAATAAATAAAGGTTTTGAAAGCCCCCATCTTGCCCATACTTGACAACATCTCTCAGAAATGGCACAGTGAAGAAATGGTTGGCAATGTTCCCAGCGTTGAACAGCAGTCGTCCATCTGAGCTTCGCTTCTGAGCTGTTGCCAGAGAAATCTCACTATATTCCACCACCTGGTACACTCCATCCACTCTGCAAACCACTCCAACTGGCTCTGTAGGGTTTGTTTTCTCCACCACCTACCCACCAAAGGAAGAAAACAGTAGAGAAAGAAACCTGATCAGGTGCTATGCTGGAGATTTGTCTTTTTCCAAGATCTGCTTACTTTAAGGTAAAAAATCAAGAGAAATCTTTAGATAATCATCTATCTTTACATTTGATAGACTACTTTTCAGAAAGAGGTAAATTATCTCCCTCCTATTTATCAACTAACTAAACTGCAGAGTAGAAATTCCATCACACACATAGGGCCCAGAAGAAATCACACTGGACTGTGAATAACTACATCCCCCCATCTAATATATTTTCACTATTGAATTGATCCTCAGTCAGACTCAACTACTTTGAGAATAAATGAAACAAAATCTATCTGAGATTCACAAGACAAAAGAAGTAAGGCATTTTGCCTCTCATTTTATATTGCACAAGTCATTATTTCATTTGAAAATGGTGTTGCTTTCATTTTCATTCATGAATATAGCAAATTCCTTATTTTTCAGGCACTTGGCTAGATGGTAGCAGGGTTAGAGCAGGCAGGTCACAGGGTTCCCACTCCAACTTGAACCAGAAAAGTCCACTCACATTTATGTCTTGCAGGTTTAGTTTTATTTGAAGTAAGAGAGTCTATGCTTTTTTAAAGTCTGAAAACCAGTGATTTGATAATCTAGCAAAGGCTCTAGGATGGTGAGGGAGCTGAGAGAAAAGTGTTTAGTCAAAATCAGATGGAAAACATAAGAGTATGTAATTTTTAAAAAAAAAAACTCACAGGTGATTCCAATACCCCACCATGCTATTTACGTATCACTGACCTAAATTAAGTGTTTAGAATACAATTATAAAGGAACCCTATGTAATGCACTAATAGAAAACTCAAGCCTCAGACAAGATGAATATCCAGCAGAAGAATCAAACAATTAAAAGATTTGAAAATATTTGTTTTGCCTTGTTCTATTAACAATTCAGTATACTCCAGAATATTTTGAAAAACTGTCCCCAACTAGAAAAGTCTATCCAAAGTATACATGAAATTATTCCAACGAAATTAAAGCTTTTCTTCAGCAACTGATTTCATAAAATAAATACAGCCAGTCAGTCCCCTGCAGACAACTGAAGTCACTATTGAGTGCTTCGTTTACACTGCAATTAGAGATACAGGCCCTGAGTGTAGCTCAGTGAGGCTGGGCTACTGCATATGCAGGCCTGCTGTGCAGTTTCACTGTTTGCCACCCTGAAAGGAGCACAGTATTCAATGAAAAGGATCCTTCTACCACCGAACTGGATAAAACTGAGAGAAACATACAGCAAAAGGATTTAAACCAATCATGAGCCCATTTCTAATTCCAGTCTATCAAGCCATCACCACCTCTCACTCCACATTCTATACAGTGGGTAACTCAGTAGACAGGGCATCCAGGACAGATTCCTCCTATCCACATTAAAACACACACACATATGAGGTTAGTTTTCCAATCACTTCTACATAACCCTACTCCTGATCACCCATGGAAAATAAAAATAAGCATATTCAGACTTTACTTTCCAAGTGTTAATCTGCCAGTGAAAGGTTTGCTTTTATAACACCATGAACCTCCAAATACTGTAAAAGTCTAGATTACAACAGAAAGCATTTGTAAAGTACATGAAGTTGGAAGTCAGTTTATATTCTACAGAAAAGATATGCAGCATAGAATTAAGAGGTCTCTTGATTTCCTACAAGTTAAATCCTGAAAAGCTGGGCTCAAAATAATAACTTTAACCTCAAAGTTACTATAAGTGTTTTACAAAATTATCTTTAATTAACAATTATTCCTACTCTCTCAGCTGTGGACTTTTGTAAACCACTCCACCAAGTCTTTTCTCAAGGCTCTCACTTCATTAAAAATACTTCATTCCCCAAGGCAAGAGACTGTTAAATAAGAACTAAAAAGAATTCTCTGCAAAGAATTCTACTACCCTCTATGAATCACTCCCTAATTTAGGTGTTGTTTAAAGTATATTTTAACATCTATGATTTTTTAAATTAAAAGGGTGGGAAGACAGATTAAATAAATGGTTTCTAACGTCTCTAAATTTTTTTAACATATACCAATCTCTTAATATTTCAGCTGCATCTGACTATTTATTTATTCATTCACTGAGACACCACTAGATTATATACTAGACACAGAACAAGCAGGAAGACTGAGAACGGATTTGTCCTAGAGGACCCACTGGCAGTAAAGAGTGAATGGTTATACTTACATCCCTGTATGATTAGAATACTCAAAAAAGTTAGCAGACCAATTCAAAGGTTTTTGAGCTGCCAGCAAAAACCTAATTAAAGAATTGATTTACTAAAGTGATATAATACTAAAGCTAAGAGTTGGGAAACATTTCTAATTCTGCCTCTGCTAATGTGATGATGGACCTAGAGCCTGGAACTTATTTAGTACTGGAACTCATTTCTAGATCAAAGGGGTTGACCATATTATCTCTGAGGTCCCTCCCAGGTTCAGCATTCTCTAATCATTTAGAATTTAAATTGATTCTGAAGCTGAGTCAGAGGAGGAAATGGCAACCCACTCCAGTACTCTTGCCCGGAAAATTCCATGGACAGAGGAGACTGGCAGGCTACAGACCATGGGGTCACAAAGAGTCAGACACGCCTGAGCAACTGAGCACGCAAATGTTGAAGCTCAGCGCAGTAAAATTTTAAGCTTCTATCTTAGAAAGAAGAGTGACACCAAGTGGAACAAAGTCAGAAATACAGTTTTGCTTTGCTTTTCAAAGCTGAGTAGCTTAAAAGTTAACCTCTTTCTGTTAGGGGAGGGGAGAGCGGTTCTGAAGGAACCACATGTGGGCTGCTGTTGGTCACCAGCGGGCGCCCCTGGCCAGGCACAGCTGAGTACAGTTTCTGATCTTCCCCCTTCTCTCCAAAGTGGAGAGCTCCCTGAAACCACTCAGAGCTGAGCCCCACCCCAGACCAGGCAGGAGGACTGAAAGCCAAACCTAGAATCTTCCGAGGTGGAGCAAACCTCAGCGAGTACAATCCAATGCACTATTACAGTTCAATAGCTATTTACAGTAGGGCACAGATACTCATAGAGTACTGAAAGGGACAGAGATCTTCAATCACTGAACTAAGCCCTTTATTTTCGGAGTCAGGAGGAGTCTTATTAGGCCTCTCAGCTCAATCTCTCAAAACTTATACTGGTAAATTTAAGACTTTAGCTTCTATGACTTTGCATTGATTTGTAGATTAATTTTGAAATGGCATCTTTATAACAGAAAATCTCCAAACAGAGATGCATCTCTTATGGCAGCACTTCTTTTTTCTCTCTTTTATTTATTTTTTATTGAAGGATAATTGCTTTACAGAATTTTGCTGTTTTCTGTCAAACAACATGAATCAGCCATAGGTATACATATATCCCCTCCCTTTTGAACCTCCCTCCCATCTCCTGCCCCATCCCACCCCTCTAGGTTGATACAGAGCCCCTGTCTGAGTTTCCTGAGCCATACAGCAAATTCCCGTTGGCTGTCTATTTTACATATGGTAATGTAAGTTTCCATGTTACTCTTCCCATACATCTCACCCTCTCCTCCCCCTCCCCATGTCCATAAGTCTATTCTCTGTGTCTGTTTCTCCACTGCTGCCCTGTAAGTAAATTCTTCAGTACCATTTTTCTAAATTCCGTATATATGTGTTAGAATACGATATTTATCTTTCTCTTTGTGACCTACTTCACTCTGCGTAATAAGTTCTAGGTTCATCCATCTCAGTAAAACTGACTCAAAGGTGTTCCTTTTTATGGCTGAGTAATACTCCACTGTGTATATGTACCACAATTTCTTTATCCATTTATCTGTCAATGGACATCTAGGTTGCTTCCATGTTCTAGCTATTGTAAATAGTGCTGCAATGAACAATGGGATACATGTGTCTTTTTTCAATTTTGGTTTCCTCAGGGTATATGCCTAGGAATGGGATCGCTGGGTCATATGGTGGTTTTATTCCTAGTTTTTTAAGAAATCTCCATACCGTCTTCCATAGTGGCTGTATCAATTTACATTCCCACCAACAGGGCAGCACTTCTTTTTAAATTCAAATATTTAAAATTTATATGTAACTTAATTTGCTTTTGTCAGAAACCTATACATGGCTTTTGCTTTTTGAAATGGCATCTTTATAACAGAAAATCTCCAAACAAAGATACATCTCTTATGGCAACACTTCTTTTTTTCTCTCTTTTGTGTATTTTTTTATTGAAGGATAATTGCTTTACAGAATTTTGCTGTTTTCTGTCAAACCTCAACATGAATCAGCCATAGGTATACATATTAACATGAAGGTTCCCCCTTCATGTTAATACTGGAGTGGGTTGCCATTTCCTTCTCCAGGGGATCTTCCTGATCCAGGGATCGAACCCAGGTCTCCCGCATTGCAGGCAGACGCTTTAACCTCTGAGCCACCAGGGAAGCCCGATTATAAAATTATTCCAACAATACTATAAATCAACTAACTGCAATAAATAAATAAAATTATTTTTAACTTTCTTCTATGTTTTTTCACTTTGTAATCCATTTGAAATCGATTTCGACATGAGCTCTGAGGGAGACATCTTAGTTTATTTTAAGCCAGTTTCCCATTAATCTCCCTGCAACGATTTGAAATGCCATCTTTGTATACAGTACATTCTTATATATATGTGAGTTTGTTTCTGATTATCTGTTCCATTATTCTGTCATTCTATTCTGGTTTCAGCACTACACTGCTAGTTACTTTTTATTTACAACCCACTTTAATAGCTGATAATGGCTGATTAATGGCTTCCCTGGTAGCTCAGAGGTTAAAGCGTCTGCCTGCAAGGCGGGAGACCCGGGTTCAATCCCTGGGTCGGGAAGATCCCCTGGAGAAGGAAATGGCAATCCACTCCAGTATTCTTGCCTGGAGAATCCCATGGACAGAGGAGCCTGGTGTTATACAGTCCTTGGGGTCGCAAAGAGTCGGACACGACTGAGCGACTTCACTTTCACTTTCACTTTAATAGCTGATACATTGTTAACACTTTTCCTTCCTAATTATCATTTTTTCAACATTTTCCTGTTTGTCTTTACATGTTTCTTCTAAACTTTACAATAATTTTTTCAAATGTCCCCAGTATAGTCTCATTGGGACTTTGATCACAATAGTGTTATACTTTAACTCAGTGAGACCTGATACCTTTACAGATTTCCAGGAAAGTAATATTTACATTAGCATTTTAAAATCTTCCAAAAGTATTATTAAGGCCTTTCATGTCACAAAGTCAAGTCTCTTATATTATCATCTATGCAACTAAGAAAAAAATGCTAAAAATTACTATGGCAAGGAGAGTCTTATTATATGGCATTACAAACCTCCCTCTATTTCAGTATCAGTATGTTTGTGGTCACTCAGCAGTTATTTAATCTCTGCAACTTCTCTTCGCCCCAATCTGCATATTTCCATCTTTATGCACAAGACTATCATGAGTTACCTTGTCAAATGCCTTGCTGAAGTCTTCATGTGCTATTTCTACCGTATTTCTTTTACTTACTACTCCAGTAACTTTGCCATAGGAAGAAACTTGATATTAATGAATCCAACAACTTGATATTATTAAGTCCATCCCAGACCCAGTGATGACCATTCACTTTCCCAGGTACTTACAAACCATCCTCACATATTGTAAACTCTTACTTGTGATAAACTAAGCATACACCATTATTTATAGAATCAAACGTTGCAAATTAAAGAAAAAGTAGGTATGGGACAATTCAGCTACTTTAGAAGATGACTAGTCCTAAAATATCCACATCACCCTAAAAAGTCTAGCTTGACTCCTGGAACATATATACTGACAAGAGCAAGACCACAGAAAGCCTCATTACAGTTGAGAAAGGCATTACCTTTGCTCCACAGTCTGCTCCTTTCTGAATGCAAAATCCAATAAACCGTGGGTCTGCCACTTTTACTAATATGTTGTCAACACAATAGACATGAATGCTCCAAATGCCTCTTCGTTCCATATCCTCCACAATATTCTGGGCTGCAAGAGCCCGATAAAGACCACCATTCCCATCTGGAAAAAAAGAAAAAATTGCCTGTTAGTAGCAAACCAAAACTCATTATGAAGGTAACTCAAAGATAGCTCAATGTTTCTAAACAGGGCAGAAGCTCTCTAAAAACCGGTTTTACATGACAGGGCCAACAAAAACTGAGTATCCATAAGTAAGGATTCAGCGGTCAAAAAGTTTTACTATGTGATTTTGAGATAATTTACCATAAGTATACAGAGAATAACATTATTAATATAAGACTAGGCAACCCTTAAGAACATACTTTTAACTCAGTCCTTTTAACAATCTGTCCCATCATACACAGTGAAACATAAAATTCTTTACCAGGCAATGATTATTTTATAACATTTCAAGTTTTATTTGCATGATTCAAACTAGCTCTGTATTTACAGCCCCAACACTGCCAATTTCATCCACCTCAATAATAAAAATATATGACCATCTATACCAAATGATTTGTTAAGAAAGCAGATTAATATGAAGGTCTATGGTGATTTAAATACAGGTCAAAGCCTCTTCTTTCTCCATCTATTTTTAGTGCTGCTTTAATATACTTCTTCCATAACAGCCTCAGTTACAGCCTAAATGATGACCAAAAAAATTAGACAACTTCACAAAACTAAGCTAAAAATAGTAAACTCTTCCATTAATTAAAAAGAATTAAGTAGGGGTAAAAAAAAAACAAAACAGTTGAGATGAAATAAAAGTCTACATCTGCAGACCATCACTGTAAATACTATTTTTTATTTCCTTTCACCCTTTTCTCCAAGAAGTGAGTCACACAGATGACAATCTGTGAGTTCTGTATTTTCCATTCTCTTACTTAACCTACTGAAACTATTTCACTTTGTCTTTTGATATCTACAAATGATTATTTTAATACTGTTTAAGAATGAATGCTACAGATAAACTATAATCTAGCCTCATTTTTTAAATAGCAGATGCTTTCCAATTTTTCACTACAATAAGTAATGAGGCTATGAACAATACTGTATATAAAATACTGAGTAAAGAGAATAAATACTCTGAATGATGCTCAAATTGCTGTCAAGAGCACAGGAAGTATAAAAGCATATTCATTTCACCGATGGGCATTTCTGCTTTTTTTAATCACTGACAAATTTAATTATACTAAGCAAAATATTAATTTTTGACATCAAAATCACCATAGTGAAAAAAATCAAAACTTAATGAGAAACACTGTATAAATCAACCATACTTCAAACACAAAAAAAGTTAATGAATTGTGTTAAGTCTATTTCTATTCAGCATTAAGTAAGCACAGTTACAAACCTGGAGCCATAGAAACCTTATTCTTCTCTTCCAAAATAATTTTCCCATCAAAACTCATAGCAGGCAGCATTCCCTGCTGGAAGAAGATTACATTCTCTTTCTTTAAACCAAAGTACTTGTGCTTTGTGAAGAATTCCTTTGTAGATTCCATTGTTCTGCCACTGGTCATTATATACCTTGCAAGAGAAAAGCAGATCTTCTAAGCAACAACGCTATGTGAATTACGGCAAAATACAGTTTATTTCCTAAGATAAAGAAAATTTTTGAGAGCACTGTTTATTGTTTTCACTTCCTTCATCCCTTTCCTGAATAAGGCAGCATCAGTTGCTACCCAATGGTAATTTCTTCTAGCAACTTCATTAATCCTTATGCATAAAATAAATCTGTGGCCTCTCCTTGGGGGCTGGCCCACTCCCATGTCTCCGAAGTATACTATCTGCTGCCTGTTTTAATAAAGTTCTGCTGCTTGAGTTGTAAAATATTAAAACACATCTCCTGTAACAGAGAACCTGCAACAGAGAGGCTCAAGAAAACATTTCAGAACTCTGTGAAAAGTATAGTCTAAGTCAAAATCCCTCCTATTCTAATAAAAGGGATAAAGGCATAAATGCAATACATTCTAATTACCTCTTATGGTTCTTTTTACTAAAATTTTGAAATGACATCTGGGCTCTGCTCACCTTTTATTTACAATCATAAAAGTGTAAGTATACACTCTGTTGTCACAAAAATCCAACCTATGCCAATGTAGTAAAAGAGAAAAAAATTCTATCTAAAATTGTAATTACTGACTACAATAGCTAAATGTAAACTATACGTAAGTAGGGATTTTTATCTGTTTTGGTTACTGATATATTCCCAGCACCTAGAGGCAGGTACTCACTTAATACCTGTTAAATGCAAAAATGAAGAAAACTATAAAATTTACCAGGACAGTCAGTATCTGCCTGATTAACAAATTATCCTGGATATTTGAACCCTGGGCACAAAAACTTTGGGCATCATGATTCAAATGAAAAGGGACTAAACTGTTTCACGTAAGAAAAATAAACTCTGAGTTGTGAGGAGAAAGAAAGAGAAGAAAATCCAACATGAAAGTTAGGAGACTAAGGCTTCTAAGTAGAATTTTGGCCACTTAAAACACAGATGTCCCTCAAAAGTCCCCAAGGGAACCAAGATGAAAAAAAAAACACACACAAAAAACAGTTCACAACTGGCCAATACCCTTCTTAAGAACTAGAAAAGCTGAAGTAATTATAAAAAGCCTATTTTTAAAGGCATCAGAGAGCTACAAAAGCAACATGGATTAGAACTTAAAATTTAAGACAGTGAGAATCTTTCAAAGGAGACCTTCAGATATGCAGCTGCCTTTTCCTGGGGGTATTTGCTGATCTGGGGCAAAGGCCAGTGGTAAGGAATCTGAGCTTGGACCAGGCAGGACAGAGAAACCAGCAGAGCTTTTGTTAGTCTCCTGGGGCTAAAATAACAAGATTAGTGACTTCAGGGATTCCAAACACACAGCTGGTTTCCCCCTCAAAACAGGACAACTTCCAAAGCTGCTCTGAGAAACAGATTCAAGAGCTAAATCAAAACCTTTTAAAAAAACAGAGCAGAATTCCCATAATCTCCTGGTGTTCAGAAGATGAACAATGGCTGAGATAGGCCCTGGGGAGCTGGCATACAAGCAGAGACAGAATCCAAGTTTGCCCCACAGCAGAGAAATCAGTGAGACTTTCAGGTTTGGTTTGGGGGGGTGGGGGTGGCGGGGGCAAAAGGGTAGGGTTTCAGGAGGACAAGATAACCCAATATTTAAGGAAATGAGTTTCTAGAGTGAGAGAACCCACTGAGTGCCCACAGCAGTGACTGGAAACAGATCCATGGATCATCATGAAATTTCAGTTACTAAAGATAAGAAGAGACTCCAAATGCTTTCAGAGGAAAAAGGGAGAAAAAAAGACTGAGAATCAGAATGGCAACAGATCTCTCAAAAGCAATGCTTGAACAATAGACCAATGCCTCCAAATTTCAGAGGGAAACTGATTTTCAATCAAACTCTGTACACAGACAAACTACCAATCAGTATGAAGTTTACAGACTGAGAGAACCCTCTGATGATCCAAAGGTACTCAGGTAGGGGTTAAAGTTGGAAATAAATATATACTGCTCATTAAGGCTATAGTGATTATCTACCTAGCTATAATACATACTGATTTTAACATATAAAGTACAGCTCCCAAGAAAACCTGTAGTAACAGGAAATACCTCTGCTTATGAATAAAGTATATATGCATTTTGAATATTATAAGCCAATATATGTTCAGACACTCTCCCATAATGAGAGATATCTTACCATGGAATGATGCATTTGTTGCCATGATATTTTTCAGCTAACTGCTGAAGCTTCAGGATACGCTCTGCTTGAATCTGAAAAAGTGTCTTATGGGATGGCAAACCAACATCATACATCCCCTTGGGATATGCAACACCAAGTCTTGTCCCCTGCCCACCAGCTAGAAGAAGAACTGCCACTTTGTTCTGAGAAATCTGGAAAAGTCCTAAAAAAGAAAACACTTGTATCATTCTATAATTCAACACTATAGGGTTACACATAGAATGGTAGCTGCAAAGAGTCACCCTAACTGCATAAGGCATAAAGAACAAGGAATTCACAAGTAATCATGGATGACTACATTGTTAATAAAAACATTTTATTATTAAAAAATGAAGTTTATATAATCCAAACAAACACCAGATAATTAATAATACATTGTAATGAACCAATAATTGTTATTCTGATAAGGTTGGAAGGCAAAGACCAAGAGACGCTGTGAATGTTTTTCAAGCACCTGACAACTTACTAGTTGCAGCAGGTAAAGAAAAAGGATAGAAGACGATCCCCAGACTTCAGGATGAATGATGATGCTATTAAGTTACCTCCAGCCTACAAATCAATCAATAATAACTGATTAATCAATTGGCATGTAAATATACTAGACAAACTGCCATCCAGTATATGGAAAGACAAGAAATCCTGAGTTGGGAAGCAGTGTAGAACAATGGTTAAGAAGCCAGGCTCTGATGTCAGGACACCCGGGTATGAAACCAAACTCAACTGAATGAGCTTAGGGATCATGCCTGCCAAAGGGCATTAGGACACTCTGTGGGATGATGGAAATGTTCTATATTTTGATTGGGGCAGTAGTTTTATGGATGTATAAATTTTTTAAAAAGTCATAAAACTAGTGCATTTTATTGCATGTAATTATACTTCCAATAAAATTGTTTAAAATGCCTTTTTTTTCTACGGGCCATCTACTGCAGCTCAGAAGGATGTGAAACACCAAGTTCTTGTGAAACTGCAAGTGAAACAATAAAACTAAAAATGGTATTAAAAGACAGAGGTTCTCAGTTTGGATTTGAAAAAAAAACAAAAATAAAATCTTGCCATATACCATTTCTAGGAACTACCTCATCACTCTAGGTGGACAGTTTCAGCACCAGAAGGTAGAATAACCTGCGGGAAGAGGTAAAATATAGAGCGGATCTCTCAGAAGCTAGAAAAGCTGTAAAAGGTCAAATGTGATTAAGCAATGCTTGATAGGTTTTGTTCTTTTTTCTGAATTTCACACTTTTATCGAACTTCTCAGAAATTCTATGAATGAGGCAGGTCACTATCCATAATTGTAGTTCAAGCCAGAGGGAGCAGTGGCGGCCAGTATCAATTTTTTTTGTCTAAATTACCAACTTTATGCTTTATGTGTGTGTGTGGGGGGTGGTTTTTTGGTCTTACATGTTTTTGATACATTGTGTGTCTGTGTCAGTTGTTCAGTCATGTCTGACACTTTGCAACTCCATAGACTGTAGCCCACCAGGCTTCTCAGTCCATGGAATCTTCCAGGCAAGAATGCTGGAGTGGGTAGCCATTCCCTTCTTCCAGGGGATCTTCCCAACAGAGGGATCAAATCCCAGTCTCCTGCACTGCAGACAGATTCTTTACCATCCTGAGCCACCAGGGAAGCTAATATACTAGTACATTGTGAACTCAGAAAAATATTCTTAATAACCTAATATAAAATCAAAACTATCCTGATTCTACAACCTGTCTTCACTAGTAACTAAGCATAGCCAAGGATATTATGCAGGAACTTTCTGGCAATTTTTTCAATCAAAAAATTTAAAACACATTAGTTATTTCCACAGTTTTCACCTTTGATATGAAGCAGAGAGCTTAGCTACCTGAGAACTAATCTTCTCTCTTTCTTCCCTGCTTATGATGAGACTGTCCTTGTTTTCACCACAGCATTTCACTGTACCTTATTAAAGTTTGAAAATAAAATATCAAGAGTAATGCTAGCTCCAGTAATTATTACAGTAACTATAATCTAAGAGGTAAGTATAATTTTCCCCTTTTTAGACATAATAGGCTCATATGAGTTAAGGACCTTGCCCAAGGTCATAAAGCTAAACAGTGTGAATCAGGATTAGAACTTGACTCCGAGGCCTATTCACCAACACTGCACTGACTCCAGCAGTCTCTCCAAACATTTAACAGATATATTATACAGCACCATAACTTTTAGGTGCTGTATAACAGTCATTCCTATTGCCTTCTTGACCCTTCTTCTCTTTTCCATTGAATTAATGAGAAGTTGTGCTGCCTTTTCTTAAACCTTACCTATCACCCTACATGGAAAAGCTGCTGAGGTGGCCAAGAGCCCACATTCTCCAAAATTTGTCAAAGACTGAATTTCTAACAGCATTCAAGCTCTGTGTTGCCCTTAAAACAGGCCCTACAACCACCATGTAACAAAGACTGGCTGAGATGAAGCAATCTGAAGGGAACAGGGAACCATATAAAGCAGCTCTGAAAACTATTTTCCATTTGATTATGTCTTCAGTTACCAAAGAAACCATGGTTTCTAGGAAATATATTTAACTCTGCCGTCGCTGACCCAAAAAGCATTATTTAAAATTACGGGTCCACAAACCCTTACCTAAACTAGATTTATTTCAGAAGCTTACTTCAGAATGCAGAACTCTTCAAAATTTAGAAAACAGATATAATACATATACAATATGTTCATATTTTAACCCAGCAGATCTGAGACAGTTCCTTATAATCACATTAAGTGAGACAAAAAAAAAAAAAAAGTTTTTCAATACTATCTCAGGCTTCCCTGGTGGCTCATTAGGTAAAGAATCCGCCTGCAATGCAGGAGACCCGGGTTTCATCCCAGGGTTGGAAAGATCCCCTGGAGACGGAAATGGCTACCCACTCCAGTATCCTTGCCTGGAGAATCCTGTGGACAGAGGAGCCTGGTGGGCTGCAGTCCACGTGGCCGCAAAGAATCAGACATAGCTGAATGACTAACACTACTGCTACTACTACTTGCTCAACCCTCATATGCCACCAAAGGTGTTGGAATCAAAAATATTTCTAAATGTGTTCCCCAAAAGTCCCAGATAAATATTCTGGACACAAAGATCTTTGTTCTTTTCGTACTATTTATTTTCTTTATAGAGCACATGTCTTTTAAGTTGTTATACTATTAATGTGGCTTTCCTGGTGGCTCAGTGGTAAAGAATCTGCCTGCCAAGGTAGGAGACACAGGTTCGATCCCTGGGTCAGGAAGATCCTCTGGAGAAGGAAATGGTAACCCACTCCAGTACTCTTGCCTGGAGAATCCATTCAGACAGGGGAGCCTGCAGAGCTACAGTCCATGGTGTCACAAAAGAAACAGACAGGACTTAGCAACTAAACAACAAACTGTTAATGTGGTTCTAGTGATCCTTCCTGACTTTTCACTTTTACCTTCAGTCCAAAGTTACATTATTTCTCTCAGCTCCCTTTAAGAGCCACGCTTCCAGAGTCACTTCCATGTCTCAGCTCTAGCTCTCCTTGTGGCCACCCAGCATCAATCGGCACTTTCCCTAGGTTCTAACGAGTTATCAAAATTATCACTGTGTAACCTTTTCTCTTCCTTGGATCAGTGCCCTAAACCATTGCTTCATTCCAGATTTCCAAATGGTTCTGCTTTAAAGCTTTGCAAACCAACAGCTGGTAGTGGCCTCTTCATTCAAATAAACAGCATGTTTTTGTTTCCTAAGCCCTCCAATGCCACAGTTTCTCCAATTCTTTTTTCTTTTTTTCTAATTTTTTCATCTATTTTTTTTAATTAAGTAATTTTTTACTGAAGGATAATTGCTTTACATCTCCAATTCTTTCTCCACACTTTCTCCAATTCTTCTTTCCACCTGTGGCCCTGATAACGCATATAATCACTGTGTCTTAAAACCAGCACTGACGCCATGCTTGCCAGGTGTACATTTACAGGCAGATCTGCATTTACAACTCATCTCCAGCTAGCCCCAACTATTATAATGAATTATAACAAACTTCATAAATATTTGTGATAAAAAGGTGTCTGCATTAACTTCTTCCTGCTTATACATCTGACTCATGAGCAGACAGAGAAAAACAAGAGGAAAGAAAGCAGTCCCTAGAGTATTAAAGCCAGCTGCAATTCAAGAACTAAATGCAGCTATAGCTGTTTTTGTTAACAATATCAAATCCTGCTGAGCTGAAGTATTCATCTACTTAATCCATGTTACTGCAATAAAACTGCATTGTTTATCAAACATGTGTAATGCATAAATTAGTATCTGCTTTATGACAGACGAAATATTTCTTGAAATTAAGTAGGCCAATAAAATTCTGTAAGCCTCATAGTTACACGGCAATACACATGATTTCAAACCGTATAATTCTATACAGGCAGCACTACACCTATCTGAAAAATGTTGACTGTTTTTATAAACAGGCTTAAAACGTACTTAACCCAAGTGACACTTAGGAAATTATGAACTTTTATTTCAAAACTTCCACAAAAATATGGGGAAAAAACTTGAAAAGTACAGTACTATATCATCCTTCCCATCTTTTCATTATATGATAAAAGAGTTAATTACCTTCCCACAGAGGTCAGGACCTAACACACATCAAATCACAGGTTTAAAAAAAAAAGAGGAAAGAAATCAAGCCAGAGTGAGCAATTTCCAGGACACGGGTAGAGCTCTCTCCTCAGAGAGTCAGGCATGTGGGCCCAACAGGGTCTGAACAGTTTTCCTAGTAACACTTACAGAAAACAGAGAGGAGTTTACAGTAGCCTCTCCCAGGTCAACTGCTTCCTGGATAACTTCCTGCTTGGACTAGTTCCTCTCAAACATACTCTTTGATTTGGGCATGTGCCTGAAACAAAGAGGCTAGCAGAGGTGCTTCTGAAATTCAGCATCGTCAGAATTTTCTGTCCGCACTACTGGACAAGCAGTGGGGTAAACAGGCTAATCAACTGGTGCAAACAAAGGAAGACTATACAAGAAAGAGGAGGTATTCTAAGAGTTTAATTTTTAATCGCATTTCACAGATTAAACAATTATTTTATAGATTAACTATTTCCCCAAAATATTAAGAACGAAAAGTAGACTAATAAGGGAAACCTCTATTTGGACTGGTTTCAGATACTGGTGGATTATTATAAATTTCATTAGGTATAATGATGGCATTGTAATTAGGGGAAGAAAATGTCCTTGTACTTAAGAGATGCATACTAAACTTTATGAGGATAAAAATAACATAATGTTTGCAATTTGCCTTAAAATACTATAGCAGAGAAAAATAAGAGGGATATATGAAGCAGAATTTTGAAAATTATGTAATTAAGGTGATATATATGTGGAATTTCATTATACTATTTTTTGTCCCAAATACCTGTTTCCAAATAAGCTTGAAATTTCTTCGTAATAACAAATTCTTAGGCAGGCTACATGACTATACATAAACTATGAACCTAATGTATGTGTGTGTATATAAGAAAATACTATAAAATTTTATTTTATTTTATTACTAGTGAGTACCTCTGGATTGTGAGACAGCAGAGATTTATCTTTTTTCTCTTGTAATTCTTAGTATTTTCCAACCTCTCCAAAATATGTATCACTTTTAAAATAAAACAAATCTATAAGAGATATCAGAGCACTAGATTTCAGAAAATGTAGAGGAAATGTTAACACATTTTTTCTAAACAATCCATTTACTTTTCTACCATAATGCTATATAAATTAATTTTTTTAATGTTTCATAGGCAAAAAAAAAGGCTAACACTGACTACTAATTTATTATAACATAAAGTTAGAAGATTGTTTTGTGTTCAGTTCAAGCATGGGTTGCTTTTATAAAGAATGGAATTTTTTAAGCAAATATATTTGTCCAGAGTAAGTATCCTTTCTAAAATAATATTCTCATCGAAGCTTCTGAATTACTTCTTCCAAGATCTGAGTTTTATAAGACAGAGATTTTTCAGACTCCTCTACCTTTCATTTTCTGTGCTTTAAGAATTAAATTAAAACAAGAACTCTCTTCAGGAAGGACCTCAGTGGTCACTTATGTATTCATCCCTCAGCAATAATTTTCCACCCTAGGTGTTAAAATGTCTGATGTCAACAGTCACCAGACACTCTGAAATTACTGTAACATGCTTTTACTTTCCCTCTCCTGGGGCACTGGGAAGGGGCAGGGGCAGCAAGGGTGTGGGGGTTGGGGCCCGGTTGTCTTTGATACAATTATCAGTAATCTCCTACTGTCTGAAATAAAGCATCCTAATCTTTGCAATGGAACTCTCTTTCCTTAGATAGCTTACTGAAGAAACTTCATGTTGTTACAAACTTTGTACACATATGGTAGTTTCTAAGCAAAAAGGATGTAAAGTCTGTTCCAAAGTCTCCTTCTCCACCCCTACTGCTAAAGCCACAATTGGCTACTGCTCCCTTGACCATAAGCCAAAAGGAAGTTTGCTTTGTACCTTCTTATACTAGACTTGCTTCTAACCGTTCTGGATTTTAATTTAAATGAAAGGTCACTGGGCTTGTTCCATAGATTTCAACGTAAGAAGAATTAAATTATACATAGATTCCAAGTATAAGAAGTCTTCATTGCTGCTCATGGTCCCCATTATACAAGGTCAAAGTTTTATCTTTCCAAAGAGTTAATTCTAAGACTTTATCCCCATAAAACCACAAGGAGAAATATAGGCAGCTGGCATACCAGAGGGTAAGAAAGGCCTTGTGTGGCTTTTGGTCTGAAGAAGAAGCCTTTCTGAAACCCAGGGAGGGAGAGAAGGATCACTGAACCCTAAGTTAGTGAGGGTCAGAGTGTCGCCACAGTCCTCCACTCAGAAGGATCTGCCTGCAAGTCCCTCCCACATCTTAGTGCAGGGCCCTCTTCTAGGTGAGCAGTTACACTAGATACTAACAAACATTTTAAAATCTGAAAGGGCCCTCCCTGAAGATCATCCAATTATTTCAATGTTTTTAATTTCCAAGCCCTTTTAAATAAAACCTCAGGTATCAAGCTTTATTTATGTATCAAAATAAGTCAAAGTAGAACTGCTCCTGGAGTGGGGACACGAAGGGGCTGGAGACCTACTGTTTAGCATCTGTTCCTGCCCTTCTCACATCAAACAGTCTCACCAGCAGTCAAAACCCTGGAGGTCTTTGGAATACAGTTTGAAAAAGAGTAAATCTGTAAGCCCAGAGAAAGACATGAAGATAATGGTACAGAAGAAGGTTGATAATGATAGTTGTTTCTTTTCTGGGAAAATGCTGAGAGTGCCAAAGAGCAAAAGACAAAATAAAAATAGCCACAGTGTAGTGTGAATACAGGCTATAAATCATATCCATAAAAGTAAATATGTATATTACCAACTACTAGGTGGCAATGCGAGCCAATAAAAACACAGATATGATGAGGTTATCAGCAACTTCTCTACAGTTATTTCTGTTACTTTGATATTATTAATATTTTTGCCACAAAGTAATGTTTTTTTAAAAAAGAAAGAAAAGTATTAGTCCAGCCTGTTACTTCTACAGCTGAGGAAATAAGGTCCAGATTTGCCAAGAAGCATGGACAAATACTTAAGGGCCTGGGCTGCAATATTTAGTCACTTGTACTTACAGAGTAGTAGATTATAAAAACCACAGTTCTTAACCCCACCAAAAGAAAAACTAAATTTTAGTTATTTTACCATTTTCAAAAGCATTTATTAGTACTCATTATGGGGTTAGAGTTAGATTTTATGATATGCTTTAGAGGAGAAGGCACTGGAGTAATTCAGGAAACATTTATCAATCAACTTATAACTGCAAAATACTGTTCTAAATACTATGGATATACATAGAAACTAGGACATGGGCTGCTCTTTAAAAGTTTACATTGTGACAATGAAGATAGACATAAACAACCCTTATTATAAGAAAGAATGAAAGAAAAGCATGCACAAACAACTCCAGCCTGGGACACTGAAAAAGAGGTGATGAACCATGGAGAATGAACCACTGCACCACACAGCTCCAGGAGACGGGCAGCCTCACAAGGAGATCCTGTCACATAGAGAAGGTGCAAAGGCCAGACGCAGCTAAGGACAAGCACCAGCAAAGGCAGGAAAGGCATAACAGAATGTTCAGAGAAAGATGAATTATGGGTTCCAGCTGAACTGTGTGGGGCGGTAGAATCGGAGAGAAACATAAAAGATAAGACTAGATACACATCTAGGGCTGGGTTAGGGAAGGTTTTTGGCGTAAGCCAGCATGAACTGAAACATTTAGCTTGTGCTCCAGGAAGGGAAATCTAATAGTAGTACAGATAATGAGAAAGGAAAGAGACTGGAGTTAATTTTGGACTTGAAGGAGAAAAGCCATGAACTAGGCACGTGAGTCTGGGTAAACTCCGGGAGCTGGTGACGGACAGGGAGGCCTGGTGTGCTATGGTTCATGGGGTCGCAAAGAGTCAGACACGACTGAGCGACTGAACTGAGGCATCAGAAATGAAAAGAGAATGGAGGGACTGGCAACAGGAGCTACCACAGTGTCCTGGCCACACAATCTGTCACTTCTGGATCAGTCACCTGGTTTAAGGTCTTAGGGAAGTCAAAATATTAACGATGTGACTCAAGTTACTTTAGTGGATTTAAATCCATTAAATGGTATATCTCATAAAAAACCTTACAGCAAATCTTTCCAAGCTCAGTACCTTCACTTTCCCAGGCCTGCAGCTGATCTTGATCCCTGGTAGCACTGCCCAGCACCTCTCGAGGGACAGGTTCCATCCGTGCATCCACTTTCTCTGGCTGGGAGGAATGGTTAAATCCTTCAATGGCCTTTTGGAAAAATAAGTTCAGCTCCTGGAAGTTCATGGCCTGGAGCTCCGCATAAAGTTCTACCTGTTGGGCCTCCTCCAACTCATTCCAGAAGTCCAGCAGGTGTTCCTGCCCAGCTTTGGACAACCTGAGTTTGAGGTCATTAACATTCATAATGCTCTATAGCCAAGTTTTGTGATAACGGAGGTGTAATTTCTGTACCTGTAAACCTGAAAGAGAAAAGGAATCAACAGCAGGTCAAAGTCCAACACTGAAACCTAAAGAAATTTTTCCTGCTAAAAATGAGTACATTAAAAAGAAAAAAACCTTGAGAGTTCCCTGGTGGTTACGACTCAGTGCTTCACTGCTAGGGCTCAGGTTCAATCCCTACTTGGGGAAGTAAGATCCCACAAGCAGCACAACACAGCCAAAAAAAATTTTTTTAGTAAAATTAAAATAAATAATAATTAAACACTTGATGTTAAGGAAATATTGCTTTTCCATCATGATCATACTCATAAGAGACCAAACTTGAAAGACAATGTTAATTATTCTTATATACCAGGCACTGTACCAAGTACTTTGCTTACATGGTCTCATTTTATTTTCAACAACTCTATTCCTAGGTGGTGCAGTAGTAAAGGATCCACCTGGTGATGCAGAAGATGCAAGAGACACAGGTTCGATCCCTGTGTCAGGAAGATCCCCCGCAGAAGAAAATGGCAACCCACTCCAGGATTCTTGCCTGGAAAATCCCATGGACAAAGGAGCCTGGTGGGCTTCAGTCCATGGGGTTGCAAAAAGTCAGACACGACTGAGCAACTAAGCCCACCACACATGGCCCTTTATCTTTGCCTGCTATATAGCAATTTATTCTTGGCTATCCCGGGCCCTGGCCAACGTGAAAACTGAACATAAATATTTATTGGGGTAGAAAACAAGAAATAAACCAAAGAAAGACATAACTTAAATTTTATGCAAACCTAATGAAGTGTTTCAGAGAAGGCAATGGCAACCCACTCCAGTACTCTTGCCCGGCAAATCCCATGGACAGAGGAGCCTGGCGGGCTGCCGTCTCTGGGGTCGCACAGAGTTGGACACGACTGAGCGACTTGGCAGCAGCAGCAATGAAGTGTTTTACCCTGTTTACTGGAATAGGAAATGGCAACCCACTCCAGTATTCTCGCCTGGAAAACAGCATGGACAGAGAAGTGTGGCAGGCAACAGTTCATGGGGTAGCAAAAGAGTCGGACGTGACTGAGCAACTGAGCACACACACATGACAGAAATACTACTATCATCATTACTTTACAGGTGAGAAGACCAAGGCACAGAGAAGCAAAGCAACCCAGCTGACTCATGCAGCTGGGGTATGAATATAGGCAGTCTGATTCCCGGGCTCTAGCTGCCTCTTTACACTCCTCTGACCACTAAACTACTACTGAAAAAATAACTAACTGCTTAATATTTTCAACCTTTCTCCTTTTATCTCTAAGAACAGAAATAGAGAATTCAGAATACAACAATATCAAGGAGACAGAAACACCTACAGTCATAAAAAATACGGTTTTATCTCAAAGGCAACTCCTGCAGAGAAGGAATAAAATAAGTCCACCATCTTTACTAAGAATTAAACCCTAAAGGACAAGCAATCTACACAAAACAATCCAGGGATAAGACAATGCTTTTTAAGAGTATTCCATGTTAATCCAGCAAAATGTTAAATTGCATACAATAAAAAGAGAATGAGGAAATATTTAGTCTACTTAATACAGATAAATGCAAAAGACAGGCATTGTCCAGAAAGGGTTCACAAAGGAAGCATGATCTAGCTGTGCCTTAAGGGTTGACCACATTATATAGATAAGATTAGGAAATAAGTGGGCTTCCCAAGTGGCTCAGTGGTAAAAATCCATCTGCCAAGTAGGAGACATGGGTTCAAAACCTAGGCCGGGAAGATTCCCTAGAGAAGGAAATGGCAACCCACTCCAGTATTCTGCATAGGAAAACCCGTAGATAGAAAAGCCTGGTGGGCTACAGTACCCAGGGTCCAAAAAAGTTGGACATGACTTAGTGACTAAAAACAACAACAGAAATAAGCAGAGCCTGTTGTCCACAAGAAGTACACATGAACAGGACAGAGAGCAGCAAGAAAGCTAAAAAGTTTTATATAGAATGATGGGAAATGATTTAAGGTAGGGCTAACATGTGAACAGTGAGCCCTGAAAACTAAGCAAAAGCATTTAGATCTAACCAAGTAAGTAACAGGAAGCCAACACAGCTTATTAACAGGGCCGGGCCACCATGCTTTCCAGACATGAGAGAAAAGAGCATTGCACAAAAGAGACTGTAAGGAGAGACAACAAGAAGCAGGAAAACGAGTTAAAACACATCTGCAGGTATGAAAAACCAAAGAGGAACCAGATTTGTTGCAGAGGAAATAAAAGTGAGAAGGATAATTTGAGACATACTGTAAAGAATCATCATTGCATTATAATTATTTAACTGAGATATAAAAGATGGAGGGAAAGTAGTTACCAAAGAAAAATCCAACTATCTTCTCCTCTAAGAATAGTAAAAGGTAGTTCAGAGCAAAATTCTGCAGCTCAGTTAAATTGCTTATTTCCCTGTTTCCTTTTGCCGGTAAAGTGGGATTAATAATCCTCGCTACCTGATGAAGACTATTAAGCATCAAACACCATTTACGAACTCAGGTTAAGAAAACCTACATCTGGGTGTCCCCTGAAGGGGCAATAACAACAAACACTAAGATATACAGAAACACATTTCTAACTGCTTTATAGACAGCTGTTCACTTAATCCTCAAAACAACCCTTAGGTCCTGTTACTGCGATTACTTTACAGAGGAAGAAACTGAGCCACAGAGACAATTTGCCGACAGTCCAAAACCAGGAGGGTGATAGAGTTAGGATTCAAATCCTGACAGCCTGACTCCTAACTGCATGCTCTTAACCATCATGCTGTATTGCCCCTCAGGAGAAAAAGGACTCTGTTATCTTCGTGTAGATGTCTATGCGTGTATGTGTGTGTGTGTGTGTAAAACAGAGAGATGGCAAGATAAAGAAGTAATTTAGACTTTATTCAGAAATATAGACACATTTGATTTCTTATACCTGACTCACTGTGCAAAACTGAGTGCCTATGCCATCGTGGAAAAGGAAGGAAATGTGCAGGACAGCGGGAGAGGAACTTCACAGGATGCACCAGATATAACCACCTCTCTCCCACAAAAAGTACAGCACTTCCTCCACTGATTCTGATAAGAGGTGTGTGCATGTGTGTAATTGTAAGCAGTAGTGAATAAGAGACTAGGTTAGGATTTTTATTTTGACAGCCAAAGTCTGAAAAAGTTGAAGATCTATAAATTATGACAAAATTTCTTGATATGCCCACACCAATGCACCTCCATCAACAACAATGACGTATTTGTAGTAGTCCACCATTATCAAATATACCTTCGGTGGTGGTGGTTTGGTGGGGGTTTAGTCACCAAGTTGTGTCAGATTCTTGCGACCCCATGGACTGTAGCCCGCCAGGCTCCTCTGTCCATGGGATTCTCCAGGCAAGCATAGTGGAGTGGGTTGCCATTTCCTTCTCCAGGGGATCTTCCCGACCCAGGAATCGAACCTGGGTCTCCTGCAGTGCAGGCAGATGATTTACCAACTGAGTTATGAGGGAAGTAAATACACCTTTATTGGAATTTAAACCCTAGCATAAAAGATATCTGGCCTTCCCAGGTGGCTCAGGGGTGAAAAATCTGCCTGCCACTGTAGGAGGCACAGGTTCAATCCCTGGGTTGGGAAGAATCCCTGGAGTTAGGAAATGGCAACCCACTCCAGTATTCTTGCCTGGAAAATTCCACGGACAGAAGAGCCTGGTGGGCTACAGTCCCTGGGGTCCCAAAGAGTCTGATGGACTGAACACATGCAGACAGGAATAAAAGATATCCAGCACTTCACGCTCCTTTTCTGCTTTCCTTCCTACTCCTATCTCTGCTGCTATATTATGCCTCCCCAGTTGGTAAGTAAACTCTCAAACCTTTAGAAAAACATAGGGGCCATAACCATCGAATCCTATAAATACTTCACAGCATAGTATATTAAATCTTTTTTAGCCTTAGCTAAGGGAGCCAGCTCAGCAACAGTGAAGGAATAGAAACTGCCTTCATTTTCCTAATTTCACCACAAAGACCTTAAACTAAAGGCACTACGTAATAACATACATATAGTATCATAATCACTATTACCTGGTTTCAGATATCATTAGCCACGTACAAATAAATATAACATAGGGTCGGGCCAAACTTAATAAAATCTTCAGGAAACCATATGTTCAGCACATGTGTGCTCTAAACCCTCCAATCTCATCTTTCTGCTTGGCCAAGCCAGGGGCAAGCCAGACATTTCAACCCTCTCCCATTAGCAGTATTAAAACAAAAGCGGCAAGTAAGGTTTTGTTCCACTCTCAGGTCCTCCACGGGTAACTCGAATCCTTACTGTACTGTCAACGCTTCCAGAGTCTCTCCCTCATATATTCAAGACGCCCCAACCCGCTCCCATGGGACAGTCGCAACGACTTCTCCCCACTGTAGGATCCCACCCCAAGCTTGGCCTAAGTCCGTTGCCTGAGAACCTCAAGGCCCCCGTCCAGGTCCAGGTGAGGCTCCACTCCCAACCGCAGACAAGCCCCCGATGCCAGACCCTGCCCTTCCGGGGCCCCCGCACGCCAGCGCTCCCGGCCAGGTAGCCGAGGCTGAGAAGCGCCGCAGGGCACAGGAGGCGGTGTGGGTGTGAGGCGGGCTCTTCCGCGTGTGCCCAGACGCCGGCTCTGTGCACGTACGTGCACCGCGTGTCCACGTCGCGCGCGAGGCCTCGGAAGCGTGTGCGTGGCGGCACCGGCCCCCCACCGCCCCGGCTCCCGAATCCCGCCGTCTACTCCAGGATGGCGGGAGGAGACAGCGACTGGGTTGGGCGCCCCCCACCTTTCTCGGCGCGACCGCAGCTCCTCCCGGCTCCGGGTCCTTCGGCGCGGCCACTCATCTGCGTCCAGCGCCAGCTCCTAATATATAGCTTCATCCGGGGGGCCGGGGCGGCAGGGCGGGCCGGGAGCTGGGGCAAGGGGGAGCGCCGGCCCCGGCCACCCCGCCCCTCCGTCTCTGCGACGAGTGGCTGCCGCGCGGGGAGGAGCCGCAACCCGCCTCCCCGACACGTCAGCTCCCTGAGCGCAGGCGACTCGGCGGACGCGGGGAGGAGCGCCGGGAGAGGCGGGGCGGGGCGGGGCGGGGCGGGGCCTTCACGTCACTCATCCTCCGGCCCAATGGGGACGGCGCAGGGGTCCTGTCAGCAAGCGGCCCCGCCCCCCAGGGCCCTGAGGCCAGGAGGGGTGTCTTTTGCGTCCGAAGGAGGGGGCGAGGCCCGAGGAACCTCGCTAGACCAGGTTCTAAGCGCCTTGATTTCACCGCGTTGTCCCTCGAGGGCCCCTCCCGTGGCTCCTAGTCAGCCCAGTGGCCCAGCGGCTCGGGGCGTTCCCCTCCTTTCCCGAAATGGACCGCAGAGTTAGTCGGGGAGCTGTGTCATCGGGTGGCGGATTTCCGACCGCCCACTCCGAGGATTGCGAAAGCGCGTCGGCCAACGTCTTGGCGCGGAACACCAGGGCGTGCCCTCTGACCTGGGGCTGCTGTTTCGTCTTGAGTTGGCCAGATAGGCAGGGCTCTGACCGTCTTTTCTGTTTTATCGTGGTTTACGTCCCAAGCACGTGAAGCAGGCCCATTAACTTTTGCATAAATAAGCACACACACACACACAAATAGGAAATGCAAGCAAATGTATTAGGTAGCCCGAGGAAATGAAAAGCGCGCCATTGAGACTGAGCCCGCACATCAGCTTTGTGTGACTGTGGCCCCTCCCTGGGCCTCCATATATTAAAGGAAAATGGTCTTTGGGCTGGCTGACCTCCAAGGCCCTCCAAGGCAGTGCAACTGTTTATAATTGGGTGTGTACCATATATCTTTGTGTGGATGTGCCCTGCAGATTATATGCTTGACATATAAAAGCTGTGTTTACCTGTAGCACAGCTTTTGCAAGAAGTTCAATATGCTGAAATATCAAAACATCTAGATTTAACAAAACACCTGACAGAAATTCAGCTACTTAGGTGCCTTTCTTCTGCCTTCTTGAGTGAAAATGCCTTTTAATTTTCTTTATCAATTTCAAAATTATCCACTGCATTAAGTAACAGAAAAATTTACACCAGATAAGTACTCCTGGTAGTAATACATTCAGGAGGTTGAATATTCTATCTTGACATTCTATCATCCCAGAATGTCATCCATTTGTTTGAAAGATTTATAGTATAGTGGTTAGGAACATGACATCTACAGACAGAATTCCAACTTCTTTATTGCTTGGAATCTTTGGCAAGTTGATTAACTCTTGCTCATCAGTTTTCTTATCTATAAAATATAGAAAATAATAAAAATGCCCCTTAAGGTTGTTGTGAGAACTAAATAAGTCAATACAATAACAGAATGTAGAACAGAGTAAACAATAAATTGTAATTGTTTTTATATGAGTGTGCATGCTATCAGGTCCTGGAAACCTTGATATACTTCTCATCATTTGGAAAACCTTCCATTGTTTGGTCCCTGATACTACACTACAAAGAACATTTCTCGTAAACCTTTGGTAACTACGAACAAAATTGCTCCCATTAATGTTTATAATAGTTCATTTGAAACACTTGTCTTGGGACTAATTCTACCTTTTTTTTAAAATAAATGAACTCTTTACTAATGATTTTCCTCTTTATTCATTCATTCATCTAAAATTAATAGAATGCCTATAATACTCCAGACACTATCATAGAGTCTTGTTTAAAGATATTTTTCTTTTAAAAAAGTTATTTATTTTTTATTTATTTATTTATTTATTTGGCTGCCCTCGGTTCTGGTTGGGCATGCAGAATCTTTCATTGCAGCACGCGGCATCTTTTTGAAAAATTTTGGCTTTGCTGGGTCTTTGTTGTGGTGCGAGGGCTCTTCGTTGGTTCATGCAGGCTTCTTTTGTTGCAGAACAGAGGCTCTAGAGTTTGAGGGCTCACTACCTGAGGCATGCAGGTTTCTCTCTAGTTGTCCCGCAGCACGTAGGATCTGAGTTCCCCAACCAAGTGTCAAACCCACATCCCCTGCATTGGAAGGTGGATCCTTAACCACTGGATCACCAAAGAAGCCCTATAAAGTCTTTATCTTTTAATTTTTACCATACTCATGTGAGCTAATCACAAATATGGAAAGGGAGTGAGACTAGAATAACCTCTTAAGATTGGAATTGAAGTTAGCATGAACTCATGATTATTCATCCAAATACAGAACTGGCATAGATACATGTGCATATGTGGCAGTACTGTATATTTGGGGTGGGGGGTGAACTATCAGTTAATGAATTTGGGTAACAGGTATATGAAACTTTATACTGCTCAACAATTTCTCCATAAGGCCGAAATTACATACAAATTTTAAAGTTCAAAAAACTGAAATACAACTAATGCTGAGTCATCATTGTCAGTCCAAAAGAAAATCTTTATCCCGTGGAGCACTCAACCCTGGAAGAAAGGACCAAGGGTGAGAGACTCTATCACAAGCCCTCCTCCACCAGGTTAGAAAGCCACGTCACTTGGGAAGCTGTAAATACCACCCAGTGCTGTTTGGGGTGGCAGTTGTGCACCCCTGGGACAGGAATAATGCTAGGAAAGTGTTTTTCTCTAATTCTCAACCTTCCAGTTGAAAACAGTGAGGCTTAGATGAGGGGTGTGGGAACATGTTGTGCAGAGTGGGGAATGGCCTGGAACCCCTGGATATTTATATGCCTGAACCTGAGGTTGAACTATTCTCTTAAGAACAAACTGACACATTTTTTTCAGCATTCAATCAAGAACAAACAGGTGCTTATTCAGAATATGTTTATTAAGTAGTTCTGTGCAGGTCCTTGTGATGGAAACCATGGGGAATCAAAAGCTAGGGTGTCTGAGTCTCCAGGGAATATATACTGCAAAAGTAAATGTGGGGGAGAGGTTCCTTTTCCAGGCCAGAGTGCCATGGTGAATGCACATATGAAGGATTTCAGAGCTCAGAGGAGGGAGAGAATAAAGAAATGAAGACATTTCTTAAAAGGACATGCATTCAATAGAGTTTTAGAGAGAGCTAGGAGGTGAGACAGAGAAGGCAATGGCAACCCACTCCAATACTCTTGCCTGGAAAATCCCATGGACAGAGGAGCCTGATAGGCTGCAGTCCATGGGGTCTCGAAGAGTAGGCTGCAGTCCATGGGGTCTCGAAGAGTCGGACACGACTAAGTGACTTCACTTTCACTTTTCAATTTCATGCATTGGAGAAGGAAATGGCAACCCACTCCAATGTTCTTTCCTGGAGAATCCCAGGGATAGCAGAGCCTGGTGGGCTGCCGTCTATGGGGTAGCACAGAGTCGGACACGACTGAAGCAACTTAGCAGCAGCAGCAGCAGCAGCAGCAGCAGCAGGAGGTGAGAAGCCTCACTCTCTACAAAGGCTACCCCTAGGTTTTCAGCCTAGGCTGAAGATGAGATGGTTATTTGTGTTCATACTGGCAACACCCAATGCCTCCTCAGCAGAAGAAACCAAGGAATTTGTACTCAGAGAACTTAGCAGGCAAGAGATCTACATAGAAAATGGTACTAAATAAACCGTGAAATCAGAAGAGAGGTGTTTTAAATGGGCTATTATCAGTTCAGTTCAGTCACTTAGTTGTGTCCGACTCTTTGTGACCCCATGAATCACAGCACACCAGGCCTCCCTGTCCATCACCAACTCTCGGAGTTCACTCAGACTCACGTCCATTGAGTCAGTGATGCCATCCAGCCATCTCATCCTCTGTCGTCCCCTTCTCCTCCTGCCCTCAATCCCTCCCAGCATCAGAGTCTTTTCCAATGAGTCCACTCTTTGCATGAGGTGGCCAAAGTACTGGAGTTTCAGCTTCAGCATCATTCCTTCCAAAGAAATCCCAGGGCTGATCTCCCTCAGAATGGACTGGCTGGATCTCCTTGCAGTCCAAGGGACTCTCAAGAGTCTTCTCCAACACCACAGTTCAAAAGCATCAATTCTTCAGCGCTCAGCTTTCTTCACAGTCCAACTCTCACATCCATACGTGACCACTGGAAAAACCATAGCCTTGACGAGATGGGCCTTTGTTGGCAAAGTAATGTCTCTGCTTTTGAATATGCTATCTAGGTTGGTCATAACTTTTCTTCCAAGGAGTAAGCGTCTTTTAATCTCCTAGCTGAAGTTACCATCTGCAGTGATTTGGGAGCCCCCCAAAATAAAGTCTGACACTGTTTCCACTGTTTCCCCATCTATTTTCCATGAAGTGATGGGGCCAGATGCCATGATCTTAGTTTTCTGAATGTTGAACTTTAAGCCAACTTTTTCACTCTCCACTTTCACTTTCATCAAGAGGCTTTTTAGCTCCTCTTCAACTTCTCCCATAAGGGTGGTGTCATCTGCATATCTGAGGTTATTGATATTTCTCCCAGCAATCTTGATTCCAGCTTGTGCTTCTTCCAGTCCAGCGTTTCTCATGATGTACTCTGCATATGAGTTAAATAAGCAGGGCGACAATATACAGCCTTGACGTACTCCTTTTCCTACTTGGAACCAGTCTGTTGTTCCGTGTCCAGTTCTAACTGTTGCTTCCTGACCTGCATACAGATTTCTCAAGAGGCAGGTCAGGTGGTCTGGTATTCCCATCCCTTTTAGAATTCTCCACAGTTTATTGTGATCCACACAGTCAAAGGCCTTGGCATAGTCAATAAAGCTGAAATAGATGTTTTTCTAGAACTCTCTTGCTTTTTCCATGATCCAGCAGATGTTGGCAATTTGATCTCTGGTTCCTCTGCCTTTTCTAAAACCAGCTTGAACATCAGGGAGTTCACGGTTCACGTATTGCTGAAGCCTGGCTTGGAGAATTTTGAGCATTACTTTACTAGCGTGTGAGATGAGTGCAATTGTTCGGTAGTTTGAGCATTCTTTGGCATTGCCTTTCTTTGGGATTGGAATGAAAACTGACCTTTTCCAGTCCTGTGGCCACTGCTGAGTTTTCCAAATTTGCTGGCATATTGAGTGTAGCACTTTCACAGCATCATCTTTCAGGATTTGAAATGGCTCAACTGGAATTCCATCACCTCCACTAGCTTTGTTCATAGTGATGTTTTCTAAGGCCCACTTGACTTCACATTCCAGGATGTCTGGCTCTAGGTGAGTGATCACACTATCATGATTATCTTGGTCGTGAAGATCTCTTTTGTATAGTTCTTCTGTGTATTCTTGCCATCTCTTCTTAATATCCTCTGCTTCTGGTAGGTCCATACCATTTCTGTCCTTTATTGAGCCCATCTTTGCATGAAATGTTCCCTTGGTATCTCTAATTTTCTTGAAGAGATCTCTAGTCTTTCCCATTCTGTTCTTTTCCTCTAATTCTTTGCATTGATCACTGAAGAAGGCTTTCTTATCTCTTCTTGCTATTCTTTGGAACTCTGCATTCGGATGCTTGTATCTTTCCTTTTCTCCTTTGCTTTTCGCTTCTCTTCTTTTCACAGCTATTTGTAAGGCCTCCTCAGACAGCCATTTTGCTTTTTTGCATTTCTTTTCCATGGGGATGGTCTTGATTCCTGTCTCCTGTACAATGTCACAAACCTCATTCCATAGTTCATCAGGCACTCTATCTATCAGATCTAGTCCCTTAAATCTATTTCTCACTTCCACTGTATAATCATAAGGGATTTGATTTAGGTCATACTTGAATGGTCTAGTGGTTTTCCCTACTTTCTTCAATTTAAGTCTGAATTTGGCAATAAGGAGTTCAGCTGACTGAGCCACAGTCAGCTCCTGGTCTTGTTTTTGTTGACTGTATAGAGCTTCTCCATCTTTGGCTGCAAAGAATATAACCAATCTGATTTCGATGTTGACCATCTGGTGATGTCCATGTGTAGAGTCTTCTCTTGTGTTGTTAGAAGAGGGTGTTTACTATGACCAGTGCGTTTTCTTGGCAAAACTCTATTAGTCTTTGCCCTGCTTCATTCCATATTCCAAGGCCAAATTTGCCTGTTACTCCAGGTGTTTCTTGACTTCCTACTTTTGCATTCCAGTCCCCTAAAATGAAAAGGACATCTTTGTTGAGTGTTAGTTCTAAAACGTCTTGAAGGTCTTCATAGAACCATTCAACTTCAGCCTCTTCAGTATTACTGGTTGGGGCATAGACTTGGATTACCGTGATATTGAATGGTTTGCCTTGGAAATGAACAGAAATCATTCTGTCGTTTTTGAGATGCATCCAAGTACTACACTTCGGACTCTTTTGTTGACCATGATGGCTACTCCATTTCTTCTGAGGGATTCCTGCCCGCAGTAGTAGATACAATGGTCATCTGAGTTAAATTCACCCTTTCCAGTCCATTTTAGTTCACTGATTCCTAGAATGTAGACGTTCACTCTTGCCATCTCCTGTTTGACCACTTCCAATTTGTCTTGATTCATGGACCTGACATTCCAGGTTCCTATGCAATATTGGTCTTTACAGCATCGGATCTTGCTTCTATCACCAGTCACATCCACAGCTGGGTATTGTATTTGCTTTGGCTCTATCCCTTCATTCTTTCTGGAGTTATTTCTCCACTGATCTCCAGTAGCATATTGGGCACCTACTGACCTGGAGAGTTCCTCTTTTGGTATCCTATCATTTTGCCTTTTCATACTGTTCATGGGGTTCTCAAGGCAAGAATACTGAAGTGGTTTGCCATTTCCTTCTCCAATGGACCACATTGTGTCAGACCTCTCCGCCGTGCCCACCCATCTTGGCCCCACAGGGTATGGCTGTGACGAGAGGAGCTACCCCACGTCCAAGGTCAGGGGTGGCAGCCGAAAGGAGTTATCCCATGTCCGAGGTCAGGGGAGGCAGCCTAGAGGAGCTACCCTGCATCCGAGGTCAGGGGTAGCAGCCAAGAGGAGCGACTCTGCATCTGAGGTCAGGGGCGGCAGCCTAGAGGAGCTACGCCAAGTCCGAGGTCAGGGGCAGCGGCCAGGAGGAGCGACCCCACGCCCAAGAGCCATGGCTGCGCGGGCGCTGGAGGGCCTAGAGGAGCTATTCCACGTTCAAGGTCGGGAGGGGCAGCGGTGAGGAGATACCCCTCATCCAAGGTAAGGAGCAGCGGCTGTGCTTTGCTGGAGTAGCCGTGAAGAGATACCCCACGTCCAAGGTAAGAGAAACCCAAGTAAGATGGTAAGTGTTGCAAGAGGGCTATTATCACACACATTCAAAAATTCAGAAGTCAAAAGGTCTTATGTTTTGCCTTTCAGGGACAATGGGATTTTGGTGACTATGGGGTGCTTTTTTTCTAAATTTACTAAAGTGAAAATTGTTTGACATTTAAGAGAATATATATTTTTAATTTTAGAAAAGCAGATATGTTACTTAATAACTAAGGAAGTTATTTACTTGCTTGTCTTTCGCTACAGTCACGTCAGATATGTGCCAGCCTGTCCATACTTCCTATTGTTGTACAGTGAGTGAGGACCCACGCAGACTTTGCAGACAGTGGGCTGGTATTAGCGAGCATACACCAGAGTCCTGCCTTCACTGTCCTGAACGTGATGGCCTCAGCAAGGCTGGTGAACAACTAAAAGGACCAAGGTTATTTCCCAGCAGTTTATCAGCACTAGGAACCTCTCGCTTAGCTCAAGGTTCAGTTTGAAGACAAGCCTGAGCATATCATTAGATCACTACTTCCAAGAGACAAACAAATGAGCAGTGGAGGAGTTAGGACTCTAACTTTCCTGTTGACAGTTTCCTAGGACTTGAACACCTCATTCTCACTTGGAATCATCCTGACTTAGCTCATCACTCCTCCCACTCTCTAAATTTTCTGTAGTTCAGGGTGTGTTTTGAAATATTGTGAAATAACAAATACACCCTGTTAAACATTTTCGTGGTTTTTTTTTTTTTTAACTCAGAGTATAGCCCCTCTAAACTGACTATAATCTAGGAATAAATAACAGAAAGAAATGAACCTGGAGAGAGTAGATGAGAGTGTTGGTGTGTAATACTTACAGAGATACACAGCCTCAGGACTCCAAATTAAGTAGGCTGTTATGGTGTGGGAAAATGGAGTTTAAATTCCCTTCCAGTGCTGTTAGCCAGAGATTGTCTGGTCCATCTCCCTTAATTCATAGAAAAGGAAAAAATGAGACCTCCCTGGCAGTCCAGTGGAAGACTCCATGCTACAAGGGGCACAGTTTCAACCCCGGGTCAGGGAACTAAGACACTGCGTGCCATGCAGCACAGCCAAAAAAATGAATGAA
The DNA here is from genome assembly GCF_014754425.2 of Oryx dammah. Taxonomy (NCBI): domain Eukaryota; kingdom Metazoa; phylum Chordata; class Mammalia; order Artiodactyla; family Bovidae; genus Oryx; species Oryx dammah. The sequence goes on from NW_024070212.1 coordinate 6,785,514, forward strand.
TAAATAAATAAATAAATAAATGCCCCCTACAGTTAAGAACCAGAATCAGTATTAGAAGCCTATCGCTGTATAACAGGGGTTTTCTGGATTTAATGAATGGAAAAATAATCCAGTCACTAAAAACATCAATCACCCTAATAAATGTTTTGAGTATCTCTTCAAGCCAAATGGCTCTCTACCATTCTGAGTGGTCAATTTAATGCCCACTCTTGGAAGGCCACTTGACTGATATTTCTAATGCACAGCGGGGCTGTCCCCAGGGGAAATTCCACAGAAACTTAGCTTAGAATGGCATCTGGCCAGCACCAAAACCAGAACTGTAACATATTTTGTTCTAAACCTGTCCCACCACCTATCTGGTCATTGTTTTCTTATGCATCTCAACTCAATGTAAATGGCAAGCACAAGGGACAGTATTATTCTTGTAGGAGGTATCTCCCAGTCACCTGTTTTTTCCTTATGAACCTACTATAGCTGAAATTTACCTTATATCTTCCAGGTAATTTCTTTAAGGAAAAGATAAAAATGGCATGTCACCTCCAGGAAATCTCAGGCACAGTAGAAGTTCCTCACATTTTTTTTGTTCCAGGCTTCACATCTCCACTTGTGTTCCTTAATAGAAAAAAAAAGACCTAAAATCATAAAACTCTCTGATAGTATCAACTGGCATGGCATCAAAATTGAACTACAAAATACAGTGTCAAAACTTATTTGGTTCTCAGAACTGCTGGGTAACTATTTCTTGTATCTCTCAATAGCATTCACTTATTCATTCACTTTGTTTTTGGTCACTTAGCATAATAGGTAAGAATACGGAGTCTGAAGCCAATGAGCATGAGTTTGAGTCCTATTTAGTTACTTAATTAAATGACCTTGAACTGAGTTAGTTGATGTCTCTGTCCCTTACTCCCCAATCTGTAAAATGGGGATGTTAACATCTACCTACTAGGGTTGCTGTGGGGATTAATATTTTTTAAGTGCTTAGAGCAGTTTCTGACTCAGAATAAGAGCTCGGTAAGTTTTGTTTAAAAAATAATATTTACTCAGGGTGGCTTACTGCGTACCGAGTATTAGGACAAGAATGCTGCAGCGGGCAGACTCTAAAGTGACTCTGTGACCCCTGCCTCCGGGATGTGTAATCCCCTCCCCTTCAGGGTGGGCGGAACCTGTGACTCACTTCTAACAGAATATGGAAAAGGTGATGAGATGATCATTCCCATGAATACACTATGCTATGTGACAAAAGTGTTGGGATGTCACACCAATTATGAGGCTGTACTATTTAAGGGGTTTTGCTAGCAGACATACTTTCACTTTCCTACTGGCCTTGAAGAAACAAACTATGTTGACAGCTGCCTACAGAGAGAGCCACATGGCAGGGAGCGTCACACATGTTCTTGGACCTGGGAGCAGCCTCTAGCCAGCAAAGATACAAACAAACAAAAATCCAGAAATGTGCAGTCCTACAGCCATAAGGAAATAAATTCTGCTAAAAATTGACAGCTTGGAAATGGACTCTACTCCAATTGAGCATCCAGAATGCAGCCCATCTGACACCTTGATTGCAGTCCAGTGAGACCCTGAAGCATAAAGATAACCCTTGGCCAACATCACAGCCTTTTGAGAGAGCCTGAACCAGATGCCCCAAGGAGCTGAACAAGTTGGAGAAAAACACACAACCATTCTGACTGGAGTCACTTTAAATTCATAGTGAAAGTCACTCAGTAATGTCCGACTCTCTGCGACCCCATAGACTATAGACTGCCAGGCTTCTCTGTTCATGGAATTCTCCAGGCAAGAATACTGGAGCTGGTGGCCATTTCCTAATCCAGGGGAACTTCATGACCCAGGGATCAAGCCTACATGTCCTATACTGCAGCAGATTCTTTCCTAATCCAGGGGATCTTCGTGACCCAGGAATCAAGCCTACATGTCCTATACTGCAGCAGATTCTTTACCGCTAAGCCACCGGGGAAGCCCAACTATGCAAACACCATACACTATACTTCTTTAGTCTTTGCAATTCTTCCAGATAACTGTTTCACTTTGCAGTTCTTCTTGATAACCATTAATTCCAAAGAAGCTGAAGTTGAATGGTTCTTTGAAGACCTACAACAACTTCTAAAACTAACACCAAAAATTTCATCATAGGGACTGGAATGCAAAAGTAGAAAGTCAAGAGATACCTAGAGTAACAGGCAAATTTGGTCTTGGAGTACAAAAGGAAGCAATGCACTGGTCATAGCAAACACCCTCTTCCAACACAAGAGACAGCTCTACACATGGACATCACCAGATGGTCAACACCAAAATCAGATTAATTATGTTCTTTGCAGCCAAAGATGGAGAAGCTCTCTACAGTCAGCAAAAACAAGACTGGGAACAGACTATGGCTCAAATCGTGAACTCCTTGTTGCAAAATTTGGATGTAAATTGAAGAATATAGGGAAAATCACTAGACCATTCAGGTATGACCTAAATCAAGTCCCTTACAATTACACAGTGGAAGTGACAAATAGATTCAAGGTATTAGACCTGAGAAACAGAGTGCCTAAAGAACTATGGGCAGAGGTTCATGACATGGTACAGGAGGCAGTGACCAAGACCATTACCAAGCAAAAGAAATGAAAAAGGAAAAATGGTTGTCTGAGGAGCCCTTACAAATAGCTGAAAAAAGAAGAGGAGCTAAAGGCAAAGGAGAAAAGGAAAGATATACCCATCTGAATGCAGAGTTCCAAAGAATAGCAAGGAGAGATAATAAAGCAAGCCTTCCTCAGTGGTCAATGTAAAAATATAGAGAAAAATAATCAAATGGGAAAGACCAGAGATCTCTTCAAGAAAATTAGAGATACCAAGGGAACATTTCATGCAAAGATGGGTACAATAAAGGACAGAAATGGTATGGACCTAAGAGAAGCAGATGAAATAAAGAAGTGAGTGAAAGTTATGTCTGACTCTTCACAACACCATGGATTGTAGCCCACCAGGCTGCTCTGTCCATGTAATTTTCCAGGTAAGAATACTGGAGTGGTTTGCTATTCCATTCTTCAGGGGAGTGTCCTGACCCTGGTATTGAACCCAAGTCTCCTGCATTGCAGGCAGATTTTTTACTGTCTGAGCACCAGGGGAGCCCATATTAAGAAGAGGTGGCAAGAACACACAGAAGAACTATACAAAAAAGATCTTCATGATCCAGATAATTACAATGGTGTGATCATTCATCTAGAACCAGACATCCTGGAGTGCAAAGTAAAGTAGGCCTTAAGAAGAATCACTATGAACAAAGCTAGTGGAGGTGATGGAATTCCAGTTTAGCTATTCCAAATCCTAAAAGATGATGCTGTGAAAGTGCTGCACTCAATATTCCAGCAAATTTGGAAAACTCAGCACTGGCCACAGGACTAGAAAAAAGGTCAGTTTTCATCCCAATCCCAAAGAAAGGCAATGCCAAAGAATGTTCAAACTGCCACCAACTGCACTCATCTCACACACTAGCAAAGTAATGCTCAAAATTCTCCAAGCGAGGCTTCAACAGTATGTGAACCAAGAACTTTCAGATGTAAAAGCTGGATTTAGAAAAGGCAGAGGAACCAGAGATTAAATTGCCAACATCCACTGCATCATAGAAACAGCAAAGAAAAACATTGACTTCTGCTTTATTGACTACGCCAAAGCCTTTGACTCTGTGGATCACAACAAAATGTGGAAAATTCTGAAAGAGATGGGAATACCAGACCATCTTACCTGCCTCCTGAGAAATCTGTATTCAGGTCAAAAAGCAACAGTTAGAACCGAACATGGAGCAACAGACTGGTTCAAAATTGGGAAAGGAGTATGGTAAGGCTGTATATTGTCAGCCTCTCTATTTAACTCATATGCCAAGTACATCATGCAAAATGCTGGGCTGGATGAAGCACAAGCTGGAATCAAGATTGCTGGGAGAAATATCAATAACTTCAGATATGTAGATAACACCATTCTTATGGCAGAAAGCAAAGATGAACTAAAGAGCCTCTTGATGAAAATGAAAGAGGACAGTGACAAAGTTGGCTTAAAGCTCAACATTCAGAAAACAAAGACCATGGCATCTGGTCCCATCACTTCATGGCAAATAGATGGGGAAACAATGGAAACAGTGACAGAGTTTATTTTCTTTGGCTCCAGAATCACTTTATTGGTGACTGAAGCCATGAAATTAAAAAAAAGCTTGGTCCTTAGAAGAAAACCTATGACAAATCTATACAGTGCATTAAAAAGCAGAGGCATTACTTTGCCAACAAAGGTCCATCTAGTCAAACCTATAGTCTTCCCAGTAGTCATGTATGGATGTGAGAGTTGGACTATAAAGAAACCTGAGTGCTGAAGAATGGATGCTTTTAAACTGTGGTGTTGAAGAAGGCTCTTGAGAGTCCCTTGGTCTGCAAGATCAAATCAGTCAGTCCTACAGGAAATCAGTCCTGAATATTCATGGGAAGGACTGATGTTGAAGGTGAAGCTCCAATTCTTTGGCCACCTAATGTGAAGATCTGACTCATTGGAAAAGACCCTGATGCTGGGAAAGACTGAAGGCAGGAGGAGAAGGAGGTGACAGAGGATGAGATGGTTAGATGGCATCACTGACTCGATGGACATGAGCTTGAGCAAGCTCTGGGCGTTGGTGACCAACAGGGAAGCCTGGTCTGCTGCAGTCCATTGGGTTGCAAAGAGTCAGACACTGACTGAACTATTTCACATCTTTTTTTTTTTTTTCCTCTCAGAGCAAAAAAAGTCTGTATAACCTTCTCCTCCATGCTCATTCTCAGCACATAATCTTGCTTCTCTCTTCACTGAGAAAACAGAAACAATCAGAAAAGAGCTCCACAAGCTCCCATCTAGCATATCTGTACCCATATTTTTTATCTTATTTCCAAGTGCATAAATAAACTATCATGATCCAATCCCTCCACTCATGAGCTGGGTCCCAACCCCTTATACCTTCTTAAAGATATCATGAATTCCTCATAGATATCTCAGAACCAGCATACTTGTCACTTTCTCTAGTCCTAGATCCAATCTACAGTAAATCCCATGGGATCCTCATCAAAATATATCCAGAATCCTACTAGTATTCACTATCACTTGTTTCCATCCTTGTCTAACCCAGTATTATCTCTTACTTGAATTATATAGAATCATAGCCCCCAATAGATCTCCTTGCTACCACCCTTGCCCCTATACAGGCCACTCTTAGTTATAGCAGGCAGAATGATCTCTGGAATTACATCACTCTTCTGCATGAAACCCTCTAACAGCTTTTTATCTCACTGAGAATAAAAAGCAAAATCATCAAAAGACCCACAAAGTTATACAAGGTCTCAGCTACCCAACCCTGGCCCCTGCATACAATCCTTCTCTAACTTCCTCCCTTCCCCCAGTTATGTTCTCCATACTCTGCCCTAATTCACCAGACTCCAGCCACACTGCAACTTAGAATTTGTCCTGAGGGCATTGGGAAGCCCCCGACATGTTTTATAAGCCATCTTTCTATCTTCTCTGCCTATAACATAGGGCAAATGATAGACATTAATATCACAGACTGCACTATTATGAAGTTGTTGTAACAGGCCTTACTGCTCCCAGCAAGAAATAAAAGGATCCCTTTGTGGGGCTTGAGATTCATTTTTTAATTTTCCTTTTTGTCCAAAAGAAAGATTAAAGGCAGAAAATTTAAAGATTGACAATTTCAGTGTTTTTAAAAATTTTTTCTTAATTTTTTTGTATTATACGAGTATCATAAATATTAAAATTTGGAACATACAAAAGAGATATGGAAGGAAGGAGGGAGAAAGGAAGCAAGGAGAGAGGGAAGGAGGAGAAAAGGGGAGATAGAAAAAGTGATAGAAAGGAAGAAAAGCAAGAAAGGAAGGGAGAGAGGAAGGAAGGGAAAGAAAAGACAGAGATAGAAAGAGAAAAGGGAAAGAAAATCATCCCAAGAGCCTGCCACACAGAACAAGTCCTATTAGTAATTATGTTAAAGTATTTTTTAAGCCACCACCCCAGTTATTCTCCCCAGGGAAGTGAGAGGAACAGTGCCTTCTCCTCTAAAGTCCTGACTTCATTTAGGATGCCACACCCTGCCCTAGTTGAGCTCACTTCTCACACGCAAGTTTTGGAAAAGACTTACTGGGGTTTAGGAGTCCATTACCTTTTTATCTTTCAATTTGTTAATGTAGTGTATCACACTGATTGATTTGTGGATACTGAAGAATCCTTGCCTCCCTGTGATAAAGCCCACTTGGTCATGATGTATGATCTTTTTAATGTGTTGTTGGATTCTGATTGCTAGAATTTTGTTAAGGATTTTTGCATCTGTGTCCATCAGTGATATTGGCCTGTAGTTTTCTTTTTTGTGGCCTCATTGTCTGGTTTTGGTATTACGGTGATGGTGGCCTTATAGAATAAGTTTGGGAGTTTACCTTCCTCTGCGATTTTCTGGAAAAGTTTGGATACGATAGGGGTTTGCTCTTCTCTAAATTTTTGGTAGAATTTACCTGTGAAGCCATCTGGTCCTGGGCTTTTGTTTGCTGGAAGATTTCTGATTACAGTTTCAATTTCCATGCTTGTGATGGGTCTGTTAAGATTGTCTATGTCTTCCTGGTTCAGTTTTGGAAAGTTATACTTTTCTAAGAATTTGTCCATTTCTTCCAAGTTGTCCATTTTATTGGCATATAGTTGCTGATAGTAGTCTCTTATGATCCTTTCTGTGTTGTATTTCTGTGTTGTTTATTGTGATTTCTCTATTTTCATTTCTAATTTTGTTGATTTGATTCTTCTCCCTTTTTTTTTTTCTTCATAAGTCTGGCTAATTGTCTATTTTATTTATCTTCTCAAAGAACCAGCTTTTTTAGTTTTGTTGATTTTTGCTAGAGACTCCTTTCTTTTTCATATATTTCTGCTCTAATTTTTATGATTTCTTTCCTTCTACTAACCCTGGGGTTCTCCATTTCTTCTTTTTCTAGTTGCTTTAGGTGTAGAGTTAGGTTATTTATTTGATTTTTCTCTTGTTTCTTGAGGTAAGCATGTATTGCTATGAACCTTCTCCTTAGCACTGCTTTTACTGAATCCCATAGGTTTTGTGTTGTGTTTTCATTTTCATTTGCTTCTATGCATATTTTGATTTCTTCCATGATTTGTTGGCTATTCAGAAACGTGTTGTTTAGCCCCCAAATGATTGTATTTTTAATAGTTTTTTTTCCCCTGTAGTTGATATCTAATCTTACTGCATTGTGATCAGAAAAGATGTAGACAACAGTTAGGTCTAACTGGTCTATTGTATCACTTAAAGCTTGTGCTTCCTTGTTAATTTTCTATGTGGTTGATCTAACCATAGGTGTGAGTGGGGTATTAAAGTCTCCCACTATCATTGTGTTACTGTTAATTTCCCCTTTCATACGTGTTAGCATTTCCTGTATGTAGTGAGGTGCTCCTATGTTGGGTGCATTTATAATTGTTATCTCTTCTTCATGGATTGGTCCTTTCATTATTATGTAGTGTCCTTATTTGTCTCTTTTTGCAGTCTTTATTTCAAAATCTATTTTATCTAATAAGATTATCTCAATAGATGCAGAGAAAGCTTTTGAAAAAATTCAACACCCATTTATGATAAAAACTCTCTAGAAAACAGGCATAGAAGGAACATACCTCAACATAATAAAAGCCATATATGATAAACCCACAGCAAACATTATCCTCAAAGGTGAAAAATCGAAAGCATTTCCCCTAAAGTCAGGAACAAGACAAGGGTGCCCACTCTCACCACTACTATTCAACATAGTTTTGGAAGTTTCAGCCACAGCAATCAGAGAAGAAAAAGAAATAAAAGGAATCCAGATTGGAAAAGAAGTAAAACTCTCACTATTTGCAGATGACATGATCCTCTACATAGAAAACCTTAAAGACACCACCAGAAAATTACTAGAGCTAATCCATGAATATAGTAAAGTTGCAGGGTATAAAATTAATACAGAAATACAGAAATCCCTTGCATTGCTATACATTAACAATGATAAAACAGAAAGAGAAAGAAACAATCCCATTCACCATTGTGATGAAAACAATAAAATACTTAAGAATAACTCTACCTAAAGAAACAAAAGATCTATATATAGAAAACTATAAAACACTGATGAAAGAAATCAAAGACGACACAAATAGATGGAGAAATATACCATGTTCGTGATTTGGAAAAATCATCATAGTGAAAATGAGTATACTCTCCAAAGCAATCTATAGATTCCATGCAATTCCTATCAAGCTACCAATGGTATTTTTCAGAGAATTAGAACAAATAATTTCACAGTTTGTATGGAAATACAAAAAACCTCAAATAGCCAAAGCAATCTTGAGAAAGAAGAGTGGAACTGGAGGAATCAACCTACCTGACTTCAGACTACTACAAAGCTATTGTCATCAAGACAGTATGGTACTGGCACAAAGACAGAAAAATAGATCAATGGAACAAAACAGAAAGCCCAGAAATAAATCTACGCACCTCTGGACACCTTATCTTTGACAAAGGAGGCAAGAATATACAATGGAGAAAAGACAATCTCTTTAAAAGTAGTGCTGGGATAACGGGTCAACCACCTGTAAAAGAATGAAAGTAGAACACTTTCTAACACCACATACAAAAAATAAACTCAAAATGGATTAAAGATCTAAATGTAAGACCAGAAACTATAAAACTCCTAGAGGATAACAGGCAGAACACTCTCTGACATAAATCACAGCAAGAACTTTTATGACCCACCTCCCAGAGTAATGGAAATAAAAGCAAAAATAAACAAATGGGACCTAATTAAACTTAAAAGCTTTTGCACAATGAAGGAAATTATAAGCAAGGTGAAAAAGCCTTCAGAAAGGGAGAAAATAATAGCAAATAAAGAACTGACAAAGAATTAATCTCAAAAATATAAAAGCATCTCATGCAGCTCAATACCAGAAAAATAAATGACCCAATCGAAAAATGGGCTAAAGAACTAGACAGACATTTCTCCAAAGAATGCATACAGATGGCTAATAAACACATGAAAAGATGCCCAACATCACTCATTATCAGAGAAATGTAAATCAAAACCACAATGAGGTACCATCTCACACCAGTCAGAATGGCTGTTATCAAAAAGTCTACAAACAATAAATGCTGGAGAGGGTGTGGAGAAAAGGGAACCCTGTTACACTGTTGGTAGGAATGCAAACTAGTACAGCCACTATGGAGAACAGTGTGGAGATTCCTTAAAAAACTAGAAATAGAATTGCCATATGACCCAGCAATCCAACTGCTGGGCATACATGCCAAGGAAACTAGAATTGAAAGAGACACGTGTACCTCAATGTTCATCACAGCACTGTTTACAATAGCCAGGATATGGAAGCAACCTAGATGTCCATCAGCAGATGAATGGATAAGAAAGCTGTGGTACATATACACAATAGAATATTACTCAGCTATTGAAAAGAACACATCTGAATCAGTTCTAATGAGGTGGATGAGACTGGAGTCTATTATCCAGAGTGAAATAAGTCAGGAAAAAAAAACACCAGTACAGTATATTAATGCATATATATGAAATTTAGAAAGATGGTAACAATGACCCTATATGCAAGACAGCAAAAGAAACACAGATATAAAGAATGGATTTTTGGACCTGTAGGAGAAGGCAAGGGTAGGATGACTTGAGAGAATAGCACTGAAAGATGTATATTATCATATGTGAAACAGATGATCAGTCCAAGTTCAATGCAAAGAAACAGAGACAACCCAGAGTGATGGGACAGGGAGGGAGGCAGGAGGGGGGTTCAGGATGGGGACACATGTACACCCATGGCTGATTCATGTCAATGTATGGCAAAACCATCACACTATTGTAAAATAAGTAGCCTACAATTAAAATTAATTAATTAATTTTTTTAAAAAGAAAAAAAGAGTCCATGACCTTTCTGACATTTCACTCAAGTAACTTCTGACTCGATTTTGTCTTGGCCATAAGGCTGATTTTTAAAAAGATTCTGGGTTTTTTCTCTTGACAAAAAAAGGATAAATTTAGTTGTACTATATTTTCAGCAGTTATAATGAATGAATGATTAAAATATAAACAGGCCACCCAAGAACAGAATACCCTTGATTGAAATGAACATAGAAAATCTCATTTTCTCACCAAAATACTATTAAATTACATCAGGGTAGAATTCTACTGATCTCTGTGTTTTTTGAAAGTTGATTTTTTCCTTTTATTTATTTGTCACTGTACTATCCTATATGGGCTATACTATCCTATATGTACTATACCATCCTATGGGCTTCCCAGGTGGCACTCGTGTTAAAGAACCTGCCTACAAATACAGGAGACATAAGAGTCAAGACTTCAATCCACGGATCAGGAAGCTCCCCTGGAAGAGGACATGTCTACCCACCCCAGTATTCTTGCCTGGAAAATCCCATGGACAGAGGAGCCTTGCAGGGTCCATATGGTCACAAAGAGTCAGACACAACTGACTGACTTTCACTTTTTCATACTATCCTACTAGTATTAGGTTGTATTAGGTTCTATTGTAACTATTAAAAAAATTATATTTTGTTCAAAGATCATCATTTTTGTTTAAATAACTGTTTAAAGACTGATATTTATTGTTAGCCATAAAAGATGCAGCTTTATCTTAGATATAGTAATTTTATAAAAAGTAATTTAGAAGTTTAAAAATATAAATAAAACTTTCCAAATGGCATTTGGTGACTCATTGATTATAGCATCTGATTATATAGTCAGCTTGGATTATTGTTAGAATAAGGAAAGTACACACTTAGTTAACAAACAACATGAAATCTTTCCAAATGTACAAAAATTTAAGAACATTTTCTAATAATTATTTTGGTCATTTTTTAATTGCCTATTCTCTTCACAATTGATCCAATAAAAGTATCCATGAACTATGCAAAGAGCTGGACACAAATAAGGGACTTTCACTTTCACTAGAAATGTTAAGTGGCTTTTGCAAGGTTTCACACCAGTGGGAGATTTTTAATTTGAACACATATTTGTCTGACTAAAAATTTCATGTTCTTAATCACTATTTCAATAAATCCGTATATCTCCAACCTTTTAATTTCCAAAATAGTAAGTAATCTTCTCACTATTCACCATCCATTTAGATAAATATTGCATGAAGTGAAGTGAAAGTCACTCAATTGTGTTCAATTCTTTTTGACCCCATGGTCTATACAGTCCATGGAATTCTCCAGGCAAGAATACTGGAGTGGGTAGCCTTTCCCTTCTCTGGGGATCTTTCCAACCCAGGGATTGAACTCAGGTCTCCCACATGCATCCTCCCATGCAGGTGGATTTTCTACCAGCTGAGCCACCAGGCAAGCCCAAATATTGCATGGTGATGTCTAACAAAGACAATGGTGACTAATTAAGTATCTGTATACCTCTAGTCAGTAGTGTAGTGACATCTTACGGTTTTAATTTGCATTTCTCTGATGATATATAATGGGGAGCATTTTTTCATGTTTATTCACCAACCATCTATATATCTTCTTTGGTGAGGTGATAAGGTCTTTGGGGCATTTTTTAAGAACTGAGTTGGCATATTATTCTTTTATCTTTTTATTTTCAGCCAGCTGTATCATTAATTCTGAAATTTATCTCTCATAGACAACACATAATTGTGTCTTGACCTTTGTCCAGTCTGACAACCTCTGCCACTTAATCAGTGTTTAGCCCATTTACATTTAATGGAATTATTAATATGGTTGGATTTATACTTGGCATTTTGGTATTTGTTTTCTTTATGTCTCATGTCTTTTTTGACTTCTTCCTTTCTTGCTCTCCCTATGTTAAATACTTTTTGTGCAGCATTTTAATTTCTCTGCTGGTTTGACTATAATTGTTTGCTGCTATATTCCTACGGTTACTTTAAGAAATACAGTATGCTTTCTAAGTTTTTACAATCTACTTTTGGTTAATAGTAACAATCCTGGTAAAGTTTAGTAACTTTGCTCCAATATAGCCTCATTTTCTCATGTGTATTACATATTGATATGTTATAAATCCAAAAGTAAAGTGTTAAAATTATTCTTTTGTACAGGAGGTGGTGACAAAAACCATCCCCCAAAAAAGAAATGCAACAAGGCAAAATTGCTCTCTGAGGAGGCTTTACAAATAGCTGAGAAAAGAAGTAAAAGGCAAGGAAGAAAAGGAAAGATATATCCATCTGAATGCAGAGTTCCAAGAAATAGCAAAGAGAGATAAAGCCTACTTAAGTGAACAATACAAAGAAATAGAGGAAAACAATAGAATGGGAAAGACTAGAGACTTCTTCAAGAAAATTAGAGATACCAAGGGAAGATTTCATGCAAAGATGGGCACAATAAAGGACAGAAATGGCATGGACCTAACAGAACCAGAATATATTAAGGAGAGATGGCACGAATATAGAGAACTGTACAAAACAGATCTTAATGACTGGGATAACCACAATGGTGTGATCACTCACCTAGAACCAGACATCCTGGACTGTGAAGTCAAGTGGGCCTTAGGAAATGTTGCTATGAACAAAGTTAGTGGAGGTGATGGAATTCCAGCTGAGATATTTCAAATTCTAAAAAATGATGCTGTTAAAGTGCTGCACTCAATATGTCAGCAAATTTGGAAAACTCAGCAGTGGCCACAAGACTGGAAAAGGTCAGTTTTCATTCCAATCCCAAAGAAGGGCAATGCAAAAAAAAAAAAAAAAGTTCAAACTACCACACAATCGAGCTCATTTTACATGCTAGCAAGGTAATGCTTAAAATCTTTCAAGCTAGGCTGCAACAGTACATGAACCAAGAACTTTCAGATGTAAAAGCTCGATTTAGAAAAGGCAGAGAAACCAGAGATCAAATTGGCAACATCTGTTGGATCACAGAAAATGCAAGAGACTTCCAAAAATCATCTCCTTCTGCTTCATTGACTACACTAAACCCTTTGACTATGTGGATCACAACAAACTGTGGGAAATTCTTAAAGAGATGGGAATACCAGAACACCTTACCTGTCTCCTGAGAAACGTGTATACAGATCAAGAAGCAGTAAATAGAATTGGACATGGAGTGACAGACTGGTTCAAATTTGGGAAAGGAGTACATCAAGGCTGTATATTGTCACTCTGCTTATTTAATTTATATGCAGAGTATATCATGTGATGGATGGAACAGTGAAAATGATCCATCCATGAATCAGTGACAATAATCCATCCATCCAGTGACAATGGAAACAGTGATAGACTTCATCTTCCTGGGCTCCAAAATCACTGCAGATGGTGACTGCAGCCATGAAGTTAAAAGCTGCTTGGTCCTTGGAAGAAAAGCTATGACAAAACTGCTGCTAAATTACTTCAGTCAAGTCTGACTCTGTGCGACCCCATAGACAGCAGCCCACTAGGCTCCCCCATCCCTGGGATTCTCCAGGCAAGAACACTGGAGTGGGTTGCCATTTCCTTTTCCAATGCATGAAAGTGAAGTTGCTCAGTCGTGTCCGACCCTCAGCGACCCCATGGACTACAGCCTTCCAGGCTCCTCCATCCTTGGGATTTTCCAGGCAAGAGTACTGGAGTGGGGTGCCATTGCCTTCTCCAATGACAAACCTAGACAGCATATTAAAAAGCAGAGATATACTTTGCCAACAAAGGTCCAGCTAGTCAAAGCTATGGTTTTTCCAGGTCATGTATGGATCTGAAAGTTGGACTATAAAGAAAGCTGAGCACCAAAGAATTGATGCTTTTGAACTCTGGTGTTGGAGAAGACTCTTGAGAGTCCCTTGGACTGCAAGGAAATCCAACCAGTCCATTCTGAAGGAAATCTGTCCTGAATATTCATTGGAAGGACTGATGGTAAAGCTGAAGCTCCAATACTTTGGCTACCTGATGCAAAGAACTGACTCATTTGAAAAGACCCTGGATGCTAGGAAAGATTGAAGGCAGGAGGAGAAGGGGACAACAGAGGATGACATGGTTGGATGGCATCACCAACTCGATGGACATGAGTCTGAGCACGATCCGGGAGTTGGTGGTGGACAGGGAGGCCTGGAGTGCTGTAGTCCATGGGATCACAAAGACTTGGACACAACTGAGCGACAGAACTGAACTGAACTGAACATCATGTGAAATGCCATCTGGATGAAGTACAAGCTTGAATCAAAATTGTGGGAAAAAATATCAATAACCTCAGATATGCAGATGATACCACTTTAATGACAAAGTGAACTAAAGAGCTCTTGATGAAGGTGAGAGAGGAGAGTGAAAAAGCTCTTAAAACTCAACATTCAGAAAAATAAGATCATGGCATCTGGTCCCATCACTCCTTGTCAAATAGATGGGGAAAAAATGGAAACAGTGATAACACTATTTTCTTGGGCTCCAATATGCAGATGGTGACTGCAGCCTTGAAATTAAGCAACGCTTGGTCCTTAGAAGAAAAGCTATGATATACCTAGACAGTGTACTAAAAAGTAGAGACATCACTTTGCTGACAAAAGTCTGTTTAGTCAAAGCTCTGGTTTTTCCAGTAGTCATGGATGGATGTGAGTGGACTACAAAGAAAGCTGAGCGCCAAAGATTGATGCTTTTGAACTGTGGTATTGGAGAAGACTCTTGAGAGTCTCTTGGACTGCATGGAGATCAAACCAGTCACTCCAAAAGGAAATCAGTCCTGAATATTCATTGGAGGGACTGATGTGAAGCTGAAGCTCTAACAATTTGGCCACCTGATGTGAAGAACTGACTTATTGGAAAAGACCATGATGCTGGGAAAGATTGAGGGCAGGAGAAGAGGGCAACAGAGGATAAGATGGTTGGATGGCATCACCAACTCAATGGACAAGAGTTTGAGCAAACTCCAGGAGATGGTGATGGACAGGGAAGACTGGTTTGCTGCAGCCAATGAGGTCATAAAGAGTTGGACACAACTGAGTGCATGAACAACAAATACAATCTTAGGTCTTTTTAAAAAAAGTTAAGAGAGGAAAATATTAAAGTCTATTTTAAAATCATATTTACACACCTGTTTACCATTTCTGATACTCATTTCTTTGCATGGATTCAAATTGCCTTCTGGCATCACTATATCCTTTCAGCCTGCAGTATATCCTTTAGCATTTTTTAGAGGCAAGCCTACTAGGAATAAATTTCCTAACATTTTTTAAAATCTGGGAATATTTGTAATTTGCCTTCATTTTCCTTTGCCCTCATTTTGAAGGATAGTTTTCTAGAACATGAAATTCACTCATTTGTTTCTCATAAAATTTGCTATTTTTACTGACAATGCCAGTGAATATGGATTTCTCACTTTCCATCCAAATCAACCCAGCCCCTTCTAGCAGTGAAGCTGCTGGTTTTTACAGCCAGCCCCACCTTGGTAGTACTATCAAGCTTGGGCTTGGGGAAGAGGAAACATTCCCAGGCAAGAATACCACAGACTCCCACTGCTTGTTCAGAAGTTCAGCAGTTTCTCACAAGTAAATACTTCCTTATGGTGTTGTCTTTGGTCTTTTCCCAGACTCCTGATTGTTTTTCGAAAATTTTGTCTAGTTTTACACTTGTTTCTTAAGAATATTTTCTGCCAGAAATACTGCTCTCTGGTTTTATATAGATTAGATATTTCGTAGAATTAACTCATAGAACAGCCATTGACTTAAGAACATTTTATAATTTTGGCTGCTCAGGGCAGTAAAGGTGATTTTCTATACTATCGTAGAAATTTATTGCTTTAGAATATCACATTATAACTTTTTTCTGCTAGAAGTACAGTTTGTTCCTTTTCATCAGAGATAAGGAGAGACTTACATTCACTGAGCATATATACCAGGCCACTGGCATGATAGAGTCTCTAATGCTCTAGTTCTTTTCAAAATAATGATTGTGGGCTTTTTGTAATTGCAAATGCAACATATACTTGTTTTTGAAAAATTGAACAATACAGAAAAGTCTTCTCTTCAGAAATATTTTATAATGATACCACTTAGAGAAAGACACATTTAATATCATCCTCTCTCCCCTTCTCTCCTTTCAAACTGTGTGTGTGTGTGTTTGTGTCTGTATTAACATTCGCTTCAGGAGGTCGAAATAAATCTCCCATTTGTCTGAAGATCATAGCCCTCTTCCAAGATTCTAAGATTTGTAAAAAAATCTTTTTTTCTCATATCAACTACTGGGGTAGAAGAGAAAGCTATAGCCCTCTGAACTTGAAGAGTGCTTAAGACATACATTTTGGTTATACAAAGATCAACAAAGATTCTGTTCTTTAAGAAGAAACCAGATGTTTAGCTCAAAACAAACAAACAAACTATGTTGCTCTTGATATGCAAAACTTTTCTTCCTTGTGGGTGCATATTTCATCCTTTAAGAACTTTTAAAATATAACATGGACTGAGACCGATTTGCTCTTAAAAACCATCATTGCCAGTAGGATACACTACCATCAGGATAAAACTTGGACTAGGAAAGAAAAGAATCTTGAATCAGTGCCACCCTTTTTATAGGAAATAAAAGTATTTACAGCCAGGTCTATGAAAAAGCAAATCTTCAATAACTAAGGGGATGTTGGTTGAAGTGAGTGAGTGAAGTCGCCCAGTCGTGTCCAACTCTTTGTGACCCCATGGACTGTAGCCCACCAGGCTCCTCCCTCCATGGGATTCTCCAGGCAAGAGTATTGGAGTGGGTTGCCATTTCCTTCCCCAGGGGATCTTCCCGACCCAGCAATCAATGTTGGTTGAAAGGAGCAGCCAAATCAATAGTCATCTTTAATGTTTCATCATGTTTCTTAAAGGGAAAAAATAAACGCTCTTGGTTAGTTTGAGTCTTACTCATTCTTCAGGTGAAGTCAACAGGAAACCATTGGTTACTCTCATTGATGGGGAAACAATTGGATCTGGAGCATCCTCTTCATGCTCAGTCAAGAACAGCTGGTTCCTCTTATCCCAGGAGCTGACACAGTCTGAGTGGGAAGGAGTCGTCATCACCATTTAACCAAAGCTGGGAGCATTTCCCTGAAATGCTGAGAATAGTCAGAGAAGAAAAAGTTCCTTCTTTATTGAGGTCCTTTAATGGACTGGAACCTGGTGGTCTGGAGTCAACGATAAGAAAGTAAAAGAGAGAGAGAAAGAGACTGATATTCCTTGGTTTACACAGAAAACCAATAAAGCTCTTGGCACAGAGCTTGCACTGCTTCACGTAGGCACCAGGCACCCTCTCGAGGGAGTGAAGGCACAGCGTTGCCTTCTCAAGAGGGTCTTAGAAGCCCAGGCAAGAAAGTGAGCTCAGTGGGCTTCTGTGCTCCAAAGAATTAGCCAGGAAAGAGAGAGAGAGAGAAAGAGAAAGAAAGACAGACACGGGAACCCAAGCTCTGATGGAGGAAAGGTGTTTTATTCAACATAGTGTGGGTATATATACTGTTTTACAAGGTAGCTATTTTCAGCAAAAATAAAAATCAAACGTCCAGACTTACAAATTATCATAAGGCAACCCATATCAAAGACAGAGGGTTGTAAATAATCACTTTTACCATATGGTTCATAAAAAGGAAGAGGGTCATAAATAGTTACTCATCACCATATGGAAAAACTGATGAAGGAAATGCGTGCATTCGTCAGCCCCAGGAGCGGTTTGCCAATTCCTCTTAATTCCTGAATATTCAGGAATTAATAAGGGACAGAGGTTTCATGAGAGATCCAAAACAGTACATTTATCCTCCTGTTAAATGCTTCCTGACACTTCTTCAGTAGGTGGGACTAGAATTTCCCAAGAGAGTAGTAACTGTGGGGTGATTCAATTGAGGGAGTTTGATGGCAGAGGCTGAGAGAGGAGAGAACTGAGGGAAGAGGGGGTGTGGTCAAGAAGAGACTGATCAGTCAGTGGGCATTCTGAAAACCCATTTGGGAGCCATGATGAGGATCTGCTCGACTCAGTTCTAGGGAAGCCGTTAGTCTTAAGTTGTATGTTGTTACTGCACCAGAGTTCCAAACTATCTCAGTGGATCCAATATGTACAGCACCTATACTGTAGGTTTTTAGCTTCCTGAGAGCAACGTATTTTTGATATCCAAACAAAATAATCCCAATTTCTTGTGTTTGGATTCCCCACTGGCAGAAAATCAGGTGACCACTCAACTTTCTCTGTACCCAAGGAGCACAGTCCTGGCTATACAAAGCAGTTTGGCTCCTTATTTCCACACACTAGTCTGTGAGTACTACCTTTATACAGCCCAAATGCCCATTAAATTGCTCCCCCAAAGAAAAGCTGAATTCTCCCTGGAGCTATGAATTGCAACTTGTAAAATCATAATATTTTTGCAATCTGTGATGGTCACCTCAAAACTCTGTTAAAATGATCAGGGATTCCCTGGTTTCTTGTTCAGAGCTTATATATAGTATCTTAATTATTCCATCTAATTTTTTAACATGGTACCTATTTTATTAAAAATAATATCTTTGGGTAGGATAAATGCAACTTCATATATCATAGAAGGGTTCTGTTATCCTGCAGGCTTGGCTGCTAACTCAGGATGGTCAGGCAGACCTGCCCTCTTCTGTAGATGGGCTATGAGCATTCGCTGGGCTGTTTTAACAAAGATCAGTTATTGTACTTACCTTGATTAACAACTTTGTTTTTCCATAAACAAAGTTTCAAGTCTCTATGTTGTTGCTATGAACTTTAGAAGGGCTACACGCAGTGTGGTGCAAGAATAATGAAAGGCCTGTGAAGTCAGGCAACCGGAGGCTGAGACATGTTGTGGTCAGAATCCATTCACATCCTCTGAGGTCACTCATTACTAGTGTGTGTGGTTTTGTTTTCTCTTGAAAAACTAGAAAATTCGTGTCCCAGATCATGTTTCTCAAACTCAAAGAAATATCATAAGCAGTGAATGAAGTGTGGATTTTATCTAAGCACTGTAGTCTGCCTACACAGAGCATAGGGATGTGGAGCCTATCTACAAAACTGTTCAGCTATGTTGAAGCCAATTGTGAAAAGTATAACTAAGGAGGGACTTAAGGCTGGAAATTCTGGCTACACTGGGGATAGACTGAATAAGGTCACAAAATTTTACTCTTGACCTATTAAACCAACAGCTTAAGAAAAAAATTAGCCCATGCAGGGTTACACCTACATTAACAGAAAAACATCTTTTGTAAATTAATTATTAGGCAACCTACTAAGTTTTTCATCCTGAAATAATAATCCTCTTTCAGCTAATCACACAGCTAGAAGCAATAAGCAAAGTGAAATGCTCAAAATCTTTGGACGGAAAAGAGAATACTAAAATCCAAAACAAAAATCTTGCTCTAATCTTCATTTAGACCTGCCTGATAGCAAAACTGTATTAATGAGGTTAATTTAATAATAATATATATGAAATAAAAATTTGATGGTTGCAGTATTTATTTTTTGCCCACAACATCAAAGGGTAACGAATATAAAGTTTATACTTACTTATTTCCTAGAAGGCTTAAGAACTTACAATAATAACAGTGATAACAGGGAAGAATGAAAAAGCCTTAATAATTATACTCTGGATCCATCATAGTTGACATTTTCCAACAATTCCAAGTAGAAACGAGTTTTCCAATTGCACGCTTGTTAGAAACAAAAAAGGATGGATTTGCAAAATAAGGAAAAAAAAAAACCTTCTATTTATGATGTTTCTTACATCAAATGTGGTCAGGATTAACTGTGTACTAAACCAACAGGGTTGGAAAAATGGAGATAATACTGAAAGGAGAGAGCTGTGAAAAGTTCAACATGTCACCTGATACGATTAATTAGGATGATGATGAAAACAGCAAAAGGAAAGAAGAAACTCTTAATGGGGCATTGCATGTCAATTAGCTCATTTAGTCATCATAACAATTTTATGATGTAATTACAACCATTATCTCTGTTACAATGAGTTAACCAAGGCTTGGAGAGTTTAAGGAGCTACTTGCATGCATGTCTGACTCTTTGGGACCCTATGGACTATAGCCTGCCAGGCTCCTCTGTCATGGGTTTCTCCAGGCAAGGACACTGGAGTGGGTTGCCATCCCTTTTCCAGGGGATCTTTCTGACCCAGGGATCCAACTTGGGTCTTCTGCATTGCAGGCAGATTCTTTACTGTCTGAGCTACCAGGGAAGCCCTAAGAAGCTGCTTAAGTCACAGTATTAATGTGTGATGGTCTCTCCAAGTCTAAAACTGTGATGGTGAATCATACAATCCCTTATCACTCAAACTTACCAGTCTGTCTGCATTTCCAAGAAACTTCCTTTGCCTGGTCTTTAACTGTCTAATTCCATCTCTGCGTGTCTTTCTCTTTGCCTCTCTCTCTCATACACTCACATGTATGGCATCAGATTATCTCCGTCTTTTATTGTAGTAATTTGGCCTTTATAAGCAGACAAGTAGCCCTGATGTTCTGTCCAAAAAGACACTGGGGGGAATATAGCATTGAAAAGAGCAGATACTAAAAAGAAAAAGAACCTTCTGTTCCTTTAATCCTTGGCCATTATGTCCAACTGGTAATACCAACCAGTGTTGCACCATCAATAAGGTCTTGCCAGATAGATCTTCCGTATTCCTAAAGGTTAGCCAATTAGTTGATTTTCCTTTGGATTGGAAGAAGAAAATGACTGTGTGCATAAATAGGTATATGAATAAGTTTATGGAAGCCATTTTAGGTGGCAGAATTCCAATCTGCCCAAACCTTGAAAATGACACCAACTCACTACTTTGAAGGACCCTAGGTCAGAGGCTACAGCTCCATGTTACCTTTCATCAGAGCACCAACCCCCAAGTTCTCTTGGCTACAATCTAAAAGTCAGACACTGAGGTCCTTGATGACTATGCAGCAATGACAAGAAGAGATGATAAGCTGGGAACCATCTCTGAATCAAAGTGCTGGGTGAATACCTAGTCCCCACTGCTGCTGTTCCATGTAGAAGGAACACATTTAGAGTTTCACCCTTGCCATCATTCCATGTTCTTACCTACTCATTCCTAGAGGACCGTGAGTGAACCAAATGGTAAATTTTGGAATAGGAAGTGGGGCATTCATAACTCATTTTTCTTTGGCTCTGCACAAAGCATAGGTTTTCTGCAAATGTCAGCCATTTGGTAGGCTTAGTAGCAAATCCTCTGCAGTTTCTGGGAGAGGCTGTCACTGGATGCTAAGTCTAATTCTATCGTATGGTATTAGGAAGCTTGTTGTAGTCATGCACCTGTACTGCATAAAGGTCAAGGAATAAATTTTAAATGATACTTAGGTGTAGGATGGGCAGGACTTAACTGACTGCATATTGACCATGAGGGAGAAACTGGGTGGCTCCTGTTCCCGACATAGGTAACTGGGTGGATAGGCTATTACCAGGAAAGAGGACAATCAAGGAGGGTTTTTGTTTTTGTTTTTTGCCACACAGCATGCAGGATCTTAGTTCCCTGACCAGGGATCAGACCCACGCCCCCCGCATGGAGTCTCAACCACTGGACCAACAGGGAAGTCCGTTTTTTGTTCCAAGGTAAGTTTTGAGATATCTCCTCGGCTAATGAGCACCTGTCCCTTTCACAAGGGCTGCTCCCTGCCAAAGGAAGAGTCACAATAGTCTGCACAGTGGAGGCCAGCACCTGCTTGTATCTTATTGATCTAGAATGGACATTTAAAAATAGATAATCTTTTCTGATGGCTTGAGATCAGATCTATAGAAGGACAAAGTTTTTAAATCGTGGCTAGAATTTTAATTGTTTGTGCTGTGGCAACCATATCCAGAGAGAAAACAGCAGCAGTAATAGTAGCAGGAAGAAGAGGAAGAGAGACACAACTACAGCAGGCACACCCCCAAACCAGCAGAGTAGGAAAATAACCTGAGAGAGTATTGGCAGTATTTTGGTCCTTATGTCTGTGTAAGACCTGGCTATATTGCTACCCATGTATTTCATCACCTCAGCTGTGTCCTTATATTTTTTGTCCCTTCTCTATTCAGTTCAGCTCTACTTTCTGCATCATGTAGGGATAAGGATCACATACTGGGTTTTGCACATATCAAAATTTGAAGTATTCAAGTGCAAACATCTGTAGGATACTTGATGTATTAGTCTGGTGTGCAATAAAGAGGGGAAATGGCTGGGATGAAATACATATTTGATAAATATGTGTTTGGCATATAGGTTGAGATTGACTGAGAATGGCTATGGTCACTTAGATCATGGGAAAGGAGCTAAATATAATCATCTTAAAAGAGGATTAAAGTGCTATTAAAGTTCTGCACTCAATATGCCAGCAAATTTGGAAAACTCAGCAGCAGCCACAAGACTGGAAAAGGTCAGTTTTTATCCCAAAGAAAGGCAATGCCAAAGAATATTCAAACTACCAGACAACTGTGCTCATTTAACACACTAGCAAGGTAATGCTCAAAATCCAAGCTAGGCTGCAACAGTACATGAATGAAGAACTTTCAGATGTATAAAGTGGATTTAGAAAAGGCAGAGGAATCAGAGATCAAATTGCCAACATCCACTGGATCACAGAAAAAGCAAGGGAATTCCAAAGAAACATCTGCATCATTGACTATGCTAAAGCCTTTGACTGTGTTGATCATAACAAACTGTGGAAAATTCTTAAAAGAGATGGGAACACCAGACTACCTTACCCATCTCCTGAGAAACCTGTATGCAGGTCAAGAAGCAACAGTTAGAACTAGACATGGAACAACAGATTGGTTCAAAAATGGGAAGAGAGTATGTCAAGGCTGTATACTGTCACCCTGCTTGTAACTTATGATGCGAAATGCTGGGTGGGAAGATTCACAAGCTGGAATCAAGGTTGCCAGGAGAAATATCAACCTCAGGTATGCAGATAATACCCACTCTAATGGCAGAAAGTGAAGAGAAACTAAAGAGCCTCTTGATGAAAGAGGAGAGTGAAAAAGTTGGCTTAAAATTCAACATTCAAAAAATGAAGATCATGGCATCCAGTCCCATCACTTCATGGTAAACAGATGGGGAAAAAGTGGAAATAGTGACAGATTTTATTTTCTGTGGATGTTGACAGCAGCCAGAAAATCAAAAAATTCTTGCTCTTTGGAAGAAAAGCTATGACATACCTAGACAGTATATTGAAAAGTAGAGACATCACTTTGCTGACAAAGTTCTGTATAATCAAAGCTATGGTTTTTCCAGTAGTCATGTATGAATGTGAGAGTTGGACCATAAAGAAGGCTGAGCGCTGAAGAAATTGATGCTTTTGAACTGTGGTGCTGGAGAAGACTCTTGAGAGTCTCTTGGACTGCAAGGAGATCGAATCAGTCAATCCTAAAGGAAATCAACCCTGAATATTCACTGGAAGGACTGATGCTGAAGCTCCAATATTTTGGCCACCTGATGGGAAGACCTAACTCATTGGAAAAGACCCTGATGCTGGAAAAGATTGAGGGCAAGAGGTAAAAGCAGCAACAGAGGATGAGATGGTGGATGATATCACCAACTCAATGGACATGAGTTTGAGCAAACTCCAGGAGACAAGCAAAGGACAAGGAAGAACGGCATGCTGCAGTCCATGGGGTCACAAAGAGTGTGAGAAAGATCCTTTGATTTATGTGGTTAAAAACAGAATTTCCCCTAACTTTTCAAATTATTAAGTATGATTAAAGTCTAGAAACATAATTAATCTAATAATACTATAAGTGATGAGTAATGGCAAACAGTATTAGAAACTTCTACATGCAAAACTGACATAGTAGCATTTATTCCAGACGAGCAAGAATGTTCATGCTATTTTCCATCTTCCTTCAGGAAAACCCAGCTACTAGGGGACAACTTTGATGCCCTGTCACCTAATTCACAGGATACAGAAAGTCAGGATGTAGTACAACTGATTTCACTAAAGAGTTTGGGAAGGATTTCTCCAGTTAGCTACAAATGATGACCAGAATGCCTCATGGGTCAAAACTTTACCACACCTAGTAAATTAGCAGGGTCCCTGGGATGTTGTCTGGTATGATTCCTAAACATGTGTTAAGCATCATTTGTCACGGAACTTTGTGCAATAAAAGTTTATCTTTTTTATTGAAGATCACTAAGACATTTGTCAATTATGATGGTTCCTTGGATCTTACTTGTTCCCTCCTTTTCCTTTTAAAGTCATATATTCCATTAAAATATTTTTTTAAAGTTTAGGCCCTGAAGCATATGCCATTTTCAGCATGCCAATTCTTCTGCCCCAAATCCATATTTCTGACATAGAAAAAGGACAGGAAAGAAACATAATTCTTCCAAGTTTTCTTCGACCATGGAATTTATGTCATTAGAAATAGAATTTTTTAAAAAAATATACTTGCTTGTACACTAAATTTAAGAGGCAGAGGGCTTCCCTGTGGCTCAGTGGTAAAAAGTCTGCCTGTCAATCCAGGAGACACAGATTTGATCCCTGTTCTGGGAAGATCCCGGAATCCCCTAGTAGCTCAGTTGGTAAAGAACCCGCCTGCAATGCAGGAAACCCATTTGATTCCTGGGTCAGGAAGATCTACTGGAGAAGGGACAAGCTACCCACTCAAATATTCTTGGGCTTCCCAAGTGGCTCAGCTGTAAGGAATCTGCCCACAATACAGGAGACCTGGGTTCGAACCCTGGGTTGGGAAGATCCCCTGGAGAAGGGACTGTCTACCCACTCCAGTATTCTGGCCTGGAAAATTCCAGGGACTATATAGCCTATGGGCTGACAAAGAGTCAGACAGGACTGAGCGACTTTCACTTGCACTTTCTGGGAAGATCCCACAGGCCGCAGAGCAACTAATAAGCCCATGTGCCACAACTACTGAGCCTGTGCTCAGAGCCAGGGAGCCACGATTACAGAGTCTGTGTGCCACAGCTGCTGAAGCCTGCACGCCCTAGTCTGTGCTCCAGAACGAGGAGGAGCCGCTGCAATGAGAAGCCTGCACGCCACAGCTAGAGAGCGGCCCCTGCTCGCGGCAGCCAGCAACAAGCCCACAGAGCAGTAAAACCCCAGCACATCCAAAAAACAAAAGAATACAATGAGAATGCAATGAGAAGCCTGCACGCCACAGCTAGAGAGCGGCCCCTGCTCACAGCAGCCAGAGACAAGCCCACAGAGCAGTAAAACCCCAGCACATCCAAAACAAAAGAATACAATTTTTCAAAAATCCTTGACAATAGTTAATTTTCTGTAAGAGATTTACTATTTTGTCAGACATAGTCTTACTAACTATAGTTCTACTTCCCCTGTGGATTGAGAAATCCACAAGACAAAATATACAGTTCAGGCAATATTGCTTCCCCTAAAAACACACATTTTATTTTTAAATTTTTTAATTATTTTGGCTCTGCTACATACCTTATGGGATCTTGATTTCCTGACTAGGGACTGAACCCATTCCATGGCAATGAAAGCAATGAGTCCTAACCACCAGACCAGCAAGGAATTGCTGGAAAACACATTTTAAATGAAGCGTTAGCATTTATTACAAGAAAAGGGACAGATTTAAATATAAATCTAAGCTAGGGTTTTGCAAACTATTCTGCAGGACACTAACATCCCACAAATTCCCAATAGGCATTTTTAAACACAGAAGAGTTTTGACTGGGTCTCCTCTTGACTGAGGAGTAAAAAAAAAGGTTATAAAAGATATTGAGACAGTTGAGACAAACTGAATAGACTGTGTATTGAATATTGCTGTATCAATGCTAAATTCCAAGTGTGTGATAAAGTTCATGACTGTAGCAAGGTTGGGCAGACTTAGATTCCACTGCAGGTCCAGATGCATGACGACAGTGGTCCCTGTGCTAGCCTTAGCAGTTCTCCACCAAGAGATCTGCACGAGTGGTTTTGTATGCACGGTACCTGTCCTCAAATATAGGACAAAGCATGGCATGTGTAAAAAGATGGGTAGTTTAGAATGGACAAAGCATAGTGTAAACAGAGAGGGAGAGGCAGGATTTGTAGAAGCCAGGTTGTGAAAAATCTTAGGTGCCAATCTGAGGGAATTAGACATTATTTTGAAGGCAAATAGGCAGGAAAAGAGATAGGAAATAATGTGACGAATTTTTGAAGTGCAGAGTAGCATGACCAGGTTTATTTCTAAGAATTAAAACTGTCAACATTGCAAAGTAGAGGCTGGAGAGCATGAGATTGAAGATGAGGTTCTTGTCAGAAGATAAACTAAGGAGATCAGGACTAAAATAAGTAGTATCAGAGGAAATGGAAAAGGGAAGATGGACCAGAGAGGAACTGTTGAGCTGCCTGGAAGGCAATCCAGCATAGTGGTGTTAAGAGCACTATTTTAGAGCCAGGCATTCATTTACCTACTGTGGAACCATCAGCAGTAAAGTCATCTAAATGAGCATTCCTCCCCACCCCGCCCAACAAAGTGAACACCAGTACCTTCTTCACAGGCTTGTGATTAAGGATTAAATGTGGGGTAAAAAATGATAATGTACAAAAAAGCATTTAGCACACTGCCTGGCACAAAAGAAGTGCTCAATTAGTTACTATTATTACTGCAATTATCAGGAAGAAGGGATTGAAAATGATTCCCAATTAGCTAGAATCTGGTCTGGCTTTTCAATCCTACAGCCCACACCCTTTGTTTAGCCCAGTGCTTCTCAAAGTATGGCCTCCAGAGCACCACCAGCAGCATAACCCAACAACTTGGTAGAAATGCAAATTCTCAAACCCAGCAAAAACTACCGTTATAAACTCTAGAGGTTAGGGTCCAGCAATCTACATTTTAACAAGCCCTCCCTGGTGACTCTGTTATACACGGAGTGTGAGAATTCCTACTTTGAATACTCATTTTCTCTAGTCTGAGCTCTTAACACAGTCATCAGTCTCTTAGGGTATCCTTCTCGGCAGTCTCTTTTCCTTGAATTCATCATACAGCCACAGGTTTCCTAAAAAACATGCCACATCAGGATATGATTACCATCTGTAAGTCACAGTAAATGTTGGGCAAGTTTATTTATCCTATTTGGGCTTTATTTTTCATAAACGTAAAAGGGAACATTAAACATGACATCATCTAAAATAGTACCATCATCTAGGAGGTGCTCCACAACTGAGGGTCAAACCTACGGTCTCATACTGTTGTCAGAAATTAAGTCACTTGATTAAAGTCACCCAACTTAATAAAAGATCCAAGATTAGAACACAAGTTTCTCAATTAGGAATTCTGGTTCTTTTCATGAGATAAGGCTGTTTCTACATAATCAAAAACATTTATTCCAAAATAAAAAATTACATTTTGGTACTGTCAGTTTATGCACTATTTTCAAAAGTGAAAAATTATAGTCTTTAGAAATGAATGAATGAAGCTACATGAAAAGTTTTCAATGGTAGCTCTCAGTAAAAATTAAATCATTAAATAAGTATACTTACCTGTTACCTAAACTTGAATATTTATACTAAAAACAGAAATAGTTGAAATATAAAAAGCAATTCATTTTTTTTCAGCTTTATTTTATCACCCTTATCAAACAAACACACATCAAAAAGCATATCAACAGTGCATCTTATGGTAAGTCAGTTTACAACAAAACTGAACAAGGCAATCGTGTTTACAGATAAAAGTTTTCAGCAAAAAAACTATATGCAATTCAGTTGATTGAAATGCTGTGTCCATACATTTTTAGCATATAGGAAAGTGGAAAATAAAAGTTCTTTGCTACTCAGCAAGAAAAAACATGTTTAAAAGACTTGAATAGAAATCAGAAATATAGAGATTTGAGAAAAGAATTTCTTGGTACTGATACACATCTACATTTATAGTCCCACTCAGTTATTTTTAAAAAAAAAATCATAAAAAAATAAGACATCACCAAGAACAGAGAACCATAGTGCCAAGAAATGCCAAGACCAATAAACTACTGAAACAACTGGTAGAAATGTTACAGACAGTTGTTGTGTACTATAATATTCTTGTAGTTCTGAGGTGAAGGTAAACCAACAGGAGAGAATACTCCTTATAACTGGCTTTGGTTTAAGTGATCGTTCACATTTTTCTAACCATACCTTCTAAGCAAGAACACAGGCTATTGCATGTTATTGAGGGAAAACAGTAGTAGGTTTTAATATTCACAACCAACCACTCCAGTGCTGATATAGGAAGCCACATATTCTCAAAATCTATTGATCATAACTGGATTTCAAAGAGTGAACAAAAGAACAAAGATGGAGTCCTTTGGGGGGAAAAAAAATCTGTTCTACCCCAGATTTGACACTGTTTGGAGAACATAAAGGAATGTTAAATTATTTAAGGTTTATTGTACTTAACACTACTTACTTTCATAAGGTGCTACAACACTGCAGCTAGTGCATACTAAGGCCACCCACTGTACCCAACGTGCAAAGGGAAACACAGAGATGGCTAATCCCCAGTTTCTTTCTGATCCTTGATTTGCGTAAGTGTTGATGTATACCAAATACACAAAAGATAGAGTCTCATTTAAATATTTATTTTTAAAAATTTGACCAAACTGAATATGGATATTTAATCTGGTCTCATACACTCTTAAAAATAATTTTCTGGGGAAACAATGATGAGGAATGTATAGAAAAGGCAATGTTTCTATGTTAAGGTACCAAACTTGGATTTTTAAAAATAAATATCATTTTTAGGTCATAAACTATATGAACAATTAACAATACCTTAAAAAGGAAGCCATTTTCTTCCCCTCATCTCTTTGTTTATATTACTTTTCTCTTCTTTACTCTTAAATCTGGTAGATTTTTGACAACCCATGCTAATAAAATAATAGAGCTATAGATAATTCAAATAACTGAAAAGATTTTGAGTCCATAAATGCATGATTTTGGATGTGTGATACAGAACACCTCACTACATTTTCTTTTACACACTCACTATCCTGACATCATGAATACTATTAAGGAGAGAGCTTAGAAAGGGAAGGGAATTCCAACTGGGACAGAACCAACTACATATAATTCTCTTGCTGACAATCAAGAGTTTACGATAAGAAATAGCTCTGATGTTATTACCTAAGAGTTTTGCAAATAGGAATAAAAATTTTGACAATTCCAGTTTTGGACTTTTTCCTTCAGAGTGTGACTTATTTCATCATACAAAGTAGTGTAACAAAATAAGCTCTTTTATTTCACAAGGATCAACAGTCACGTGGATCAAGAGTCACATAAGGCAAAACAAGACAGAATGTTCTCTCTGATCACAAAGCTAATCATAAAACATACATGACTTTCAAAAAAGCCCTCACTTTCCTTTAGGATACTGTGACAGTTACTCTATTTAATGGGAAATAATTTGCAATCATTTGATAAATTTCCCATGAATTCTGGCATTGATAGTGCCACAAACATAACTGCCATGATTATGACAACTCTCTGAAAAGCAAAAATAAAGCAAATAAAACATTAATCCTTCTAAACAGTGTAACAGACAACAAAAGTGCTGAGTTGTAGGGAAATGAATACAAACTTCACATCAGGAGAACAAAGGTTATGTTAACTATGTATCTCATATCCTGAAGATCACCTTCATGACCACCCATAAACAATTTCCTAAATGCTCTCTGGTTTACAGGTACTTCTTTTACAGCCCATTTCTCCTATAAAAGCCCAGAACTGCAGCAAAAAGTTAAAACTGTATGCCTTCTTAAATGTCCCTAAGTGCTTGTCAATCACATGTCACTGTGTTAATCTACTGGTCATTCACTGTGTGAATTTAAAAAGCAGTGAAAAACACTGGATAACAAACATGATATATCCTGTGGTGTCAGAGAAGACGCTAACCTAAAACAAAACAAAATCTCTAAAATTTGGGTACTTGAAAAACTAAAACAATCATATTCCTCTATCACTAAGAAAATGTAACTTACCCAAATATACCACAAGAGGCTCAGATGAATTCCATTTCACAGAGATTCAACATGCTTTTATTCACTGAGAAAGCTAGAAAGTGATACTAACCTGAAAAGGCTAACATCTCAAAAGTAAAGGTGATTTATTGAGCACCTTAAGAAATGGAAATTCTTTTGAGCTGTGACCAAAGTTTGGTCTGTATCGTGACCACAATTAACAAGAAATAAATTTTATCAGATAGCTAGAGTAGTAAATTTTGAAGAAGGAACGTAATATTAGAAATGGAACTACATCCAAGGAAGAATTAGATTCTGCTGGACAACTCTGGTTTTCCATTATATGTAATACTGGGGGGAAAAAAACAAATATGAACAGTTTTACACATATTAAAAAAAAAGGCAAACCAAGGAAATGTTGAAGTTTTATACTACATGACTCAAACTAAAAGCTATTCCAAGGAAAAGGCAAAGGAGCAGTAACTACTATCATCTGGAAAGGTTTCACCCACATGAGTTTTAAAATTTTCCAGGAAACACAAGGCACTTGCTTAAATCTTTGACTGTCTACACATCCACCAGACTGAAAGTCTTGATGAGATTCCATCTGTACCCTAACCTGAATAAAGCCACCTAGCATGTACCCTTGCATGAAAGTCCAGGTAAAACGTGGTTACTGAGTGTCTCCCCCACCCCCTCACCCAGTAACTATGTCAGTATAATTACCACCAGCTACTGTGGTGCTGATTTTCATTAAATTATAAAAAATAAAATGTCACGCTGCCAAGTATAACTAATAGCAGAAATTATGTAAGCTAGGCCTAATTTTATAGTTAGGATAAAAGCCTAAGAAAACGATGCCAAAATGTCAGTTACCTGCATTTGAGAAATAACTCAAATGAGTCAAAACACAGCATCTGAGTATTGTAACTCTGTAATTTATTCCAGAAAGATAACTGACTTCCTTAGCAGGGTGAAAGCCCAGTGAACTAAGACAGAAACAAACCTTAGCCCATAGTTTCTCTTCAACTTCCTTTACACAGCAGCACTCTTTCTGGCAGCATTCCTTATAATAAATTTGCTCAAAGATTAAAAGTTAAGTACAAGTAATATGATTCTAGAAGAGAA
The DNA here is from genome assembly GCF_014754425.2 of Oryx dammah. Taxonomy (NCBI): domain Eukaryota; kingdom Metazoa; phylum Chordata; class Mammalia; order Artiodactyla; family Bovidae; genus Oryx; species Oryx dammah. Next base: position 6,816,520 of record NW_024070212.1, read on the forward strand.
GTTAATAGTAATTCAGATTTTTTTTAAAAGGCTAATTTAACACAGCTCAGCACTCTTATTTAGCAGCCAGAGTACCTTTAAAGAGAAGGCAGTAACTGTTTCAATGGAAACAGGGAGAAGGATGAGAAACCTGTATCTGTGGTTTTGCTCTAAAAGCAGCCATAGCAGTGGCTCGAGGCAGAGCAGAGAATTGTTTTTTCTAGAGATGTGCTATACTGATGGCCACAAAACAGGGAAGACATACAGGAATAATAAATGCAATCAATCTCTTATTGCAAGAGGCTCATTTTGTTATTATGCCTGTAAAATGCAGCAAATAGTTTCTTTTAGCTAGTGCTATCTTTTACTGAGGCATCCAACCCCATTTATTCTTCTCTAAATACAGCATTAAAGTTTCGAAAGTGGCCAACTAGCCACCTCCTCCAAATATGTTTCCAAAGAACCAAAGATTTCCTACAGAACAATCAATTTACATGCCTTTTCTGGGACAAAAATGTACCAGGACAACATCATGGGACAATAAAGAAGAAACTTGAAGGCAAGAGGGAAGGAAGCACAGATATTAATTTAGGGAAAGAAAAATTACCTGAGATAAAATTTTCCCAAACTGGTAGGGGTTAAGTGAACATGAACCTTTGTATGTTTACTCTACCTCTCCAAAAGAAAATTTGTTTTTAAAACTTCAAGAAATCAAAATCTCTGTGTATATATTTCATCCTAAAGGATGATGAAAACTGCATCTTTTAATATTTGGTTCAGGTTTAAAAAAGTTAGCAAGATTAAACTTCTTATAATATTAGAAGAGGGAGAAAAATCTGCAAATGTCATCATCTTTGGTAGTAATGGGCTAAGAGCTATAAAATAATTTAAATCAAAGGAGGCATCTTTTTTCAATTTTGCGGCTTAAATATAAAACATTTAATTCAATGCATGATTACTTAGGCTCATCAGTTATTCCCTCAGCACACTTAAAATCTAGTTAGCATCTTCTGTAATAAAATTCTACAGTGTTAAACACTACATATACTCATGATGAATACATCAACAATAAGACGATCAAAGAATGCTGTGAAATTCAGCATCGAGATGTTAGCAGCACACTGCATCATTAAGCTCAGAAGCCTACCTGCAGTTTATTTGTAAGGACTTTTCTTTTTGGTGGTGGTGGGGAAGGGAAATGAGAAAGGTCTATGTGCTAACCTAAAATACTTGCCCTTAAAAAGAACTCATTTGCACTGTGTTCATCAGTATGTATGGAAGGACCTGGTGTTTTCAATCAACACAGAAGCTGCTACCCATACAAACATTTATGTTTTAGGAAAGCTTAGGTCTCCATAATACTCTCTCGAATTTTCACCTGAAACCAAACCAGCTAATAAACCTCTGAAAGGGCCAAAATGAAAAAGACTAACTCTTCCTCCTAAGGGCACATATTAGAAGTTACTTATACAATCTTCCCTTGGGCACCAGGCCACAAGGTCTTTTGGCAATTCATTATTTATCCTCCTTATACCAAATCTGGCTTCATAATAAATAGTAAAGAGAGTTCTGAAGAATTAGGTAACTATGATTAACTAAAATATCAAATAGTAACTGTGTGAATAGGGTAAAATAATTCATCCTCTAAGACGTAAATTCTTAATTGGGCTCTCAATAACCTGCATGGCACCCACAGGGAAAAACTATATGAGGAGCCTTCCAGCAGGGAAAGATATAAGTGTTTTCCTTAGGAAAATAAATAAATAAATAAATTTTTCATTTAGTTAAGAAAACAAAAAATTCATAACCTGTATATAACTTTTTTGTATAATCAGTGCTTTATAAAGATTTCCTAAGATTTAAACCTCTGAATCTACTATAAAGTGAGAGGAATTCATAATTATGATTCCTAAAACCATGTAATCAATCTGTGCCCATGAACTCATGAATACTAGTAGCCTCTATCTGGGGTCACGTTAGATTGCTATGAATTTTTTAAAAAATTCTTCATGAGTTTTTCCTTCTTTCTACTTCCCCCTTATTATAGCTACACCTTTCTTAACTTCCTTGCAGTCAAAAGTCAGACCACCTGACCAGCTAGGATGCTTTCCTCTAACTTCTCTTCAGCTAAGGATAGAGGTAAAGAATGGGGGAAGAGGAAAAGAAGGTATGGGAGGGAGATGAGAGAAAAAGGAAGAAATAAAGAATCCTTGATTATACACCCTTCACCTATTTTTTTTTCTTTTCTCTTCACTGAACAACTAATTCTTTCTTTTTAACCAACATAAATTTTCCATCATAGTAGGCAGAACTGTATCTTAAGAAATCTTACAATGATCCTAGAAGAGTCAGTACAAAACAGATGAGCTAATGCAGGGTCGAAATCAGACCCTGAAAGACGGGGCAATCTATGTGTACCAAAACTCTTACAAGAGTTTTCTCACTTTAAGAGAGTTTCAATGTAATCCAGTCTAGACTTGTGTGTTCTGGGCCTCTCGGGAATGGACTATTTTCTCATTTCATTCTTTCAGACACACCAACTCCCAAAAAACCTGTATCCTAAATCTTATAGACATTAAACAGGTAGGGAAGAGATGGGCATAGACTGTATTAACCCACAAGATTCACACTATAAAGAATGCTACTCAAATATTCTCTAACCTTTCATACCTGCACACTCACTCGAGCATACATACTAGACATAAAAATTGTGCAAGATCAAGCATCAGCTTTCTATTTTAAAAGCCTTAATTAAAAAAAATATATATAGATAGGCTCACCGCAGTTTCTTTAAAGGAATATTCAGTACTACAGTACTCCTTTAAAAAAAATCATAACTCAGTGTTAAGAACACAGTAGGGAACTGCTGCTTGACAATTAAACTACTGAGAGCATCCAGTGCCAACTACAGGTATCAATAAGGAGGAACCATCTAACAACATAAAGGAATAATCTGTAAGTGATGTCACCAATGCTTACAAATTTGTTACTATTCCTATGACAGGACAGTATTCATCTCTGCTTCATGATCACATGAAATAGTTAATCTCTTTTTAAGTTACATACTGAAGAGCAGCACTTGCCCCTACTGCACAAGTACAAGACGCCCACATGGATACTCTACAAGCCCTCAATGTATAGCTAAGAGAGCTTGTCCTACGCAGTGCCCAACGTCTGCAATGCAGTCACTGCTTGAGCAATGGCTGCACATTAGCAGGATTGAATAAATATACAAAGTATTCCCTTAAAATGGTAAGGGGGGGCGGGTAACTCCTGCATTCAGATGTAGAATAACCCAGGAGATGGAAGAGGAGAAACAGAAAACAGTCCTCAGGTTACTGATTAAAGCAAAGTTTGATACAGATATCCCCTCTTGTAGGCACTCAGCGGGTAAAATGTAGCCACAACAAACTTTCCATCAAACATCCTTCCAGTCAGTAATTTCTGAGCAGCTTTGGAATCACCAGCATTGGCATACTCAACAAAGACCTGGAAGAGAAAAGAGAAAACAAAGTAACTTCCTTTTCATCAAAACGGTTTCAGAACAGTGCTTCTGTGTGTGTGTGTGTGTGTGTGTGTGTGCGTGTGCGTGCGTGTGTGTGTGTAAACTTTCAGAACAGTGCTTCTCCAAGTGTGTGTGTGTGTGTGTGTGTGTGTGTGTCACAACTATAGAAAGGAGGAAATTTAAAACTAGGTAATTTCCTTTCCTAGGTAGCTGAAATACCTTACTTTATTAGTCTAATTTAATTTTGACAATCTAAAGCAACAGTTACAAGCAAGTGAAATGACTGTTCCTCAGTTAGTGTAACTATGTGAACCAGGGAAAAAACTGCCTCTCCCACCTCAGTTGGATGCCTCCTCTGTTACATCAATATTCTTCAAACTGAGGTGCGAGCATCTTAGGACACTCAGAGACTTTCAAAGTGGAGGCAAGAACAGATAAGACATCGATCTCCAGATTCTTAACTTTCATTTGTACCTTTTCCTAAAATTAGATCTACCTATAAGTTCAGGCAGGTTATCCCTTTTCATTTCCCCTCTCTTAGGAGCCCTTTTCCTAGCTGAAAAATCAAAGTATTTCCAAATGGAATAAAAACTTCCAGGATATAAAAAGAAACAACTTTAAATCCAATACTTTTTCTTTGTTTAATGGACTCTGCTTGCATTGGTAAACAAAGTTTCATGCCTTGCCTATGACTGACTGGTCATGCAAATATTTCTGTTAAGGATGAAGTGTGACAATTAGACCTAGGATATTTTGGCCTATGATGGGATTTTCTAAATTCATTAATATTGTAAAATGGATATGTAGAACTGACTCTGCCTCTTCCATTCTATGACATTTTAAGCTATGCATTACTCTTAAAAGACAAAGTTTGAGACCATCCAGTGCTAAAAATTAATGCTCATTTTACTCATCTTAGATATAGTTGATATTTTATATCTCCTTTTCTTCCAAAAATCAATGTGTTTAGCTACAGTTTCTAGCAATAAATACTTCTTCATTAAATATAAAAGGAAGATTAGATGATGTCCAATGAGAATATGAAGCTCTTTCTGATTTTTTAAATTGATTAGTAATTACTCCAAAATCTACTGACCAAAGTTCAATAAATGAATAGACATGCACTTATAGAAGAAATACAATGCTTCCCATCTTACTCCTTGCTTCACAGATAACCTACAGTTTTACACATTATATCACTGTAAACTAAATAAAGAGGAAGCACATTTTATAACTTATTATGTAACTAATTACATTAGAGTTCTATCACTGTAATCTTGACTACTGTTTATAAGAAGCACCCCATAATCTATTTTCCAGTATTTTTTGAATATTCCTTAAAAAATAAACATGTTTGAACTGAAAAATTCATGCTGACTTTACCAACTAGGCAACATCTTCAATAAATGAAAGAAGTTAAATCTGTGATTTTAAGAATTTATCAAAAGTTGCATTCACTCTCCACTTAGCAGCTTATCTTTTTTTGTTGATAAGCTTATTTCTTTCGCTCAGTCGTGTCAGTTCAGTTCATTGCTCAGTCGTGTCCAACTCTGTGATCCCACTGACTGCAGCTCGCCAGGCCTCCCTGTCCACCACCAACTCCCTGAGCTCACGCAAACTCATGTCAATCAAGTCAGTGATGCCATCCAGCCATCTCATCCTCTGTCGCCCCCTTCTCCTCCTGCCTTCCATCTTTCCCGCATCAGAGTCTTTTCCAATGAGTCCGTTCTTCACATCAGGTGGCCAAAATATTGGGAGTTGCACTTGCAGCACCAGTCCTTCCAAGGAATACTCAGGACTGATCTCCTTTAGGATGGACTGGTTGGACCTCCTTGCAGTCCAAGGGACTCTCAAGAGTCTTCTCCAACACCACATTTCAAAAGCATCAATTCTTTGGCACTGATAAAGCCAGTATCTTTTTGCTCATGAAAGTGAAAGTTGCTCAGCCATGCTGAACTCTTTGCGACCCCATGGAATGTGCAGGGGTGAATTCTCCAGTCCAGAATACTGGAGTGGGTAGTCATTCTCTTCTCCAGGGGATCTTACCAACCGAGGGATGGAACCCAGGTCCCCTGCACTGCAGGCGGATTCTTTACCAGCTGAGCCACCGGGGAAGCCTAAAGCTACACTGACAGCAGAGGATGGTTTCGATCCATCAACCTTCGGTTACAGGCCAGCACACTTCAGCTGCACCACGATGCTGTTACTCTTTTTGGTCAAACTTGTTTTTTTCATGACCTGGGTTCAATCCGTAGGTCGGCAAGATCTCCTGGAGAAGAAAATGGCAACCCACTCCAGTATTCTTGCCTGGGAAATTCCATGGACGGAGGAGCCTAGTAGGCTACAAGATGGACACTTTCTCCCTGAAAAGACTTCCTGTTTCTCTATTTTGCCACTCAGATTGAGTCAGATCATGTTAATTCCTAATTCAAAATCTTCTAATACCTTTCCTTCTCATTCCTTGATCTATCCTATACTCCCATACTTCCTTGATCTAATCTCCCATTAATCTCCATTCTTCTCATTTTGCATAGCCACACTGTCCTCCTCAAACCTACCAGGAATACTCAGGGCCTTGAAATTTGCTGTTCTTTTTGCTAGAATTTTCTTCCTTACCTCCTTCAAATTTTGACTCAAGTGTAATCCATTATGTTCTTCCTCACCTGCTTATTTATAACTGCCACCCACCCCTCCAGAGCACTCTTCATATCTCTTCTCCAATCTCTTTTTCTCCATAGCACTTATCATCATACATTCTTTTGTCTGCTTCGTTCACTGTTGTAACCTACCTGTTACGCTCAAGAAATACTGGCTGAATAAACAAACAGCAAGGATGCAGTTATTAGTATGCTCCTGACGCTGAATGAGGTGAGTGCTGTCATCACTAGACTGGCAATAATAACTTTTCACTAAGACGAGAGTGAAATTTCTTTCACTTTTTTTTCAGTTGCCAAGAATTTTCCTAATATTTAACCATGAAAGACAAAATCCACAACCAGAGGTGATTTCACCAGGGGACTGTCTATAGAGACATTTCTGGTGTCACAACTGAGAAGGATGGTGGAAAGAGGCTAATCCAGTGAGCAGAGGCCAAGGACAACGTTACACATCCTATGATGTACATGACAGCTCCCCAAACAAAGAATTACCCAGCTCAAATGCCAGTGATGTTAAGATTAAGAAACAGAATAAAACAATATTCTATTTTCTGGGGAAAAAAAAAAATCCACAGATAAAAGAAAGACTTAATTTAGGATCACAGAGTTTTCTTCAGAAACTATGATCATACTTTTAGCCTATACATTCTATAGATGAAAAAACTAAGGTTCCTCACAAAACAAGCCAAGTTGAAACTTGAACTCAGCTTTCAGGATTCTCAGTCCAGTACATTTTCCTTGTTTAAATTATCACTGATAATTCTATTACAATCAGAACCTAACCTAAATGGTTTTCCTACTGTACTTAATTAGAAAAAACTGGGCCAAATATTTCTGTAGCTGACCTTGACCTAAATTAGCATATGATTCAGCTGGCTGTATACAATGGCTTAAAAAGTAGATTAACACTTAAAAAAAATTTTTTTAAGTGATAAAAAGTACATGCATATAGAACTTTTGGAAAAAGAAAGAAGTACAAAAATGTAAAAACCGTGATGATGCAAATTCGTAATTCCTAGCAACATTTTGTGTGTATCTTTCTTTAAAATTAAAACATTTTGTACAGGATTTTAATAACCACTGAATCCTTTTCAAATTATGAAAAATATTCACTTACTTGTCCTCTGCCAGGATTTTCTTTTGGAACAAGCAGAGACACCACTGGTCCATATTTTTGACATTCTTCTTTTACATCTTCCACAACATCTGGTTATTAATAAATACAGAAGTAATCATTTTGATGTAATTTGTGAGCATTCATTATTTTCAGATTTTAAATTCAAGAATCCATAACTAGGTAATGAAATCATTTTCTGTAACTTTTAAAATTATGCTTAAGAATAATATAAATGTAATGCATTTAATAATTTTTTTTATATTTTAAATGTTTTGGTTAATACATTCAAATAATTTGAAATCCAAAAGAAAAGTCTTCTTGCAACTTTCCAAAATGTCATTCTGTTCCCCTCCCTGAAGACAATAAGCATTATTAGTTTCTTCTGTAACCTTCCATAAACTTTATAAGTTTATACAAGCAAACATAATATATATGCTTTAAATAAAAAGTTCTAATCTTTTTTAAAACTACATTTTTAGACCTTTCAATATCATTACACAAAATTTTCTCATTTTTATGGTGATTTAATATTTCATTCTATAAAAGACTGATAAATTCTCTAATGTGTCCTGATGAATAATTAAACTATCCCAAAACTGCTTGCCATTATAAATAATACTGTAATAGATAAACTTGTATATACATCTCATTTCACTTGTGTACTTCTAAATTAACTTTTTGGAAATGGAACCTCTAGGTCAAAATTAATATGAATTTGTAACTGCTAGAGTTACCAATTTGCTTTTCATATAGGTTCACCAACTTAAACTCTCTCCAGTGACATATGAGAATGTTTTCCTATACCTTACCCACATCTTCACTGTAAGATATCAGAGTATAGTATTAATATTTCAACAAATGAGAATGAAATATGTGTATGAGATATATTGTACATCCTTTCATATAAATTGTTTGTATCCTTTACCCACTGTCTATTGGCTTGCCTTATACGGGTTCTTTCTGTGGTAAGAACTGTAAATATTTTGTCTATGGTGGTTCACGTCACAGTAAAATTTGCTGAATCATTATTTTGAATTCTGTGCACACTAGTGCACACTGTGCCTTCTCAACTCCAAGAATATATATATATTTTAATCTCCTATGATTTTTTAGCTAAAATTTTTTCCTTTACTCTCTGCCTGCCTGCCCTTTTTCCTTCCCTCCTTAAACTCTCCCTACTTCCTTGTTTTAATACTCTAACATATACAAAACTTGCAATTCATTTTGGTCTCAGTGGAAGGTTCGAATCTAACTTCTTCCTCACTGCCATCAAGATTACAAGACAGCTGTCCTCACACATGATTTCGAGCAAGGCAAGCTTACCTAAAACTAGTGTAATCTGAAGGTGACCTTGCTAATCAGAACTGACAAAGGTGTTTAATGCTACTAAAAAGTCTGTTGCACTTTAGTTCATGTAAGACTCTTAAATAGTAAGACTTAATAGCATTTACGCATTTAAATGTTTAAATGCCATTAAATGTTTAACATTTCAGCATTTAAATGCTTAATGTATTTAGGAGTAGAAAAAAAGGTGTTACACAGCAAGATACACAGGAAAGAATAGATACAGACTAACCTAAGGTTTACTCAAGAAAGTTCACGCTTGAATTTTATAGCAATCAAAATTATTAGGAGACAGAATTAAATACAGTAGACACTTAAAAGGCTTAAGTAATAATTTGAAATAGATGTCAAGAGATTATTTAGAACTACTGTACCATAAGGACCTAATTAAAAAATGCTGTTGTTTAATTGCTAGAAGGGAAGTCGCTCAGTCGTGCCCAACTCTTTGGGACCCCATGGACAGTAGCCTGCACCAAGCTCCTCCCTCCATGGGATTTTCTAAGCAAGAGTACTGGAGTGGGTTGCTGTTTCCTTCTCCAGGGAATCTTCCCGACCCAGAGATGGAACCCAGGTCTCCCGCATTGTAGACAGACACTTTACCGTCTGAGCCACCAGGGAAGTCCTGTATCCAACTCTTTTGCAACCCCATGGACTGCAGCCCACCAGGCTCCTCTGTCTATGGGACTTCCCAGGCAAGAATACTGGAGTGGGTTGCCATTTCCTTCTCCAGGGAATCTTCCCAGCGTAGGAATTGAACCCACATTTCCTGAATTGCGCATGGGTGGTTCAGTGGTAGAATTCTCGCCTGCCATGAGGGAGGCCCAGGTTCATTTTCTGGCCCATGCAGCCACAGTGACCCCTTTTTGGGCTTCCCTTGTGGCTCAGCTGGTAAAGAATCTGCCTGCAATGCGGGAGACCTGGGCTTGATCCCTGGGGTGGGAAGATCCCCTGGAGAAGGGAAAGGCTACCCACTCCAGTATTCTTGCCTGGAAAATCCCATGGATGGAGGAGCCTGGTAGGCTACAGTCCATGGGGTCACAAAGAGTCAGACACGACTGAGTGACTTCACTTCATATCACCCACTCCAGTATTCCGACCTGGAGAATTCCATGGACTGTATAGTCCATGGGGTCACAAAGAGTCAGACATGACTGAGTGACTTTCACTTCACTCCTGCACTGCAGGCGGATTCCTTACCACTGAGCCACCTGGGAATTCCAAAACAATAACGAGGGTAAGACTATTCTTTCAGATAAAAAGGCATCCTAAAAAGTATAGATTGGAGATTCCTACAACTGTCACAGATTCAAAGAAATTAGGTTTGTTTCATTTGTCAGGTAACTATATAAAGCTGAGGGACATAAAATGACTTACTCTTACAAGAAACAGTGTGGTAAAACTAGCTCCAACAGTAACGGTTTAATTTTCCACAAAGAAAATGCTCAGTACTAAGCAACTGCTATTTCTGAACGTCCCAAGTCGGGGGAGTGCTAAGAACGAACCTGCCAATGCAGGGGACACAGAAGATCTAGGAGACCTGGCTTCAATCCCTGGGTCGGGAAGATCTCCTGGAGGAGGGAATGCAACCCACTCCAGTACTCTTGCCTGGAAAATCCCATGGACAGAGGACCCTGGAGGGCTGCAGCCTATAAAGTTGCAAAGAGTCAGACTGAAGCAACCTGGCATGCACACATTTGATATTTCTAAGTTTGGTCCTGCTTTTCAGTCCATTCACCACTCTGCTTCCAGAATGCTCTTATTAAACCCAAGTTTGACTGTAACACTCACCTAGTTTAAATTTTAACAGCTCTTTATTGCATTTTACAATGGACAAATATTTATTGAATACTTATCAGAAGCCAGAAACTATTCTACCCCGATACAAAGTTCTTTTCTGTAATTTATATTCCAGTGTTACTATTTCTGGGATTAAAGTCCAAATTCTTAAACGTATCAAACAAGTCTATTAGATACCTGTATTCTGGCTACCTTTTTAGCTTTAACTGACTGTTAAATATCCTAAAAGACAGCCATCCCGAACCACTTGCTGTTCTCTGAATATGCCACCTTTTCTCTCATCTCAGTGTCTCTGAGCTACTTTTTTAGCTCAACCCCTCAACTTTTAGTTAAGCAACTTAAATTACTAACAGAACTCAGATATTATATGTCAGACTGAGTTAAATAGCCCTCCTCTCTGCCTCAATACTTTACCGTAACCTTCAGATTTATATAAGTAATCATTTATATACTTGTAATTATATTTATATAACTGTCTCCCCTATTACACTAAAGACAGGAAATAAATCCACAGTGGCAAGTGCATACTCAGTAAATATGTTTTGAGTGAATGAATTGTTAAAAGCAAAATAAATAAATAAGAGCTAAAAAGAAGTGAAAGTGTAGGGCAGGATTAGCACAGACAGAAAGAAGTTGCTGGGAAAGATAACCTTTATTTATTTAGTAAAGGTTTATCAGATGTAAAAGAGTTGAAAGGACCTTACGAATTATTCAAGTCTGCTGGGACTACTGTAACAAAACGCCACACACTAAGTGGCTTAAACAACAATCATTTGTTTCTCATAGTTCTGAAGGCTGGAATTCAAACATTAAGGTGCAGGCAGATTTGGTGCCTGGGTGTAGACAGCTGCCTTCCTGCTGTATACTCACATGGGCAGAGACAGAAAGAGAAGAAAGAGAAAGACTGCTCTCCTGTCTCTTCTGTTTTAAAGGCCACTAGTTCCATCAGAAGGGCCCCAGCTTCATGACCTAATCTAATCCTATTACCTCGTAAAGTCTCCAACTCTATCACATTGGGGCTTAGAGCGTTCTCATAGGAAATTGGTGGGGGACACATTAAATATACAGCAGGAGTCAAAAGTAAGTGTACTTTAGAGATCACATAGTTCAATATCCTCACTATACAAACTAGCAAAATATGAGAATGCTATGAAATGGTATGTCTATTCTACACAGGAAAGACACATTAAAATAAAATTTAGGAAGCCCTGACCTTCATATTCTTCTTCATTCTCAAGATAATCATCGTCCAGCACATTCAGCAGTCTTAGCACTGGCGTAGGAAGCATCACCAAATCTTCAATATGAGGGGCTGTTAAATTCATTACAACATGGTTAAATGCAAACTCCTCCGAATAAACTGATGAATATTAGGGAAAGGAGCTTGGGAATATAAATTAGTTCTGATATCCTATTTGATTATAAAACCACCAAGAAAAAATAAAGATGTGTACAACTTACCAAAAGGAATGCTAAAGAATGGGCTGCACAATGCCATTTCAGCAGGAATTCTTCTGCTTGGATCATCATGAAGCATGCTAAAACACAAACATATGTACCTTTACATCAAATCTTTTGAAAATATAACCAATAAAGAAAATAAAAACATCTAAATATTCACCACAACATTAATTATATTAGCATGACTTTCTGAATCATTTAACTACAAAAAATATTAATGCCATTTATGAGTAAACAGTTTAATAAATTATTATATACACCTAAGACATAATACTATATTTTAATTTAAAGTGTTTTTGATTAATAAACACAACATAGGAAAATGATCCACATTTTGTAACACTAACTGAAAAAAAGCTAGACATAGATTTATGGTAGTTGAATTAAAAAAAAAAACTGGGTGAGATGACTTTTGTCTTGTTAAAGCCTCCTAATAATAAAGCAACTTGATAGCAAAATAAAAAAAATCTATGGACAACATCTCTAACAAAAGTAACCTCACTAGACAACAAAATCCGAGTGGCTAGGGAAAACCATCAGTAGCAGTAAGACTTGCACCACATGGGCATCTATGTAGACGGAAGCAGAGAGAAATCACAGTTAATCTGATGACCCAGAGGAAAAATAATCCCCCCAAACAGGTATTCACTGGGAAGCACAAAAAACCAATTTGAGAAAAGCTGTTTAAACTGAACCAGGGGTTATACATTCCAAATGAATACAAGGGGTCCTCTGTAAGATCTGAGGGGGCTGAAGTAACCTAGACACTAGAATCTCTCAAAACCAATCAGCTGAAGCTCCCTTCTAAGGCAGAGTCCCACAGAGAAAAGAAATCTTGGGATGAGAACCCATATTGATGGGGTAAATGAAAAGTGAGAGAGAAAGAGACAAAGACATCAGGAACAAGCAGGGAAAGGGAAGAGCCAAGAGGATCTCAAGGGAAAAAAAAAAAAACAAAACACTACACTAAACAACAGAAGAGGGAGCTATGTATAGTTAGAAAAGCTACACCTTCCTAAGTTTAGGAAAACGAAGTTCACATAAAAATGAGCCACATACAAAGTATTATACCAAAGTTACTAGACCAGGAAAGAGGACTGGAAAATAACCTGCCCTCAGACAACAAGAAAGAAAGCGCAAGAAAGGCGTGAAAGGCGTGACCACAACACCCAGGAGCCTATAGCCAACCATCTGAAAATGAGGCCAAGGCACTGTTCACAAAGATACAAGGTGTTAGAGAGTAACATAAATCAAAACTAGGATGACCACAACACCCAGGAGCACTATAGCCAACCATTTGAAAATGAGGCCAAGGCACTGTTCACAAAGATACAAGGTGTTACGGAGTAACATAAATCAAAACTAGAAAATATCAAAAATCAGGTAACAAAACTCAGGAAAGAATCAGGAATAAAAGGAATCATTTCATAAACTAAGCTTAAGCTAGAAGTCACATAAGGATGAACAAAAACAAAAGATGATGTCCTAAAGATAAACAGAAGGCAAAAAGGAGAAAAAAATTGTTAAATCAAAAAGAAATAATAAAATAAATAAAAAACTATTCAAGAGAGTGATAATACTGAATAGTCAGAGAAAATCTATTAATAATGCATATAGAATGGGAGTGAAGGGAAAAAAAAAGCAAAGTAATGGAACAAACACTAAGAATTTTAACTTAAGAATACTTTCATACAACAAACAGATCTAAAACTACCTATTTCTTAAGAATTCAGACCCAGAGCAATCAAAATCTATTATTCTGGTAAAATCACTAAACTTTTAATGAAAACATGAAATCCTCACAGCATTTAGACCTAACAACCAAATTACTTAAAAACAAAGTGTCATCAGCACTCTGCCTTCAACAGCAACACTATTTGCTAGAAGAAAATGGACTCCAGTTGACCCCTGAACAACTTCAGGTTAGGAGTACACCCTCTCGCCAGTTGAAAATCCATTTAACTTACATCTGGCCCTCCATCTCCACAGTTTCTCTGTATCCACAGTTCTGCAGCACAGTCAACCAACCGCACATCATGTAGTAACAAGATCTGTGTATAAATGGACTCACGCAGTTCAAACCCATGCTGTTCAAGGATCAACTGTAATATGTTCAAAACGCTCAAGAAAAAAGTCTGCCAAGGATTTTTTACCTACTCAGATAAGCAGACTTTCAAGTGTAATAACACAGTTTAACTATTATTAACAAGCAAGAACTCAAGAGAATATTAATCCTACGATCAAAAGAACAAGCTGGAGTACACTAAAATGATTAGAATACAAGGACCAGTGATGAACATTAAATATCAAGTTACACACAAATCTGACTAAATGAGAGTGTTTGAAAAATAAAGAGTGCACAGCATGTAATAGCCATATAATCTGACAACACGGTTATAACTATTTTTAAATGGGAGAATAGGAAGAGCATATGCAAAAGCAACTGTTTCCAGTAATCTTACTATAGCACTATTATTGAGACTGTTTTAGTGTAATGTGGAATAAATGTGGAATAAAGCAAATGAGTAATAATGAAATATTCTAATCTGACATTCTCTTTGTCCTTAAGAACCAGAATTCTTGACATAAAAGAGAGAGAAAACAGAAGTAAAAACACTGTGGTATTGAATTTAAATGAGAAATATCAGTATGAACTCCACCCACTTAACAGGCCTAGAATCAATGATCACCCCAACAGCAATGAGTATTCTTAATACCCAGACTGTGGTTTTGAGAGCTTGTTTGGGCTTCCCTGGTGGCTCAACTGGTAAAGAATCCACCTGCAATGTGGGAGACCTGAGTTCGATCCCTGGGTTGGGACGATCCCCTGGAGAAGGGAACGGCTACCCACTCCAGTATTCTGACCTGGAGAATTCCATGGACTGTATAGTCCATGGGGTCACAAAGACTCAGACACGATTGAGTGCCTTTTACTTGGAGGTTCTAGCAGAGAGCTGCTGCTGCTGCTAAGTCGCTTCAGTCATGTCCGACTCTGTGTGACCCCACAGACAGCAGCCCACCAGGCTCCTCCATCCCTGGGATTCTCCAGACAAGAACACTGGAGTGGGTTGCCATTTCCTTCTCCAATGCATGAAAGTGAAGTCTCTCAGTCATGTCCGACTCTCAGTGACCCTATGGACTGCAGCCTACCAGGCTCCTCCATCCATGGGATTTTCCAGGCAAGAGTACTGGAATGGGGTGCCACTGCCTTCTCCATAGCAGAGTGCGCAGCTATTCATATAACCTTGACCAAAGACCGGTTCTCCTCTATCAGGGATGGTCATCCACTTCGACCGAGCACACACCTTCAGGAGGCTCGCACATGGAGCTGTGCGGGAGGGAGGAGACACCTGCCCAGTCAGCCGGTTTAGCTGCACAGGGGGACAGATGTCACAACCAGATCACCTCACATCCCAGACTGCAGGAAATACTACTTCCTACTAAAAGAAACCAGGCTTCTTAGAGAAATGGCTACTTCCAGGTCTGGAGCAGGAAATGTACACTTTGAACTGGAAACATCTTCTCATACCAGATAGTGATGAAGCTATTAAAGATAGTAAGGTATGCCAAAGCTAACCTGCAGAGCCTCAAATTCATCAAAGATGAGATAATTTCAGCTTCAATTAGGATAAGAACTGCAATGGATTGAACTATACCAAATATATTTAGATTCATTAGTTAATGATATTTTGACCTTTCAAAAAGGAAATGATCCACTTTGAAAGATGATAAGGAATCAATTCATTATGAAAACAAGCTAATTAAGTGAACCAAGTGTTTATTTCATCTTTAGTTAACTAAACGAGGAGACTAAGTAAGAACATCACTGTTCTACAACTCCTAACAAAGTAATGGATCTAGGCATTGAGTATTAACAGCTATTAACACATCAAACGGAGATAGCCACATTATGTGCCAACCTAAAAAAACACAGTACCATATATACAACTACCAATTTAAAGAAAATAGGGCGATATGTTAAACTATACTACAACAGCACCATCTGTAAAATTCAGACTGTGGACAACTACACTGAGTCAGCAATCCAGGCTGTTCAACAAATAAACAAGGGTAAAGGGGGGCAGGAGATGGAAAGGGACCTTTTAGAGTAAATGCAAGTTAAAAGGGATTCTTAATAGAAGAGCAACATTAAACTATAGTATTTAGGGATGCACACTTAGGTAACAACTATATTAAAAACAAGGAAGTAATAACCATGAAATCAGGGCAGTGGTTCTTTTAGGGAGGAAGAAGGGGCTTGCAATTGGGATGGAGTACACAGAGGACTTCTAGAGTAGCTGGTAAAGTTCTATTTCTCAACCTAGATGGTAGATACAATAATATTCCTAAGTATTCACTAAGCTATACACTTTTTTTTTTCAGTATTTATGTTTTAGTCTAAAAAAAAAAAGGTCTGAATAATTTGCATGCATACACAACAAAATACGAAGGAAAATACTGAAAAGAAATAGAGCAAAGTACTAACACTAGAAAATGACCTTATAATTTCTCATCACAATTTTTTATAGCTTCCAAATCTAGTATTAGTTGCAGAAAGACAAAGAATAAAGTTATCATTAAAAACAAAAAAACTCTCAAGCTAAATAACAAAGTCAATGCTAGAACTTAGACTTCTAAGTCTATCTTCTGTTCAGGTCAGTCGCTCAGTCGTGTCCGACTCTTTGCGACCCCGTGAATTACAGTACGTCAGACCTCCCTGTCCATCACCAACTCCCAGAGTTCACTCAGACTCACGTCCATCGAGTCAGTGATGCCATCCAGCCATCTCATCCTCTGTCATCCCCTTCTCCTTCTGCCCCAAATCCCTCCCAGCATCAGAGTCTTTTCCAATGAGTCAACTCTTCTCCATGAGGTGGCCAAAGTACTGGAGTTTCAGCTTTAGCATCATTCCTTCCAAAGAACACCCAGGGCTGATCTCCTTTAGAATCCATTATATAATTTGACTTCTATCCTAGAATCTATGATGTAATTTTACACACCTCTTTTCAATGTAAAATGCAACTGCAAAATCTAGTATCAATCAGCTACTAGCAGCTACTTAAAACTACTGTAATTTGTAAAACATACACACATACACACAAATATGTGCCCATAAAACCGGTGAGATCTGAGTTCCATGGACTGTAATATCAATGTCCTAGTCTTGACATGGTACTCAGATTTTTAAGATGTTACCACTAAGGGAAACAGGTGAAAGCAAAACACTATCTGTCCCCAAAGTTTTCAATGGTAATTATTTGAAGTATAATATATAATTACTTTACATGAAATATTATTTTGGCATTCCAAAGTAAACTTGGTCTTTAGTTAGTAAAGACTCTTTAAACACCTATTCTCCATCATTTACAGAACTGCCAGAGTTACAGAAGGCCCCAACACACGGTGACTCATCATCTATCTTCCACTGAACAGCGGTAAGGAAGAGCCTAATACCTGGTACTTGCCATGAAAAAAAGAACACTTTTGTTTCTTATTAGAAACCAGTCTGTATAGAATATCTAAAGATTTTTAATTCTAAGGAAGCAAAACCTCTACATGATTAAGCAAGCCAGAAAATAATATAAATCCATCCAGGAAAAAAAGCAAGTTTAAAGTACAGGTAATGTACCTTTTGATAAGGTCTCTTAGGTGATAGGCTGGAATTGCGGCATTCACCACTGCTTTACTGGCAAATATGTGATCAATAATAGCAGAACTATTTGCCTAAAAAGACAGAAAAGTTCTTCTTTGGTTATCCAGTTCAGTCCTTATTTGTTGAGTACTAGGCACACAGCACTGAACAGTTTGCTAAGTTAAATACAACAGAAAACACTCTCCTCTGAAAGTTTATAATCTTAATGAAGGAGATTACATACATTATTATAAAACTTCTAGAGAAGAGGAATTTTTTTTCTCTATTCTCAGTATCTAACACGGTGTGAACATTTACTAGGTGAATGAATAAATACCAAGGCAACCACACAGAAATGTAATTTAATGCAAACTGAGAAAATAAACGTGTGCTGGGTGAGTCAGAGTGTCCTCATCATGAGTCCTCAATTGGTTTCCAGATGGAATAAAATAAACTATCAAGGAGAAAGCATGGCAGAATTTAAAAACTGCACCTGTCACATTATTCATACCTTAAACCCTTGTGGAACATAACATTTTCTCCAGGAGTACTACGGAAGTGTGTACATGAGTAAAAATACTCAATTTATCATCATCACCAAATATCAATACTTACCACAGGCCACACACCATGCTAAGAATTAGATATCATTTCAACACTCTTATCATCATTTTACTGAAAGTAAACCACAGTTTAGTAAACCTAAATAAGTAATTTAGAGATGAAGGGAAGATATAAACCCTAGAGATTTAACTTCAGAGCCTAAGCTCATATTTGGTAATTGTGTCTCCACAGAAAGTGATACAATACAGAATGACACTTTTATCTAGGGGGCAAATAGTGAGGACTGCTTTAATACACATCGGCCTCTAAATTTCACCAAAAAAGAAAAAAAATTAAATGCCTAAGTTAATAATTAACTAGATCACTGAATGTGATCTAATTCTAACTGGCCCTGTCCTAAACAGAGAAAGTCCAAAGAATTCAAAGTGAGTCAAACCTAATGCAGGAAATTGATGTGTTTATCTGTAGAAGCACTAGAGAAAGTACCCCCAAAGTACACTGGACTGTGTGCAGGTACTAATGACAAAGAGTGATATTGGTTTTACAGCATATTATAGCAGCATTTTTTTTTTTTGCCAAAAGTAAGGTACAACTACTAGGCTATTAAAGTATTCCTTCCAAGAACTGTTTCAACAGCTATAGACGACTAGGGGTTTAAGAGAAATAAAATTCTGTATAACAGCCACACACTAAGTATTATATGCTCAAAAAAATACTTGCTTCATATCAAAATCTAATTCCTAAACACCATACTGCTTTTCAAACACCTAGTCTAAAAGAGACTAATACCATCACAACATTCAAGCCTCAATATGTTTGAAAAAATACTGCAGGGAATTCTTAACTCACAAATACGCAAAAAAAGTAAATTCCTATGTCAGTTGGAACTTAGAACCCATGTTCTCCAGCAAGCAATATTATGAGCAGTAGTCATTTTCTCAGGACAGTTCACCCATAGAGCACAAATAGGAAGCAGCGTGGAGCCGTGGGCAGAACATGGGCTTCTGACTACGAGGGGCAGAATTTGGTCCAGAACATCCAGCTGTATGACCTTGAGCTAGTGGTTTTACATATTCGTGCCCCCAGGTTTTCACATGTAAATAACCAATATCCATTCTAACAATCCTCACAGAATACTACTATATTAGTAATATTTTAGAATGTAATACAATTACTTTACTAAACAAACCACTTTTACTTCCTCAGGAAAAGGCATTCATTCAAACACTTTATCAAGCACTTACAACACGCCAGGCCTCAGCTAAAAACAGTGAGCATGCAATGCTCCCTAGCACATCTGTAGCTATGGGAGTAAGTAGCATTAAAGGTAGTAAGGGGAATATGGAGGAGATAAAGCAATCAGAGTCCTCAACGAAAATCATTATAAACTGAGTATTCTTACACTGGGATTAAGGACCTGAAAGCAAAACACTGGTTCAGTTTACCTTCCATTCCTGAGATCTGACTGTATGTTTCAATTTCATTCCTGAGAACATTTCCAGTAAAATGATTCCTAGGCTCCACAGATCAACAGCTGAGGTACATTCTGTATCACTCTGCAGGCCGGCCTGGGCCAAGCAATTCTGCAGTTCTGCTTCCGGAGCCCGATACCCGTCTGTCTGAATATACTTTACATCCTAAAGAAAACGAATAAGTATTATAACCAATCAAAAACTGCCCACCTTCCATCCATCTCTACAGTGTATTTACCTCTCAGAATGTGTGATAACCCAATGTCACACTGAATGTCAGAATTTTTAGTCCTTGGTGATCATAATTCTTTGGTTCATTAACTGGATAGTTCTCAAAGGCAAGCTGCACACTTTCCATACAACTGCTCATTTCTTTAGATACTCTCTTGCCTGTGAGGCACTGCTGAAAAATAAGGACACTCTGCAAAGAGCAGATAAACTATGGAGAATGGACCATTTGCCAGAACTGTCACATGAGTTCTTCCATTAAGAGTCCCAACATGAAAACATCAGTAACAGTAATTCAACAATTAACCAAACGCTCAAAGAAAAATAGTGTTCTATGTAAAGTACTTTTAAAAATTTCAGAGCCCTCTTGTATTAGCTCTCTCCTACCTGACTCAAACGTGTGTTAGACGCTCAGTCGTCTCTGCCTTTTTGCAACCCCATGGACTGTAGCCTGCCAGCGTCCTCTGTGCATGGAATTTTCCAGACAAGAATACTCAAGTGGGTAGCCATTTCCTTCTCCAGGGCATCTTCCTGACCCAGGAATTGAACCTGGGTCTTCTGCACTGCAGGCAGATGCTTTACCATCTGAGCCATCAGGGAAGCCCCAAATATCTCTTAAGTCTCTACTAAATCACCTCTATTATTTAAAAATATTTGTTTTAGACCACTGAGGGGCTGGGAAGAGAAAGTATGTCTTACCTGATTGCCTTCTTTGAAGCTAAGTCCAAAGTCAATGAGTTTAAAACATTCATTCTCGGCGCTCCACAATATGTTACGTGGCTTGAGGTCTGCGTGGACATAACCCTCATGATGAAGAAAAGCAAGGGCCTCTAGAACATCTCTGGCACAATGCTGTATCATCCACATGGAACAACCCTGGTGACTGGAATATAAAAGCAATTCCGAAACACTGACATCCAGGAGTTCAAGCAACAGACAGCGTGATGGCACATTTGGCGAGAAGTGGATTGTGAAGACTCCATACAAAGTCACTAAAAAAGAAATTAATCACAATACTTTAAAAACCAGACTCAGTGACTATTAAAGTAGATAAAAATTGGGGGTAGTCTAGATAAGGATAACTTTAATGAGCAAACCACTGTAATTTATTTTTCCCATGAGTAAGATTTTTGGGCAACTCGGTTATTTTAACAAAATGAGATGACCTTCAGCAGCAGATTACTACTAAAAGATATTAGATATGACACAATAATTCAAACTGTGTTTCCCAAGCACTCAGTGATGGGTGAATATGCACTTAGGGTGCCAAGCAAAACTGATCAGAAGAAAAATCCAAATACTAAGTACTCAACGTAAATGTCACAACATGCAAAATCAAAACTGAAGATCCTTTCTTGATTCAGAATAGCACTCTATTAATATTAAAAGAAAAGATTAAGATATTCAAGATGACATTTTAACAATCTTGTAGAGATTCATCAAATCCTTAAGCCAAAAAAATTCCCTCTTAAATAGCCAGGTTATATACACCATTTAGCAACCCTTGAAAAAGAAAAGGGGGGGAGGGGGGAAGCAACACTAGTATTAAGACATTCTTCTTTAAATGGCAGTATTAAAGAGGACACTCTTCAAATTAAATATGGATCATGTTTGCCAGCAAGTAAGACATTTATAAAGCCATAACTAATTATAAGCTCTCTGTTGGTATAATAACAATGAAAACTGTTTTCGTAAATCAATCATCAGTAATCATTATATATCTTACATTCTAAATATCTGCATGATGAAACATGGTCTTACCTGGCTAAAAGTATAAAGTGCACATGTATAATTTTCACACTTCCATACGAACACCTAGGTAAAATTTAGGAGTCATTTCTCCCAAATCCATACCAAATATGTATCAAGAACAACCTATACGAGTTATTAGTATTGACGTCACAAGTACGAGAAATATTTCCCATTTTTCACTGGTGTGCAAAGATTCGAAAATTTCCGTACAAGAGATGCCCATCTACTAAAGATACACCTCCTTTCACTTGAGAAGACAATTCTCTGTGCAACATTCTCTAATGAGAACTGAAGCAAAACAGAATTTACTGAGCATCTACTACGAGCAAAGCAGACAATCTTCCCCGTACTGCAGAGTGAAAGGGCGATGGGAAACGGCCTTGTACCGGTGATGAGTACAGGGCGAGCCCCACTTCTCCAGCCTAAAATACGGGAGACGGAACGCCAGGCTGAAAGAGACAGCACGCTAAAACTGGGACCTGGGCAAGACAAGAAGGCAGACAGCGGCAATTACCGATGTTCCTGTGACCCTGCAACTGCTCCAGCGCCGCCCTCTCTTTGCGGAAACCATACTCGGCGGCCGAGGCCGCAGCCCCGGTGGTTCCTGGTGGTAGGAACTGCTTCAGCGCTCCTGGGGGCGAGCCGGGTGTGCCGCAGCAACGCACCCGATACACCGAGGCCGAGGAGCCGCTACCCAGGCGGCTCTGTACCTGCCACAGCCGCCCGAAGGCTTCCAGAAACCGCGGCGGCTCCGCGCCCCACGCGCAGCCGGATCCCGCCATCGGTGCGGACTGAGGGGGCCGACACGGAGCTGACTCGACGCCCGGGGCAGGCCGGCAGCGCCTGCGGTCACATCCCCGCCCGCCGGACCAGCGGCTCCGCAGGGACGGGCCTGCAGCCGCCTCACCGACTGCCGGGACCTCACGCCGCCATGACACCGGAAACCGCCTCCTGGGGCGGGGTGGGGAGGGAGGTCCCAGAAGCCGGAAATAGAGGAAGAGCCAATCCTGCCGCCTGAAGGAGGCGGGCCTGGGGAGGGCGGGCTTCCTAGTGGCTCAGACGGTAAAGCATCTGCTTACCTGGGATGCAGGAGGCCTGGGTTCGTTCCCTGGGTCGGGAAGATCCCCTGGAGAAGAAAATGGCAAACCACTCCAGTACTCTCGCCTGGAAAATCCCATGGACAGAGGAGCCTAATAGGCTACAGTCCATGGGGTCGCAAAGAGTCTGGCACGACTGAGCGACTTCACTTTCACTAGGAAGAAAGGCAGGAAAGCTTGCTTTTGATAGGGACAGAGTAAAGGGACAAAATAGGTGATTAAATAGTGACTCTCCCTAGGGGATTGTAAGTAGAAAAAATATGGGAGACCCTTGTAAATTAAAGATGATCCAAGAAAACAGGTTTGCTTAGCCACAAAACCAACCAGGCTTGCTTAGCAACAAAACCATGCAACAGAAGCGTGAGACGTGCTCCCAAGCAATAAAACAATGGTGGCGTGAGACCCACATCCTGCCCAATGAGCTCAGTAAGTTAGTGATCTATAGGATATGCTCTCTGAACACATGAAATCACTAATTTGTGGACCTAACTTGTCCATGTAGGGATAAGAAAACTCCCCTGCTGAACCTGGAGGAGAAGCTGCTGATAGAAGCATGACATCTACTCAAGAATGAACAAGAAGTTCTCCCCATCCCAGCTTTTCCTTTCATTATAAAACTGTAGTGCAGTAAGTTCTTGAGGCGAAGCATTTCTTGCCTGTCTGCTTGTAAGCTTTACAAGCGTCCTGTTCTAATAAATCACTTCTTATCTATCACTTTGCCTCTCACTGAATTCTTTGCTGCATTGAGACACAAACGACTGTGTTACCAGAACTCTTTGGAGCCCTGGAAATGACACCAAATGGTTTTACCTTCTCCTTCTGCTCTCCATTGTGTGAGGGCACAACAAGAAGTTGGCAGTTTGTAAACCAAGAAGAGAGTTTCATTAAGAACCGGACTATGCTGGTATCCTGATCTCAGACTTCCAGCTTCCAGAATCATGAGAAAATAAATTGTTATTTAAGCCACCCAGTCTCAAGTAATTTGTTATAACACCTTGAGCTAGGGAACAATGATTATCATAAACTTTGGGCCACCCAAGTATTCCTGTAATAGAACCCATTTCTTCCGGTATTTCAAGAGACTTTGTTCTCATTGCTTTGTTCTACAGCTAAGCTAGATGGACCATTTTGGTGGTCTGTCATGACATTTACCATCTTTTCAACATCCACATCCTCTCTAATGTCAGAAGCAGCTCTAGAAGGAGGCAGAGCCAGAGCCTTCGACTGGTGCTTTTCCTGTGGGTCTGGAGACCACACCCTGGCTTCAGGGTCAGACTTAATTTCAATCTACCATTTGTCTATGCAACTCTAAGTAAACTAACCGAACTCTCTTAGACATAGTTTCTTTGGCTAATTTGAAGACAGGATGGAGTATCTGCCTTGCTTTACCATCTGAGCCAGCAGAGAAATCCATCTGCCTTTCTATAATTAAATAAAATAACAAAAGTAGATTATCTCATGGAGTACTTGACACACAGTAGGTGGGATCTCAGTAAGATTTGCTTATTTTTATGATTCTACACCTGGACTTAGAGTGACCACGAGAACCTTTCTCATCATGACTCCTTCTCAGTGGACTGCAAAGTTCCAACAGATGACTAACTGTGTTTCTTGGCACTACCTCTAAATATTTCCTCCATGTATTCTGTCCCCTTGTGGTATCTGAAGGACCCGATCACACTTCTTTTCCTGTCAAGGTTACTGCCCTTCAGATGGAGGAGGATAATGTGGCGCAGGGTTCATTCTGCAGATACTTTTTGGAAAGTCGGTGTGAGCCAGCTATGACAGGGAATTCCTTCACCTCCAAAAGTCTGAAATCTTAATGTCCTGGAGGCTACTGGTGACTCATGATCTGGGAGAAACTTAAAATTAGAGGGTGCATTGGTGCCCTCTGTTGTTACAATGGAGAAATTACAGCCTCTGAGGCCCTAGAGCTATCTCACAAAAACTGCAGATATAGTCTCCCAAACTCAGAGTAAAACAGAGATAGAGTTTTGTTTGTTTGTTTGTTTGTTTTTTACCACCACCACCACCCCCAGGTTGTAAAACAAGTGGCTGAGAGGGACAGCTGATTCACCCACTGGGTCTGATCCCAGGAGCACTGTCCTTGGCCAAATGGCACAGAGAGCTAGGCAGGTTCACTGACGCTGCAGCTGCAGCAACAGAGCCCAAGGAAGGGTAGAGTGACTTGGGGAAAAAACTAACCAGTCATCAAAAAAGAGAGATTGTTTTGAGAAAATATGGAAACTAAACTTTATAGAGGACTTATTGTGAGCTGTTACATCATGAGGGCTCTTTGATAAACAATAGCTCTTCAAAAACTGTACAAAATTACTGCTTCCTATCTACAACCCTATATCACCCTTTGCAGTTATCTTCTCAAAGGAAGCATGGCAAAACTTAACAGATGGTTTTTCCTTCAAACTACTTTGGGATTGAAAATCCAAAAGAATAAATTGAAGGGATATAAAAGGAGAGAGTAACTCAGCTCTGCCTATGGTTCGGTTCAGTTCAGTCACTCAGTCGTGTCTGACTCTTGGTGACCCCATGAATCGCAGCACGCCAGGCCTCCCCGTCCATTACCACCTCCCAGAGTTCACTCAGGCTCACGTCCATCAAGTCAGTGATGCCATCCAGCCATCTCATCCTCGGTCGTCCCCTTCTCCTCCTGCCCCCAAGCCCTCCCAGCATCAGAGTCTTTTCCAATGAGTCATCTCTTCACATGAGGTGGCCATAGTACTGCAGTTTCAGCTTTAGCATCATTCCCTCCAGAGAAATCCCAGGGCTGACCTCCTTCAGAATGGACTGGTTGGATCTCCTTGCAGTCCAAGGGACTCTCAGGAGTCTTCTCCAACACCACAGTTCAAAAGCATCAATTCTTCGGCACTCAGCTTTCTCCACAGTCCAACTCTCACATCCATACACGACCACTGGAAAAACCATAGCCTTGACTAGATGGACCTTTGTTGGCAAAGTAATGTCTCTGCTTTTCAATATGCTATCTATGTTGGTCATAACTTTTCTTCCAAGGAGTAAGCGTCTTTTAATTTCATGGCTGCAGTCACCATCTGCAGTGATTTTGGAGCCCCCCCAAATAAAGTTGGACACTGTTTCCACTGTTTCCCCATCTATTTCCCATGAAGTGATGGGACTACATGCCATGATCTTTGTTTTCTGAATGTTGAGTTTAAGCCAACTTTTTCACTCTTCTCTTTCACTTTCATCAAGAGGCTTTTTAGTTCTTCTTCACTTTCTGCCATAAGGGTGGTGTCATCTGCATATCTGAGGTTACTGATATTTCTCTCAGCAATCTTGATTCCAGCTTGTGCTTCTTCCAGCCTAGCGTTTCTCATGATGTACTCTGCAGAGAAGCTAAATAAGCAGGGTGACAATATACAGCCTTGACGTACTCCTTTTCCTATTTGGAACCAATCTGTTGTTCCATGTCCAGTTCTAACTGTTGCTTCCTGACCTGCTTATAAGTTTCTCAAGAGGCAGGTCAGGTGGTCTGGTATGCCTTTTCCAACTCTCATTCTTGTCAGGATAAAACAAAGTACTATGCTTGAAAAGACTTTGAAAGCTATAAAACATGGTATTATCATTATTTTCCCTTAGAGATGAAGGCAGCAAAAGTGGAGCAGTCACAAATAGAAGATCATGTAATTCTCCAACCAACATTTTATGAAAAGTTGGTGCTTAATAATACAGGTGGGTCTAAATAACAGAGACACTTATTATTCAAGCATTAATGAAAATCAATCTAGTCTTGGCCTTAAGACCAAGAGAGATAGAATATTCTAGAGTGAGGACTGAGAGCCCAAATCCAGAAAGGCAGAAAGGCCAGGTAGCTTGAAACCATTCATTCATTTATTCCTGACTTCAATAAATACTTATAAAGAACTACTACAATTTCTGTGCAAAGAACTCAGAGTCTGGTGAAGGAAACAGATAAGATTAAAGAAAAATAAATACTAGTGATGAACTACGCTTGCTGCTGCTAAGTCACTTCAGTCATGTCCGACTCTGTGTGATCCCATAGAGGGCAGCCCACCAGGCTCCCCCATCCCTGGGATTCTCCAGGCAAGAACACTGGAGTGGATTGCCATTTCCTTCTCCAATGCAGGAAAGTGAAAAGCGAAAGTGAAGTCGTTAAGTTGTGCCCAACCCTCAGCGACCCCATGGACTGCAGCCTTCCAGGCTCCTCCGTCCATGGGATTTTCCAGGCAAGAGTACTGGAGTGGGATGCCATTGCCTTAGAGCATAAGAAAAAGCTCATTATTTAAGACTAGAGAAAGTTGAAATAACGATCGTGAGAAAGTGATCTAGTAAACTGAAAAATGCCGATGACCCCAAGCTTTCCCATTAAGGTGGTATGATATCATCATCCCAAGAGAGAAGGGAAAAGAGGTGGAAATTGAAAGAGAAAATAACTTCAGTGAAATGTATTGAGAAGGAGGGTGGCAATAAACTTCTCTAGATTCAAAAGCAGGTTTAAATGGAATGGCACATAGTTGTCCTGCAGTGATCAGAGCAGGACAGAGGAATTGGTTCCAGGACCCTGGTAGATACCAAATTCATGGATGCTCAAGTACCTTATATAAAATTCTATACCCCAGAGGACCTTCCGTATTGTGGATTCCCCATTCTTAGATTCAACCAAACACAGAGAAGACTGAAAATCCTGAATATGAAACTGTGAATACGGAGAGTAGAGTGTATTTTGAAATTAGATTTGAGACTGGATTTTAGATTATGTTTAGGAGGCAGTTCTGCATTATATACACTATTGAGGAAAAGGCCAAGTAAGAGGTGGGGGTATGCCTCAATGTCACTCTTGTCAACTGCCCGAGCAACTAATTGTCTCGAAAAAAAATTTTGACCTGGGAATGCCAAGTCAACACTTTACTAATATCTCAAGCTTTATATATTTAAAACGGTACTCCTGATCTTTCTCCCCAGTCAGCTCCCAAACCCTGGAGTTATCCTTTGATTTTTATCTTTCTCTCGTCTTCAAAATACCCATGGAATTCTCCAGGCTAGAATCCTGGAGTGGGTGGCCATTTCCTCCTCCAGGGGATCCTCTCAACCCAGGGATCGAACCCAGGTCTCCTGCATTGCAGGCGGATTCTTTACCATCTGAGCCACAAGGGAAGCCCAAGAATACTGGAGTGGGTAGCCTATCCCATCTGCAGTGCATCTTCCCAACCCAGGAATTGAACCAGGGTCTCCTGCATTGCAGGTGTACCGGGGTCCAGCCCCAGTTGGATCCAGCGTATCCGAAGCATGGATGGTGAGGCAAGAGAGATATATAGATTTAGAGAGAGATAAGGAAAGAATTTGCAGTTAAGAGAATAGAGGAGAGAAAGAGGCTTATATTCCTTGGTTTACACAGAAAGTCAATAAAGTCTCGAGACAAGAGACTTGCAATGTTTACGTCGGCCGCATGCACCCTCCCGGTCTCCTGAGGGAGTGAAGACGCAGGGTGCCTTCCTGTTCAGGTCTTAGAAGCCCAGGCAAATAAGTAAACACGGCAGACCTTTGTGCTCCAGATGGGAATTAGCGTGAAAAGGAGAGTAAGAAAGAAGATGACACAGGAGAACCAGGCTTTCGTGGAACTGATCCTGGTCTGTCTCTTTATTTTTCAGGGAAGCTTTTATACTTTAAGTTGTACATAGAGATAAGTGTAAGAAGCAGAGTCACGCAGGGTCAGCTGCTCTGACCCTTATCTAAAGACAGAGTGTTCTTTGCATACCTTTGTTCTTACAAGGGTCTTATGCTTGTTTACAATATCTTCTGGTGTGAAGACCAATTAACATTTTATGGCCCTGTCTTTCTTTCTATTGATAAAGGTTAGTCAATCAGAAAACTTGTTTTCCTTTAAGATCTGCTTAGTCTTAAGATAGTGATAAAGTTACATTCTTACATAGCAAGGATACAATGATTTATAACAAAGAAAGAGGAGTACAGCGATTTATAACAAAGAGAAAAATTCATAAACCCAAAAGTCTAGTATTGCTAACATCAAAACAACTATATTTCTTTTTCTACATTCCAATTACATTGATTAACATAATCCCAGGTGCCTAAGGATATGGAGGCCTGGTGGCAATCATTAACTCATCAATGAAACCCTTCACCAACATGATTTTTATCTTTAGAAAAACCCTATGCTAACTAAGACTTTCAAAATACTCCAAACTCTCTGTGCTGTTTATGGTTGAGAGGTTGTAAACAATCATGTGCATAGTAGCAGGAGTGTGGATAAACCTGTCACACAAGCTAGACTGCCAGCAGAGAGGTTTTGAGCTGAGACACTCCTTTTATATGCAGGAGACTATTAAATGGAGCTCTAAGTTAATTTTCCAAAGAAAGGTGGTTAGGGATAGCCCCTGTTAATGTCAGAAGAGTGTAGTATAACAGACAGATTTTGGTTTCAGGGGTAGATGCTTGAGCAGATCTAAGGGACCCCTTGCGTCTTGATCTGCCTTGCCCGTCAGGCCTCTTCCGCATGACCTTGTCATGGGTGGGGTCGGGGAGTCCCTCAAGTCTTGACCCGCCTTTGCCCATCAGGTCTCTTCCTCATGACCTTTGCCATGGGTGGGATCTCCCATGCTGGCTCCCGGCACAGGTGGATTCTTCACCAACTGAGCTATCAAGGAAATCCCTTCAAAATATACTCAACCACTTTTTTTAAAGCCAAATTCTAATTACCAGCCTGGTCTAAGCTTCCATCACTTCTTGCCTAGATTATTGAAATAACCTGCTGACTGGTCTTCCTGCTTCCATTCTTGCCCTCCTATAGTCTCCTCTCAACACTTCAGGCCATTCATTTCCCTATCTTCCTTTCCTCCCTTTCTCTCCCAGCTCCAACTCTTACAAAAGCCATCTTTGGAGACAGTGACATTTATGTGATACAGATTTCTGGTGGGAGTGTTAAGCACTGAAAAGAGAATCAGCTAAACCAAGGAAAATCAAAGGCCTTGATGATCCTGAAATTTCATGAACAGTTATATATAATTAAGAATTGTCTATAGATTCAAAAGTACTGTGTTTATATTCTTGATCCTGAAATAATAAAAATCATAAAAGAGAGATATAAATCATCACTTGTCACTGTTTTACTTAGTATTACAAATTGCCTTAACTACTAATTTCACTAAGCTGCATTATTATTGCTTCAAGTGCTAACAGTTTTTCCTCCAAAATTTTAAGACTTTACTAATGAATTATTACCCTAGTTCTTACAGTTTGAGCAAATTTCATTAAACTTTTTGTTTCATGGGTTCATATCTGATATTAAGCTGCTGATCCTTGCTAAATTACCGTGTCTGTATATGGGTACTATATATTTTAATGTTACATCTTTTAATATAATTTTATATCATATTTATTCTTTGGGAGAGAAATGGATGCAGAGTGAGAGTTAGCAGTTTGAAGTTTCTTGCTTTCTTCCCGCCCCCCTCTTGGTTAATATGGAACTGTATTATAACATGAAACACATAGATGAGAAACCTAATTGGTGTCTAGTGGCAAAGATAGATTATATTCTATTAATATCTACACCCATCTCTTCCCGGATAGCTCAGTTGGTAAAGAATCCACCTGCAATGTAGGAAACCCCAGTTGGATTCCTGGGCCAGTAAGACCCACGGGAGAAGGGATAGGCTACCAATTCATATTCTTGGGCTTGCCTTTTGGCTCAGCTGGTAAAGAATCTGCCTGCAATGCGGGAGACCTGGGCTCAATCCCTGGGTTGGGACCCCTGGGTTGGGACGCAACTGAGCACCTTTCACTTCACTGCACACCTATCTCAATCCTAACAAGGAACAGCAACAATTCTTCAATGTGGTAAGGATGGGTGAAGAACAAGGAGAGCATTTTCCTTTTCCCCGAAGTGGATCTTGCTTCTTTCTTACTAAAGTGTTCAACCTCTCTCCACATGGTAGCTGGGTATGTTGCTCAGTCCATTGCATAGCGCATTAACAGAGCCTACCTTAGAAAGTCAGAAAGGAAAAAACACTAAACTTTTCTAGTTGGAGCATGTGGGGTTGGAGGAAGGGTAGATTTAGCAAATTCTTAAAAATAAAAATCCATATATTAGCAAATGAAATTTCTCAAGAAGACAGTGTCTCTAATATGTTTAGTATTCATTATCTAAAGCCTCTTTCCTGCAAATATGTAGCAAGCCTCAGCAGAATCGCCAGTTGGGTAATACCATTTCTTTGTAGATGATATATTAAGACATCCAGGGTGATGGTTGAAAGCATAAGCTTTGGAGCTGAATTGTCTGGCTCCTAACCCTGGATTCACTACTTTGCCATCATGTGTGTGATCTCAGTCAAGTGACTTCTCCTGACTAAACTTTCAATTCTTCAACTGTAAAACATCATTTGGTTACTATGGAGACTAAAAGAAATACTGTGTTTAAAGTGGTTGCCACAGAATAAGCACTCAATAGATGTTAGCTATTTGTCTCTGGATTTTGACTTATTTACCACGTGACCCCTCAGAATGCCACAGAGAATCAGATTAAAGAACTCAAACTGTCTTACTGGCTGGGGACCTACAGATGGTGCTATGACCTCATCTGCTCTATTTTCTAGGATAGTGGTAAGCATTGACCAGGAACCCCTCAACAAGATCCAGTGAGTAAGGATGCGAGCCGGAGCAGCAGATGGAGTAGAAGGCAGGAAACTGAGCTGATGCAGTAGGAAACTCTTCTCTTTTATCTTTGAGCCCCATCTTGGACTGTTTTCTCTGAAATTTAGCCAGTGTGTTTTACTGAATGAGTAGACTTGATGCCTCCAAACTCCTCTCCTCCCCAAGTGATCATGAACCCATTACCCTTAAAACTATCCTCTTTTTAATGCTAGTGGTAAATAATCTGCCTATCAATGCAGGAGATGCAGGTTCAATCCCTGGGTCAGGAAGATGCCCTGGAGAAGGAAATGGCAATGCACTCCAGTGTTCTTGCCTGGAAAGTTCCATGGACAGAGGAGCCTACAAGCTAGAGTCCATGGGATTACAAAGAGTTGGACATGACTGAGTGTGCGCACACACACGCACTATGATTTTAATTTGATACATTGGCCCTGTCAGAAAACTATGTTCTCCAAAAAATTTTCCAAGACATGAAATCTTCATTAGTTTCTGCATGCATGCGTGCATGCCAAGTCACTTCAGTCATGTCCAACTCTTTGCAACCCTATGGACAGTAGCTTGCCAGGTTTCTCTGTCTGTGGGATTCTGCAGGTGGGAATACTACTTGGTTGCCATAGCCACTTTCCACACCTTTACCAAAAGCAAGAATTATTTTTAGTCTTCTGGTTGTTGTTACTACCAAGACTAGACAAAATTCAATGACAGGGGCTTGTCTGGTGGCTCAGTGGTAAAGAATATGCCTGCCAATGAAGGAGACACATGTTCCATCCCTGGTCAGGAAGATCCCACATGCCCTGGAGCAACTAAGCCCATATGCCACAGCTACCAAGCCTGTGCTCTAGGGTCAGGGAGCCGCAACTACAGAGCCCATGTGACACAACTAACTAATGAAGCCTGGGCATCTGTATACAGCCTGTGCTCCACAACAGGAAAAGCCACCTCAGTGAGAAGCCTGTGCACTAAAACAGCAGAGTAGCCCCCACTTGCCTCAAATAAAGAAAAGCCTGCACAGCCTCGAAGACCCAGCATGGCCAAAAATATATAAATAAAATCATTAAAAATTTCAATGACAAAAAATGATTTTAGTGAATTTTAAAAATCGGTAAAACTGATGATTCTGAAACAAACACTATTCAGTTAAGCAACTTCCTATAAGTTTTTACTTTTATATCAAAACAACTTAAACTTTTAGACATAGGGTTTCACATCTAAGATTTTTTTGTATTAGTCTTCTGTATAAAGAGAAAACCTAAGTGCCGGGAGCCAGCGTGAGGAACTC
The DNA here is from genome assembly GCF_014754425.2 of Oryx dammah. Taxonomy (NCBI): domain Eukaryota; kingdom Metazoa; phylum Chordata; class Mammalia; order Artiodactyla; family Bovidae; genus Oryx; species Oryx dammah. Next base: position 6,849,065 of record NW_024070212.1, read on the forward strand.
TGCCCATGGCAAAGGTCATGAAGAAGGAGGCTTTGGCATACGCAAAGCCGGATCAAGCCTCAGGAAAACCCCTGTTCCCGAGCATCTACCCCCAAAACCAGAGTCTACCTACTTTACTCTTTTATGCTCTCACCTACACCCCTGACTTTACGGGGGGCTGACCCCCATTACCTCTCTCTGAGAAGGAGTTAACTTACAGCTCCAAGTCAATAAAAATTCCTGGGCATGACAAGAGTGTTTCAACTTATGAACTCCTCTGAAGGTTACCTAGCCTGCCTGTACAGGTTTGTCCGGCCACATGTGATTGTTTGCAGCCTCCCAGCCATGAGAGGCACGAGATGTTTTAGACTTGCTGAAGGCAGATTTCTTTTGGGAAGTTGGAAATTGTTAGTATAGTGGGTTGGTTAGAAATTATATTGATGAAGGGTTTTTCATTTGTTGTGCCAATAATTGCTGCTAATTCCCTGCCCTGGGTGTGACAAGGGTGTCTCAGGTCAAACCTCTCTGCTGACAGACTAGCTTGTGTGACAACCTCTGAACCATAAACAGCACAGAGAGTTTGGAGTATTTTGAAAGTCTTAATTAGCATAGGGCTTTTCTCATTGTTGAGTCAATGATTGCCACCAGGCCTCCATATCCTTAGGCACCTGGGAATATATTAATGAATGTATTTGGAATATAGAAAAGGAAATATAGTAGTTTTTGATGTTAGCAATACTAGACTTTTTGAGTTAATGAATTTTCTCTTTTGTAATAGATCACTGTACTTTGTTATAAATCACTGTGTCCTTGCTACGCAAAAATGTAACTTTATCACTATCTTAAGACTAAATAGATCTTAAGGGGAACATTGGTGAAGGGTTTTCATTTGTTGAGTTGATGTTTGCTGCTAAATCTCCGTATTCCCTGCCCTTATAATGAATATAACTAGCATATAGGAGAAATAAGTATTAACCTTTAAAATTAATCATGTTAGCCTTAGGTTAAATAAATTCCTTTCTTGATTGTAACCCACTACACTCTCACCCTATAGGAATGCAACTTTATTTGGAGGGTGGTGCCTGGTTTAAGAAAAAACACCCTTGGAAAAAATAAGTTTTTTGGTTATCAGAAAGAAAGGATCATAAAGTGTCAGCAGGCCTCATGGCCAGAAGATGATGTAAAACCCTTAAGACCTTTTTTATACATTTACAAGGGTCAGGCCTGCTGACCCTCATGTGACTCTGTATTCATCCCTATGTATAACAAAAGGTATATAAGCAAACCTAAAAAATAAAGAAATCGGATCAGTTTCTGGAAAGACTGGTTCCCCCGTGTCGTTTCTTCCTTGCTCCCTGTTTTTCTGGTGGAATTCCCACCTGGAGCATGGGTGCTCACCACGTCTACTTACTTGCCCCGGCTTTTAAGTTCCACGCGAGAAGGAGCCCAAGGAGGGGCACCTTCCGATATTCAAGTGACACCAGTGGCCCAACGTAGGTGGTGCAAATTCCTTGTCTTGGAATTTTATTGGTATCTCACGTAAACCAAGTTATTCAGCCTCTTTTCCTCCACTAATATTTCCTACTACACTATCCATTTCTAATCTCTCTATAAACCTGTAATTAAATAAGTTTTTTTCCTAGGATGCCGATTCCGTCTTCCCTTCGAATTACCCTGGATCCACCGGGGCTGGACCCCGGCACCTAAGGGGAGATATTTTCTGTACGTGTATTAACTTTGCACATGTAGTATTGGAGACTAATGATATAATACACCTATACATAAATTAGGCAAAAGATCATGAATATCAAAAAGGGTATGAGAGAAATATGCTAGCTATAATAAGAAGAAAATATGAAATGGGAGAGTCATGTGAGTTACAAGTTAGTCAGTTCAGGCTTCACAAGAAACCCCTTGGTGAAACCATTGAACAGTGCATCATAGAACACTAATGTTCAATGTAGACTAGAATGATTCTTTTGGAACTCAGTGCTCCCTAGCTTTTTTATTTCACACACAAAAAATATCTCAAGCCATCAGGTATTAAAAATATCATCTTATTACTTGAAAGATGAAAGTGAAAATTTTAAGCTATTGTAGCTGTATCATTTGCAACATCATATGGCTTTAAAAGCTTGGAAATGACATTCCCATAAGGCCATCAACTTAAACTGTTGATGAAAAGTACAATCTACTTAATACAGTTTTCACTGATCAGAATAGAAATGCATTAAGAGGATGGGAAATGTATTCGGTTGAGGAACAATTACACTCAATATGTTCAGTTATAAAGTTTATAAAGACATAATTATGTGATGATATATGCTTGAAAATATTCCCCATGCTCTGTTAACAGTAATAGAGCATCCTAAGTAGAACACTTGGGAGATGTCTTGGTTAGCAGGAAGATGCAAAGTGCCAGTTATCAATTTATTGTCTTTGATACAAATCCATCTTTCTTTGACCTGCTTTGGGACACTATGAACATTTCTCCATTGCCAGCTGTCTCTGTTAATAATATTGAGGGCACTTGGAGGGACTCTACCAGAGGAGGGGGCTTCTAACCCTAATTCTGGAGTGCTTTGTTTTCCACCTCCATTGTGGCTGCACGTGACATGAGAGAGGCCTGACAGAAGCACCTTACAGTGAGTTTGTCCAGAGAATTTCTCTTTTTCCCTGTAGACTAAGTTGCAGTGGATACTGACTAGGTTCTTGGCCTCCTCCAGTTCAGTTCAGTTGCTCAGCCATGTCCAAATTTTTGTGACCATGGACAGCAGCACATCAGGCTTCCCTGTCCATCACCAACTCCCAGAGCTTGCTCAAACTCATGTCCATCAAGTCGGTCATGCCATCCAACCACGTTATGCTCTGTTGTCCCCCTCTCCTCCCACCTCCCATCTTTCCCAGCATCAGGGTCTTTTCCAATGAGTCAGTTCTTCACATCAGGTGGCCAAAATATTGGAGATTCAGCTTCAGTATCAGTCCTCCCAGTGAATTTTCAGGACTAATTTCCTTTAGAATTGACTGGTTTGATCTTGCAGTGCAAGGGACTCTTAAGAGTCTTCTCCAACACCACAGTTCAAAATCATCAATTCTTCGGTGCTCAGCTTTCTTTATGGTCCAACTCTCACATCCATACATGACTACTGGAAAAACCATAGCCTTGACTAGATGGACCTTTGTTGGCAAAGTAATGTCTCTGCTTTTGAATATGCTATCTAGGTTGGTCATAACTTTTCTTCCAAGGAGTAAGCATCTTTTAATTTTATGGCTGCAGTCACCATCTGCAGTGATTTTGGAGCCCCCCCCCAAATAAAGTCAGCCACTGTTTCCACTGTTTCCCCATCTATTTCCCATGAAGTGATGGGACCAGATGCCATGATCTTTGTTTTCTGAATGTTGAACTTTAAGCCAACTTTTTCACTCTCCTCTTTCACTTTCATTAAGAGGCTTTTTAGTTCCTCTTCACTCTCTGCCATAAGGGTGGTGTCATCTGCATATCTGAGGTTATTGATATTTCTCCTGACAATCTTGATTCCAGCCTGTGCTTCTTCCAGCCCAGCATTTCTCATGATGTACTCTGCATATAAGTTAAATAAGCAGGGTGACAATATACAGCCTTGACGTACTCCTTTTCCTATTTGGAACCAGTCTGTTGTTCCATGTCCAGTTCTAACTGTTGCTTCCTGACCTGCATACATTCCCTCTGTTACCTTGACTTTTTTACCTTACCCAACAAGGTCTAAAAGTCTTATAATAAATTCCTACTGTGTGAGATGCTAATGAGGTATACTATGTGGACTATTTCCTAGGGAAGAGTAATTTTCTCCTATTCAAAACTAAAAATTACTTTTTAGCTAGACTTTCTTGGAGAATTTTGGAATTAAGTTTAACTTGTCTTTTTTGAAATCAATCTTTCTTTTCTTTTCATATTTTTTTTTAATTCATAAGGAAACAATGAATTTTTGTTGGATAAACGACTTAAACTGAATAAGGCTTAATTTTTCTTAAGGTAGGTTTAGCTAATTTAGATTAAATAACAGCTATATATTTATTTTAATTAATGCTATCTACATGACATTTTATTAACACTTATTGAATAGTTAATCTATTAAAATCATAAGCCAACAATCTGAATAAAAATCTACTTAAGATACAAATTTATACAAGAATTAAAAAATATTTTCTTGCTGTTTGCTGTAATCCATCTCAAATATAAATGCAGCAGTAACAAAATTAATATATATATGATTTTTGTTTTAAAGCATTATTTTAGAAACTACAAATGCAGAAAAATTTTCTTTAAAAAAGTTTTTTAAGTTGAAGTATAATTAATTTAAAATGTTGTGCTAGTTTCAAGCATAAAATTTAATGTGTAGTCTGTGCTAGATTTTTTTTTTGCTACACAAATATTTAATTCTCAGTTGAAATTTGAATGAATTTCATTTTCATTTCATTAAAATCCATTTAAATGGATTTCATTTAAATTTCATTTGAATTTCATTTTAAAAAGAAGATCACTTTTTGATCTGTGGTGACCTAAATGGAAAGGAAATCTGAAAATGATGGATATATGTATACAAAAAAAGATTCAATTACTATGCAGCAGAAACTAACACAACACTGTAAGGCAACAATTCTTCAATAAAAATTTATTTAAAAAATTAAATGAAATAAGATGATTTTTGTCTGTCTTCTTGAGGCTTGGTATATCAGAAAGAATGTTATTGCCCATGTAAATAGTTGAATACTGCAGCAAAATGTTTATTGTTTTTCTTTCTTTCTTTTTATTTTTTTTTGCATTTTTTTAACTTTACAATATTGTATTGGTTTTGCCATACATTGACATGAATCTGCCATGGGTGTACATGTGTTCCCCATCCTGAACCCCCCTCCCACCTCCCTCCCCATCCCATCCCTCTGGGTTATCCCAGTGCACCAGCCCCAAGCACCCTGTATCATGCATCAAACATGGACTGGCGATTCATTTCATATATAATGATATACATGTTTCAACGCCATTCTCACAAATCATCCCACCCTTTCCCTCTCCTACACAGTCCAAACGACTGTTCTATACATATGTGTCTCTTTTGCTGTCTCGCATACAGGGTTATTGTTACCATCTTTCTAAATTCCATATATATTAGTATATGGTATTGGTGATTTTCTTTCTGGCTTAATTCACTCTGTATAATAGGCTCCGGTTTCATCCACCTCATTAGAACTGATTCAAATGTATTCTTTTTAATGGCTGAGAAATATTCCATTGTGTATATGTACCACAACTTTCTTATCCATTCGTCTGCTGATGTACATCTAGGTTGCGTCCATGTCCTGGCTATTATAAACAGTGCTGCAATGAGCATTGGGGTACACATGTCTCTTTCAATTATGGTTTCCTCAGTGTGTATGCCCAGCATTGGGATTGCTGGGTCATATGGTAGTCCTATTTCCAGTTTTTTAAGGAATCTTCACGCTGTTCTCCATAGTGACTGTACTAGTTTGCATTCCCACCAACAGTGTAACAGGGTTCCCTTTTTTCCACACCCTCTCCAGCATTTATTGCTTGTAGACTTTTGGATAGCAGCCATTCTGACTGGCGTGAAATGGTACCTCATTGTGGTTTTGATTTGTATTTCTCTGATAATGAGTGATGTTGAGCATCTTTTCATGTGTTTGTTAGCCATCTGTATGTCTTCTTAGGAGAAATATCTGTTTAGTTCTTTGGCCCACTTTTTGATTGGGTCATTTATTTTTCTGGAATTGAGCTACAGGAGTTACTTGTATATTTTTGAGATTAATTCTTTGTCCATTGTTTTGTTTGCTACTATTTTCTCCCATTCTGAAGGATGTTTTTCACCTTGCTTAGAGTTTCCTTTGTTGTGCAGAAGCATTTAATTTTAGTTAGGTCCCATTTGTTTATTTTTGCTTTTATTTCCAATATTCTGGGAGGTGGGTCATAGAGGATCCTGCTGTGGTTTATGTCAGAGAGTGTTTTGCCTATCTTTTCCTCTAGGAGTTTTATAGTTTCTGGTCTTACATTTAGATCTTTAATCCATTTTGAGTTTACTTTTGTGTATGTTGGACTTCCCTGGTGGCTCAGATGGTAAAGAGTCTGTCTACAATGCAGGAGACCTGGGTTCAATCCCTGGGTGGGAAGATCCACTGGAGAAGGAAATGGCAATCCACTCTAGTACTATTGCCTGAAAAATCCCATGGACAGAGGAGCTTGGTAGGCTACAGTCCATGGGGTCGCACACAGTCGGATACGACTGAGTGACTTCACTTTCCTTTCACTTATGGTGTTAGAAGATGATCTAGTTTCATTCTTCTACAAGTGGTTGATCAGTTTTCCCAGCATCACTTGTTAAAGAGATTGTCTTTTCTCCATTGTACATTCTTGCCTCCTTTGTCAAAGATAAGGTGTCCATAGGTACATGGATTTATCTCTGGGCTTTCTATTTTGTTCCATTGATCTATATTTCTGTCTTTGTGCCAGTACATACTGTCTTGATGACTGTGGCTTTGTAGTAGAGCCTGAGGTCAGGCAGGTTGATTCCTCCAGTTCCATTCTTCTTTCTCAAGATTGTTTTGGGTCTTTGAGGTTTTTTGTATTTACATACAAATTGTGAAATTATTTGTTCTAGTTCTCTGAAAAATACCATTGGTAGCTTGATAGGGATTGCATTGAATCTATACTCATTTTCACTATATTGATTCTTCCGATCCAAAACATGGTATATTTCTCCATCCATTTGTGTCCTCTTTGATTTCTTTCACCAGTGTTTTATAGTTTTCTATATATAGGTTTTTTGTTTCTTTAGGTAGATATATTCCTAAGTATTTTATTCTTTTCATTGCAATGGTGAATGGAATTGTTTCCTTAATTTCTCTTTCAACTTTTTCATTATTAGTGTATAGGAATGCAAGGGATTTCAGTGTGTTGATTTTATATCCTGCAACTTTACTATATTTATTGATTAGCTCTAGTAATTTTCTGGTGGAATCTTTAGGGTTTCCTATGTAGAGGATCATGTCATCTGCAAACAATGAGAGTTTTACTTCTTCTTTTCCAATCTGGATTCCTTTTATTTCTTTTTCTTCTCTGATTGCTGTGGCTGAAACTTCCAAAACTATGTTGAATAGTAGTGGTGAGAGTGGGCACCCTTGTCTTGTTCCTGACTTCAGGGGAAATGCTTTCAGTTTTTCACCATTGAGGATAATGTTTGCTGTGGGTTTGTCATATATTGCTTTTCTTATGTTGAGGTGTGTTCCTTCTATTCCTCCTTTCTGGAGGGTTTTTATCATGAATGGATGTTGAATTTGTCAAAGGCTTTCTCTGCATCTATTGAGATAATCATATGGTTTTTATCTTTCAATTTGTTAATGTGGTGAATTATATTGATTGCTTTGTGGATATTGAAGAATCCTTGCATCCCTGGAATAAAGCCCACTTGGTCATGATGTATGATCTTTTCAATATCTTGTTGGATTCTGTTTGCTAGAATTTTGTTAAGGATTTTTGCATGTATGTTCATTAGTGACATTGGCCTGTAATTTTCTTTTTTTGTGGCATCTTTGTCAGGTTTTGGTATTAGGGTTATGGTGGCCTCATAGAATGAGTTTGGAAGTCTATCTTCCTATGCAATTTTCTGGAAGAGTTTGAGTAGGATAGGTGTTACCTCTTCTCTAAATTTTTGGTAGAATTCAGCCGTGAAGCCGTCTGGTCCTGGGCTTTTGTTTGTTGGGAGATTTCTGATTACAGTTTCAATTTCTGTGCTTGTGATGGGTCTGTTAAGATTTTCTATTTCTTCCTGGTTCAGTTTTGGAAAGTTGCTCTTTTCTAAGAATTTGTCCATTTCTTCCAAGGTGTCCATTTTATTTGCGTATGGTTCCTGATAGTAGTCTCTTATGATTCTTTGTATTTTTGTGTTGTCTGTTGTGATCTCTCCATTTTCATTTCTAATTTTGTTGATTTGATTCTTCTCCCTTTGTTTCTTGATGACTCTGGCTAATGGTTTGTCAATTTTATTTATCTTCTCAAAGAAACAGCTTTTAGCTTTGTTGATTTTTGCTATGGTCTCTTTTGTTTCTTTTGCCTTTATTTCTTCCATAATTTTTAAGATTTCTTTCCTTTTACTAACCCTGGGGTTCTTCATTTCTTCCCTTTCTAGTTGCTGTAGGTGTGCTGCTGCTGCTGCTAAGTTGCTTCAGTCGTGTCCGACTCTGTGCAACCCCATAGACGGCAGCCCATCAGGCTCCCCAGTCCCTGGGATTCTCTAGGCAAGAACACTGGAGTGGGTTGCCATTTCCTTCTCCAATTCATGAAAGTGAAAAGTGAAAGTGAAGTTGCTCAGTGGTGTCCGACTCTTCGCGATCCCATGGACTGCAGCTTACCAGGCTCCTCTGTCCCTGGGATTTTCCAGGCAAGAGTACTGGAGTGGGGTGCCATTGCCTTCTCCTGCTGTAGGTTATTTATTTGACTTTTTCCTTGTTTCTTGAGGTAAGCCTGTATTGCTATGAACCTTCCCCTTAGCACTGCTTTTACAGTGTACCACAGGTTTTGGGTTGTTGTGTTTTCATTTTCATTTGTTTCTCTGCATATCTTGATTTCTTTTTTTATTTCTTCTGTGATTTGTTCATTATTCAGCAGCATGTTTTTCAGCCTCCATATGTTGGAATTTTTAATAGTTTTTCTCCTGTAATTGACATCTAATCTTATTGCATTGTGGTCAGAAAAGATGCTTGGAATGATTTCAATTTTTTTGAATCTACCAAGGCTAGATTTCTGGCCCAGGATGTGATCTATCCTGGAGAAGGTTCCATGTGCACTTGAGAAAAAGGTGAAATTCATTGTTTGGGGGTGAAATGTCCTATAGATATAAATTAGGTCTAACTGGTCTATTGTATCATTTAAAGTTTGTGTTTCCTTGTTAATTTTCTGTTTAGTTGATCTATCCATAGCTGTGAGTGGGGTATTAAAGTCTCCCACTATTATTCTGTTATTGTTCATTTCCCCTTTCATACTTGTTAGCATTTGTCTTACATACTGCAGTGCTCCTATGTTGGGTGCATATAAAATTGTTATATCTTCTTCTTGGATTGATCCTTTGATCATTATGTAGTGTCCTTCTTTGTCTCTTTTCAGAGCCTTTGTTTTAAAGTCTATTTTATCTGATATGAGTATTGCTACTCCTGCTTTCTTTTGCTCTCCATTTGCATGGAATATCTTTTTCCAGCCCTTCACTTTCAGTTTGTATATGTCCCTTGTTTAGAGGTGGGTCTCTTGTAGACAACATATATAGGGATCTTGTTTTTGTATCCATTCAGCCAGTATTTGTCTTTTGGTTGGGACATTCAACCCATTGACATTTAAGGTAATTATTGATAAGTATGATCCCATTGCCATTTACTTTATCATTTTGGTTTCGAGTTTATATACCCTTTCTGTGTTTCCTAGCTAGAGAAATCCTTTAGCATTTGTTGAAGAGCTGGTTTGGTGGTGCTGAATTCTCTCAGTTTTTACTTGTCTGTAAAGCTTTTGATTTCTCCTTCATATTTGAATGAGATCCATGCTGGGTACCGTAATCTGGGCTGTAGTTTATTTTCTTTAATCACTTTAAGTATGTCCTGCCATTCCCTTCTGGCCTGAAGAGTTTCTATTGAAAGATCAGCTATTATCCTTATGGGAATCCCCTTGTGTGTTATTTGTTGTTTTTCCCTTGCTGCTTTTAATATTGTTCTTTGTGTTTGACCTTTGTTAATTTGATTGATATGTGTCTTGGGGTATTTTGCCTTGGGTTTATCCTGTTTGGGACTCTCTGGGTTTCTTGGACTTGGGTGATTATTTCCTTCCCCATTTTAGGGAAGTTTTCAACTATTATCTCCTCAAGTATTTTTTTTTTCTCTCTCTCTCTCTTTTTTTTTTTTTTTGTCTTCTTCTTCTGGGACCCCTGTGATTTGAATGTTGGGGCATTTAACATTGTCCCAGACGTCTCTGAGGTTGTCCTCATTTCTTTTAATTCTTTTTTCCTCTCTGCTTCATTTACTTCTACCATTCTATCTTCTATCTCACTTATCCTATCTTCTGCCTCCATTAATCTCCTGTTGATTACCTCTAGAGTGTTTTTGATCTAATTTATTGCATTATTCATTATTGATTGACTCTTTTTATTTCTTCTAGGTCCTTGTTAAACGTTTCTTGCATCTTCTTGATCCTTGTCTCCAGGCTATTTATCTGTAACTCCAATTTGTTTTCAAGGTTTTGTATCATTTTCACTATCATTATTCAGAATTCTTTATGAGGTAGATTCCCTATTTCTTCCTTCTTTGGTTTGGTGGGCATTTATCCTGTTCCTTTGCCTGCTGGGTATTTCTCTGCCTTTTCATCTTGTTTAGATTGCTGTGTTTGGGGTGGCCTGCCAGGGTCCAGCCCCTGCAGGATCCAGGGGAACCTGAAGGAAAAACAGCGTCAGCAGATGATTTAGAGAGATAAGGAAAGAATATTATAAGTGAGAAAATAGAGGAGAGAAAGAGGCTGATATTCCTTGGTTTACATAGAAAGCCAATAAAACTTCGAGACAAGAAGTTTGCCCTGTTCACGGAAGCCACAGGTGCCTTCCTGGTCTCCCGAGGGAGTGAAGACACAGAACGTCTTCCTGTTCAGGTCTTAGAAACCCGGGCAGATAAGTGAACGCAGGGAGCCTCTATGCTCCAAGGGATCAGCCTGAAAAAAGAGGGAGGGAGAGAGAGAGAGGGAGGAAATGATTGACACAAGGAGACCAAGCTACTTCAGTAAGCAAGGCCCAATAGCTTTATTTTTTTAAAGGTATTTTTATACCTTGTCTTATACATAGAGGGAAATGAAAGATGCAAAATCATACAGAGTCAGCCCAAACATTACATCTGTTTTGTCTTTATCAAAACCGGGATTTTTTCTGCAAACCTTTCCCATAAACAATGTTGTGTACATTATCTTCTGGCCTTGGAGGCCTATGAACATTTTATAACCCTCTTTTGATAAAGGCTTCTCAACCAGAAAACTTATTTTCCCTTGAAATGTTTTTTCTTATATTTCTAATCTATGTCAGCCTCAGAAAGTATTAAACAAGTTACATTTCTCACGGAGTAAATGTGCAGTGAGTTACAAGAAAGAACCAATTATCTCAAAAGTCTGATGTGGTTAAATTCAAGGCTACACTTGTTTTTCTTACTTTCCAACTATGTTAACTAATGCACTCCCAGGTGCAGAGTGGATAAGAGATATGGGAACTTAGCAACAAGCATTGGCCAAATAATGAAATCGTACATTAACACTACTCTAATAACTTTTAACTCTTTGAAAGGCTGTATGTTTTAGGCTTTCCATGCCTCTCACAGTTGGGAGGATGTAAATAATCATATGTGTAGCTGCAAGAGTCTGGATATACCTGCCAAGCAAGCTATAATGCTAACAGAGGGGTTTTGATTGGAAATATTCCTCTCATGTCCAGGATACTTATTAGCTATAGCCCTAAGTTAATTTTCTCCAGAGAAAGGTGATCAGGGTTAGCCTCCTGTTAATGTCAGAGGAGTTGGTGAAAGTCATGAAGTAGTAACACAGACAGATTCTGGTTTGGGGGTAGATGCTTAAGAAAGCCTAGGGAGCCCGTTGAGTTCTGAAGCCTTGCTTAACAGTTCTCTTCCACATGATCTTGTCATGGGTGGGATCTCCCGTGGTGGCCCCCGGCAGTGGCCTTTCTGTATTCTGGCAGTTTTGGGTTCCTCTTTATTGTGGAGGTTGCTCACTGTGAGTCGGGTTGTACCGGTGGCTTGTCAAGGTTTCCTGGTTGGGGAAGCTTGTGTCAGTGTTCTGGTGGGTGGCGCTGGATTTCTTCTCTCTGGAGTGCAATGAAGTGTCCAGTAATGAGTTTTGAGATGTCAGTGGGTTTGGTGTGACTTTGGGAAGCCTGTGTATTGAAGCTCAGGTCTATGTTGCTGTGTTGCTGGAGAATTTGCATGGTGTGTCTTGCTCTGGAACTTGTTGGCCCTTGGGTGGTGCTTGGTTTCAGTATAGGTATGGAGACATTGATGAGCTTCTATCGATTAATGTTCCCTGGAGTCAGGAGTTCTCTGGTGTTCTCAGGATTTGGACTTAAGCCTCCTGCCTCTGGTTTTCAGTCTTATTCTTACAGTAGCCTCAAGACTTCTCCATGTATACAGCACTGATAATGAAACACTTAGGTTAATGATGAAAAGTTTCTTTACAATGAGGGACACCCAGAGAGGTTCACGGAGTTACATGGAGAAGAGAAGAGGGAGGAGGGAGATAGAGGTAACCAGGAGGAGAAGAGGGGGAATCAAAAGTGGCAAGACTAAGCTAGCCAGTAATCACTTCCCTATGTGCTCTCCACAGTCTGGAACATTCAGATATGTTCACGGAGTTATACAGAGAAGAGAAGAGGGAGGAAGGAGACAGAGGTGGTCAGGGCGATAAAGGGGGAATCAAAAGGAGAGAGACAGATCCAGACAGTAATCAGTTCCCTAAGTGTTCTCCACAGCCTGGAACACACAAAGAATTCACAGAGTTGGGTAGAGAAGAGAAGGGGGAGGGAGGAGATAGAGGCAACGTGGTTGAGAAAAAGGAGAGTCCAAAGTGGGAGACAGCAGTCAAGCCAGTAATCTCACTCTCAAGTAAAAATGGGTACTGAAGATTGGGTTTGTAAAGGTACAAATTTGATAACAAATACCAAAAAGCGAAGATTAAAAATCTAGAATAGAGGTTAGATTCTCAAAAATACAATATTAAGAAAGTCACAAAAATTATAAAATATATATATGAAGTTTGCTTTAAAAATAGGTGTGTTTTTTTGCAAGGTAATAGGTTGTAAAAATGAAAATTAAAGGAGTAATAGGGGACTTAAAAATAATTTTTTTTAATTTAAAAAATGATAATAGTAAAAACATATCTAGGACTTTCTCTGGAGCTGTTGTGGACAGTGTGGGGTCAGTTCATTTTCAGATAGTTCCTTGGTCCACCTTGTACTTCTCAAGGTCTATAGGCCCCTTCCTGTGGAGTCAGTGCTAACTGTAGGGTTTTAATATATTGCACCTGTCACTTCCAAAGTGGCTCCCGCTGTTTATTTTGGCTTCTTCTGTTTGCCAGTCTCTTCAGTGTCTAATTTCTGCCCTGACACAGTGGGGGGCGGGCAGTGGTGGTCACTTTTTTTAGGCTCACCTGTTCAGTCATGCTGTTGAGAGGGAAGAACACTGCAAACATATATCACTGGAATATGCTCACAGTGATTCAGCCACACTGGGTTTGCCCCTGCTCACAGCGAGTGTGCTTGCCCAGTCTACACTACTCAGGCTCTAGGTTGCTCTGCCGGGAACTGTCTGATGCTGGCCCTGGGTTGTATGCACTCCCCAGGTCTAAGCCACTCAGGTTCAGGTTCTTGGGTACTCCACAAAGGCGCAGACTTGATTGGGCCTGCGTTTTGTGCCCATCCCTGGTCCGAGCAGCTCAGGTGAGATGCTTGGCGAGCACAGTCACCCCTAGTTGAAAGCTGTGACTTATCGCCTCCCCCATCCCTGCCACTCGATTTTCTGGATGTACAACGGTGTGCCTTCTCAGGTGTGCCGTGTGTCTCTTCTTGATAGCTGATCTCTGGCTGTGACCCTCCCGGTGGATGTCAACCATCCAGAATCCCAAGAAGTCTTGGTTAGCAACAAAGCCTGCTTGCAGTTTGGTAGAGGACGCCTCTCTGGGGCCACGATTGCCCTCTTCTGGCTCTGGCTGCTCTTGCCTGCCTGTCTCCGTCGGGGGATGGGCCTGTCCACAGCCGGTTAGCTCTGCTCGGTCCTTTGTTCTGTGAGCAGGCCTGGTGATATCTTGCTGCTGCTACTGATGCTAAGTTGCTTCAGTCGTGTCCGATTCTGTATGACCCCAGAGATAGCAGCCCACCAGGCTCCCCCATCCCTGGGATTCTCTAGACAATAACACTGGAGGGGTGGTGTCTTAGGTTAGGGCTTTTCGCGGGATAGCTATCCCATAGTCTGGGTTGCTATCTCAAGACAGTTTCCTCAGATTGCCCTCAGGGCATTCAGGCCCAGACCTTACCCTAAGCAATGCAGCCTGCGCTTCCCTGCCCAGCGCCCGCTTGCTAGTGGGGAATGAGAGCATCTGGGCTGCTGCTCCGCTGGGAGTTGCTGTTAGGCACGTAATCTGTGGGGTTTAATTATTTATTTATTTTTCCTCCTGGTTATTTTGCCCTCTGAGATTCCAAGGCTCACCAGAGAGAGTGTTTCCTGGTGTTTGGAAACCTCTCTTTTTTAAGACTCCCTTCCTGGGATGGATCTCTGTCCCTACCTCTTTTGTCTCTCTTTTTATAGTTTATATTTTGTCCTACCTCTTTTGAAGACAATGGGCTGCCTTTCTGGGTGCCTGATGTCCTCCGCCAGCATTTAGAAGTTGTTTTGTGGGGTTTGCTTGGCATTCAAATGTTCTTTCGATGAATTTGGGGGGGTGAAAGTGGTCTCCCCATCCTATTCCTCTGCCATCTTAGGACCGCCCCTTTTTTTCTTTTTTAAATTTGGCTGTGCCAGGTCTTAGCTGCGGCATGTGGGATCTTTGGTTGCAGCACGTGAACACTTAGTTGTGGCATGTGATATCTAGTTCCCTGACCAGGGATCAAACCCAGGCTCCCTGCATCAGGAGCTCGAAGTCTCAGCCACTGGACCACCAGGGAATTCCATTATTGTTTTTCTATGAATGGCAGGATATCCTTATTTTGCCAAAATCCAAAACTTGTCTAGGGGCAAGACAGTACATCTCATCTTTGGTGTGTAAGCAAATTGTAGATCATGAATTTCTTTCTCTTCTATCAAAGCCAAGCACAGAACATTCAGGAAAAAAAAAAAAAGTTTCCTCACCCAGCCACCCATTTGGATTGGAAGCAGAAGGAAAAAAAAAAAAAAAAACTGTTCAGTTTTGTTCTCTGTTATTTCCAGACCATTTTTAGTAAGACTCGAAACTTGCTGGTGTCTTCTAATCCCAAGCAGAAGTGAAATGTGTTTGAAATTTCGCTTTACAATGTGATTTTTTTCAAAGACTCAAGTTTCCTTTTAAATACAAGATCTTGTATTTACAAATACAAATCTTGTCACTTAAGTTCAGACATTTTCTTCAGGGCCTTACAGAGACTTATTCAGCTTGTTCATGGGATCAAAAATGTCTGCTTAGAATGCTGGTTTCTGTAGCTATTCTTTATCTTCAACGTACCCAGCAGAATCTGGCCTCCTATTTTCTTGAAAGAAGTCCTGCAATTCACCTTTCAGTTCAAACACCCTGTTAAGAAGTCTTCCTTTGCCAGCCACCAGATATCTGTGGGTAGCAGGACACTTGTGTTCTTTGTCCAGTTTTTTTCATAGACTTTTAAACATTTTTTGAATGAATAACTCTCTGTTTAATAAACTTAAGCATTTTTTTTTGTAGCATCACCATAAGTTTTTAAAATCATTTCCCAGAATTTTTCAATAGCACCTCTCTTTGAAGAAGTCAGTCTGCTGTGATAATATCAGGATTTTTTTTTTTTATAACTAACGGTGAAACCTCTCATGGAACCTGCCATTAATGGGACACCATTAGTTATACTTGCCTCCAGGATAACCATCTTTTCTAGAAACGAAGACACTCAACATTTTCTCGGTTTTTCTTGCTTTGCTCTACCCTTTGCCACCGAAAAGCTTTTCATCATTAAAAAATCTTACAAATGCTACAGAATATTTATTTCTGAGGTCTGTTAACTCATCAACCTGGGTAAAGAAATTCTGCTTCTTCAGTTTTTTATACAAAGCCTCTTCAGTATCATTTGACTTGTCATTGCTCTGTTGATTTATTGTACTTTTGAGAGTGGAACATTCTCAGTGTCTCATATTACATGCAGTAGACTAAATAATGGCCCCCAAAGATATCCCTGGAAATTGTGAATGTTAAGTCTGCTCTGTCTTCACATGTAAAAGCCATTGACAATTGGCCTTTGCTGTAAAAATGGACTTCTTTTATGTCTTTTATTTTATCAGTGCAGTGGAATTATTCAGATGACTGTCATTTTCATCATTAACCTCAACAGAACTTTCCACAAGCCTAGGTCTAAGCTCTTTCTCTTTCATCTTATGACTCATCTTTGAAAATCATCACAGGTGACCATTGGTCATGTAAAACATAATTATTAATATAAAATGGAAGGGTATGAAAACATAACCAAATGAGAAGATTGCAAGGAATGTGAAGACTTTACAATACAATTTAAATTGTACATACAACAAATAATCCATATTCTGCAATGTTTACAATAATAGCAAAGCTACCTGAACAGCTGAGTTGTGGCACACCAAATTTCCCTATGATTTTCCATTACATTAGTTAAGTTTACTCACCACTTTTAAGGCAGCTGGTGATTTGGTGGCTTACAAGAGGAGGTTTGGGGAGGCAAGTGGAAAAGAGAGGCTAACGTCATCAGCCTATAATCACCATCCATGCAGTACAGTCCTCAACAATTATCACATTGAAAACTGAGAATGCACTAACTTAATGAACATGGTCCTACTGTGTGTCACACGGTGGGGCTAAAGACCTCTGAATGAAATTGCTAGCAGGGCTATTGGGTCACCATTCCCCACTGTAAGCACTAGCACTGAGCAGCACACAGCATATAAAAATGGTAAGTTTTCATTCACAATTTCTTGCTGAACTCACATGTGAAGTTTCCATGGAACCTGACTGTAAACTCTGATTTAGATTTTTTGTGACTACAAGAGTGAGGTAAGCCAAGAACATCTGCTTTTTATTTTTCTTTCTTTAAAATACTTACGGGGGTGGTCCTAAGATGGTGGAGGAATAGGACGGGGAGACCACTTTCTCCCCCACAAATTCATCGAAAGAACATTTGAACGCTGAGCAAATTCCACAAAACAACTTCTGAACACTGGCAGAGGACATCAGGTACCCAGAAAGGCAGCCCATTGTCTTCGAAAGGAGATAGGACAAAATATAAAAGATAAAAAGAGAGACAAAAGAATTGGGGACAGAGACCCATCCCAGGAACGGGAGAAGTTTCCAAACACCAGGAAACCTCTCACTGGCGGGTCTGTGGAGAGTTTTGGAATCTCCAGAGGGCAACATAACCGGGAGGAAAAATAAATAAATAAACAAACCCCACAGATCTCAGGCCTAATGGCAACTCCCAGCAGAGAAGTAGCCCAGACATTTGCATCCACCACCAGCAAGCGGGGGCTGAACAGGGAGGCTCAGGCTGCTTTGCTTAGGGTAAGGACCAGGCCTGAACACCCCTAGGGCAATCTGAGGGAACTAACGTGAGATAGCAACCCAAACTGTGGGAGAGCCAGAGAGAGAGAGAAAGAGAAAGAAAATAAGAGAGAGAGAACTATCCCGCAAAAAGCTCTAACCTAAAGCTTTTCTTAAACCTTACCGCCAGCCCACTTACAGAACAAAGGACTGAACGAATATCAGAGGAGAGCTAGCTGGCTGCGGATGGGTCCATCTCCAGCCGGAGGCAGGGAGGCAGGCGGGTGGCAGCCAGAGCCGGAAAGGGACAATCTCGGCCCCAGAGACGGCATCCTCTACCAAACTGCATGCAGCTTCCCAGTTGCTAACCAAGACTTCCTGGGATTCTGGAAGGTTGACATCCACCAGGAGGGTGGCAGCCAGAGATCAGCTCCCCAGAAGAGACATACAGCATGCCTGACAGGAACCGAGTGGCTGGAATGGGGGAGGCGATAGATGCAGCCCCCACCTGGGGAAAGTGAGCTCGCCAAGCGCCTGGTCACCTGAGCTGCTCAGACCTGGGAAGGGCACAAAACGCAGGCCCAACCGAGCCTGTGCCTTTGTGGAGTATCCGAGAACCTGAACCTGAGTGGCTTAGACCTGGGAAGTGCACGCAACCCAGGGACTGCTTTAGACAGTGCCCCTGCAGAGCAACCTGGAGCCTGAGTAGTGTAGACTGGGAGAGCACACATGCTATGAGCGGGGGCAAACCTAGTGTGGCCCAGACACTGCGAGCACTCCCCACACACGCCAGTGATATTTGTTTACAGTGTTTCTTCCTCCCCACAGCACGACTGAACAAGTGAGCCTAAATCAGTGACCACCTTTGCCCCTTCGTGTCAGGGCAGAAATTAGACACTGAAGAGACCTGCAAACAGAAGAAGCCGAATAAACAGAGGGAATCACTTTGGAAGTGACAGGTGCAACACATTAAAACCCTGTAGTTAGCACTGACTACATTGGAAGGGGCCTATAGATCTTGAAAATATAAGCTGAAACAAGGAACTATCTGAAACTGAACTGACTGACCCCACACTGCCCACAACAGCTCCAGAGAAAGTCCTAGATATATTTTTACTATTATCATTTTTTAAACTTTTAAAATATTTTTAATTTTTAAGTCCTCTATTACTCCTTTAATTTTCATTTTTATAACCTACAGAGACAATACTTTGCCAACAAAGGTCCGTCTAGTCAATGCTATGATTTTTCCAGTGGTCATGTATGGATGTGAGAGCTGGACTGTGAAGAAAGCTAAGCGCTGAAGAATTGATGCTTTTGAACTGTGGTGTTGGAGAAGGCTCTTGAGAGTTCCTTGGATTGTGAGGAGGTCCAACCAGTCCATCCTAAAGGAGATCAGTCCTGGGTGTTCATTGGAAGGACTGATGTTGAACCTGAAACTCCAATAATTTGGCCACCTGATGTGAAGAGCTGACTCATTTGGAAAGACCCTGATGCTGGGAAAGATTGAGGGTAGGAAGAGAAGGGGATGACAGAAGATAAGATGGTTGGATAGCATCACAAACTCAATGGACATGAGTTTGGGGGAACTCCAGGAGTTGGCAATGGACAGGGAGGCCAGGCATGCTGCGATTCATGGGGTTGCAAATAGTCAGACACGACTGAGCGACTGAGCTGAACTGAATTGATTACCTTACAAAAAAGCCCCCTATTTTTAAAGCAAACTTCATATATTTTTTTTATAATTTTGTGATTTTCTTTTGTTTTTTTTTAATATTGTATTTTTGAGAGTCTAACCTCTACTCTAGATTTTTAATCCTTGCTTTTTGGTATTTGTTATCAATTTTGTACCTTTAAGAATCCAATCTTCAGTACCTATTTTTACTTAGGAGTGTGATTACTGCTTGATTACTCTCTCCCCCTTTTGACTCTCCTTTTTCTCCCCCAGGTCACCTCTATCTCCTCCCACCCCCTTCTTTTCTCTACCCAACTCTGTGAATCTCTTTGTGTGTTCCAGGCTGTGGAGAACACTTAGGAACTGATTACTGGCTAGATCTGTCTCTCTCCTTTTCATTCCCTCTTTTCTCCTCCTGGTCACCTCTATCTCCTTCCTCCCTCTTCTCTTCTCTGTGTAACTCCGTGAACATCTCTGAGGGTTCCAGACTGTGGAGAGTACATAGGGAATTGATTACTGGCTAGATTGCTTTCTCTCCTTTTGATTCCCCCTCTTCTCCTCCTGGTTACCTCCATCTCCCTCCTCCAACTTCTCTTCTCCATGTAACTCTGTGAACCTCTCAGGGTATCCCTCACTGTGGAGAATCTTTTCATCATTAACCCAGATGTTTTATCATCAGTGCAGTATGGATGGAGAAGTCTTGAGTCTACTGTAAGAATAAGACTGAAAACCAGAGGCAGGAGGCTTAAGTCCAAATCCTGAGAACACCAGAGAACTCCTGACTCTAGGGAACATTAATCAATAGGGGCTCATCCAAAAGCCTCCATACCTGCACTGAAATCAAGCACCACCCAAGAGCAAACAAGTTCCAGAGCAAGATACCATGCAAATTCTCCAGCAATGCAGGAACATAGCCCTGAGTTTCAATATACAGGCTGCCCAAAGTCACACCAAACCCAGAGACATCCCAAAATTCACTACTGGACACTTCATTACACTCCAGAGAGAAGAAATCCAGCTCCACCCACCAGAACACTGACACAAGCTTCCCCAACCAGGAAACCTTGAGAAGCCACTCGTCCAACCCCTCCCACAGGGAGGAACCTCCACAATAAAGAGGAACCACAAACTGCCAGAATACAAAAGGCCACCCCAAACACAGCAATCTAAACAAGATGAAAAGGCAGAGAAATACTCAGCAGATAAAGGAACATAATAAATGCCCACCAAATTAAACAAAAGAGGAGGAGATTGGGAGTCCACCTGAAAAACAATTCAGAATAATGATAGTAAAAATGATCCAAAATCGTGAAAACAAAATGAAGTTACAGATAAATAGCCTGGAGACAAGGATTTAGAAGAAGCAAGAAATGTTTAACAAGGACCTAGAAGAAATAAAAGAGTCAATCAATCATGAATAATGCAATAAATGAGGTCAGAAACACTCTGGAGGGAACCAACAGTAGGAAAACGGTGGCAGAAGAGAGGATAAGTGAGATAGAAGATAGAACGGTAGAAATAAATGAAGCAGAGAGGAAAAAAGATTTAAAAGAAATGAGGACAACCTCAGAGACCTCTGGGACAATGGTAAATGCCCCAACATTCGAATCATAAGAGTCCCAGAAGAAGAAGACAAAAAGAAAGACCATGAGAAAATCCTTGAGGAGATAATAGTTGAAAACTTCCCTAAAATGGGGAAGGAAATAATCACCCAAGTCCAAGAAACCCAGAGAGTCCCAAACAGGATAAACCCAAGGCAAAATACCCCAAGACACATATCAATCAAATTAACAAAGGTCAAACACAAAGAACAATATTAAAAGCAGCAAGGGAAAAACAACAAATAACACACAAGGGGATTCCCATAAGGATAACAGCTGATCTTTCAATAGAAACTCTTCAGACCAGGAGGGAATGGCAGGACCTTCTTAAAGTGATGAAAGAAAAACCTACAGCCCAGATTACTATACCCAGCAAGGAGTTCATTCAAATATGAAGGAGAAATCAAAAGCTTTACAGACAAGCAAAAGCTGAGAGAATTCAGCACCACCAAACCAGCTCTCCAACAAATGCTAAAGGATATTCTCTGGACAGGAAAAACAGAAAAGGTTTATAAACTTGAACCCAAAACATTAAAGTAAATGGCAATGGGATCATACTTATCAATAATTACCTTAAATGCCAATGGTTTGAATGCCCTAACCAAAAGACAAAGACTGGCTGAATGGATACAAAAGCAAACCCCTATATATGCTGTCTACAAGAGACCCACCTCAAAACAAGGGACACATACAGACTGAAAGTGAAGGGCTGGAAAAAAGATATTTTATGCAAATGGAGACCTAAAGAAAACAAGAGTAGCAATACTCATATCAGATAAAATAGACTTTAAAATAAAGGCTATGCAAAGAGACAAAGAAGGACACTACATAATGATCAAAGGATCAATCCAAGAAGATGTAACAATTAGAAATATATATGCACCCAACATAGGAGCACCGCAATATGTAAGACAAATGCTAACAATTATGAAAGGGGAAATTAACAATAACAGAATAATAGTGGGAGATTTTAATACCCCACTCACAGCTATGGGTAGATCAACTAAACAGAAAATTAACAAGGAAACACAAGCTTTAAATGATACAATAGGCCAGTTATACCTAATTTATATTTATAGAACATTTCACCCCAAAACAATGAATTTCACCTTTTTCTCAAGATATGAACGAAAATGAAAACACAACAACCCAAAAGCTATGGGACACTGTAAAAGCAGGGCTAAGGGGAAGATTCATAGCAATACAGGCTTACCTCAAGAAACAAGGAAAAAGTCAAATGAATAACCTAACTCTACACCTAAAGCAACTAGAAAAGGAAGAAATGAAGAACCCCAGGGTTAGTAAAAAGAAAGAAATCTTAAAAATTATGGCTGAAATAAATGCAAAAGGAACAAAAGAGACCATAGCAAAAATCAACAAAGCTAAAAGCTGGTTCCTTGAGAAGATAAACAAAATTGATAAACCATTAGCCAGACTCATCAAGAAACAAAGGGAGAAGAATCAAATCAACAAAATTAGAAATGAAAATGGAGAAATCACAACAGAAAACACAGAAATACGAAGGATCATAAGCAACTACTATCAGCAATATAGGCCAATAAAATGGACAACTTGGAAGAAATGGACAAATTCTTAGAAAAATGCAACTTTCCAAAACTGAACCAGGAAGAAATAGAAAATCTTAACAGACCCATCACAAGCATGGAAATTGAAACTGTAATCAGAAATCTTTCAGCAAACAAAAGCCCGGGACCAGACGGCTTCGCAGCTGAATTCTACCAAAAATTTAGAGAAGAGCTAACACCTATCCCACTCAAACTTTTCCAGAAAATTGCAGAGGAAGGTAAATTTCCAAACTCATTCTATGAGGCCACCATCACCCTAATACCAAAACCTAACAAAGATGCCACAAAAAAGAAAACTACAGGCCAATGTCACTGATGAACATACATGCAAAAATCCTTAACAAAATTCTAGCAAACAGAATCCAACAAGGTATTGAAAAGATGATACATCATGACCAAGTGGGCTTTATTCCAGGGATGCAAGGATTCTTTAATATCCACAAATCAATCAATGTAATACACCATATTAACAAATTGAAAGATAAAAACCATATGATTATCTCAATAGATGCAGAGAAAGCCTTTGACAAATTCAACATCCATTCATGATAAAAACCCTCCAAAAAGCAGGAATAGGAGGAACATACCTCAACATAAGAAAAGCCATATGTGATAAACCCACAGCAAACATTATCCTCAATGGTGAAAAATTGAAAGCATTTCCCCTGAAGTCAGGAACAAGACAAGGGTGCCCACTCTCACCACTACTATTCAACATAGTTTTGGAAGTTTCAGCCACAGCAATCAGAGAAGAAAAAGAAATAAAAGGAATCCAGATTGGAAAAGAAGAAGTAAAACTGTCATTGTTTGCAGATGACATGATCCTCTAGATAGGAAACCCTAAAGATTCCACCAGAAAATTACTAGAGCTAATCCATGAATATAGTAAAGTTGCAGGATATAAAATTAACACAGAGAAATCCCTTGCATTTCTATGCACTGAGAAAACAGAAAGAGAAATTAAGGAAACAATTCCATTCACCATTGCAATGAAAAGAATAAAATACTTAGGAATATATCTACCTAAAGAAACAAAAAACCTATGTATAGAAAACTATAAAACACTGGCGAAAGAAATCAAAGAGGACACAAATAGATGAAGAAATATACCATGTTTTGGATTGGAAGAATTAATATAGTGAAAATGAGTATACTGTCCAAAGGAGTCTATAGATTCAATGCAATCCCTCTCAAGCTACCAATGGTATTTTTCAGTGAACTAGAACAAATAATTTCACAGTTTGTATGGAAATACAAAAAACCTGAAGAGCCAAAGCAATCTTGAGAAAGAAGAATGGAAATTGAGGAAGCAACCTGCCTGACTTCAGGTTATACTACAAAGCCACAGTCATCAAGACAGTATGGTACTGGCACAAAGACAGAAATATAGATCAATGGAACAAAATAGAAAGCCCAGAGATAAATCCACACACTCTGGACACCTTATCTTTGACAAAGGAGGCAAGAATGTACAATGGAGAAAAGACAATCTCTTTAACAAGTGATGCTGGGGAAATTGGTCAACCACTTGTAGAAGAATGAAACTAGATCACCTTCTAACATCATACACAAAAGTAAACAGAAACTGGATTAAAGGTCTAAATGTAAGACCAGAAACTATAAAACTCCTAGGGGAAAACATAGGCAAAACACTCTCTGACATAAATCACAGCAGGATCCTCTATGACCCACCTCCCAGAGTAACAGAAATAAAAGCAAAAATAAACAAATGGGATGTAATAAACTTAAAATCTTTTGCACAATAAAGGAAACTCTAAGCAAGGTGAAAAGACTGTCTTCAGGATGGGAAAAAATAATATCAAATGAAGCAACAAAGAATTAATCTCAAAAATATACAAAAATATAGATACAAGCAACTCCTACAATTCAATTCCAGAAAAATAAATGACCCAATCAAAAAATCGGCTAAAGAACTAAACAGACATTTCTCCAGAGAAGACATACAGATGACTAAGAAACACATGAAAAGATGCCCAACATCACTCATTATCAAAGAAATGCAAATCAAAAGCACAATGAGGTACCATTTCAAGCTGGTCAGAACGGCTGCTATCAAAAAGTCTACAAACAATAAATGCTGGAGAGGGTGTGGAGAAAAGGGAACCCTCTTACACTGTTGGTAGGAATACAAACTAGTACAGCCACTATGGAGAACAGTGTGGAGATTCCTTAAAAAATTGGAAATAGAACTGCCATATGACCCAGCAATCCCACTGCTGGGCATACACACCAAGGAAACCAGAATTAAAAGAGACACATGTACCCCAATGTTCATCACAGCACTGTTTACAATAGCCAGGACATGGAAGCAACATAGATGTCCATCAGCAAATGAATGGATAAGAAAGCTGTGATACATATACACAATGGAATATTACTCAGCCATTAAAAAGAATACATTAGAATCAGTTCTAATGAGGTGGAAAAAGTGGAGCCTATTATTAGAGTGAAGAAAATCAGAAAGAAAAACACCAATATAGTATATTAACACATATATATGGAATTTTTAGGAAAATGGTAATGATAACCCTGGATGTGAGACAGCAAAAGAGACACAGATGTATAGAACAGTCTTTTGGACTCTGTGGGCGACAGTAAGGGTGGGATGATTTAAAAGAGGAGCATTGAAACATGTATATTATCATATGTGAAATAGCTCACCAGTCCAGGTTCCATGCATGAGACAGGGTGCTCAGGGCTGGTACACTGGGATGACCCAGAGGGATGGGATGGGGAGGGAGATGGGAGGGGGATTTAGGATGCAGAACACATGTACACACATGGCTGATTCATGTCAATGTATGACAAAAACCACTACAATGTTGTAATTAGCTTCCAATTAAAATAATAAAATACTTACATGTGTCAGGCATTGCTCTACACACCTTACATACAGTAATTAATTTAATCTTCAGATCCACCCCTGAGGTGCATATACTATTACTGTCTTAATTTTACAGATGAGGAAACTGTGGTCATTAAGAAGCTAAGTAATTTGTCTAAAGTAATAAAGCTACCTTTGCTTCTACTAGCTCTCTACCACTTCTGTCCTTTATTGTGCCCATCTTTGGGTGAAATGTTCCCTTGATATTTCCAATTTTCCTGAAGAGATCTCTATTCTTCCCCCTTTTATTGTTTTCCTTTGTTTTTATGCATTATTCAATGAAGAAGACCTTCTTGTCTCTCCTTGCTCTTCTTTAGAACTCTGCATTTAGTTGGGTGTAACTTTCCCTTTCTCCTTTGCTTTTCATTTATCCCAAATCCCAAGAGGGGCAGTACTAAAGAATGTTCTAACCATTGGACAATTGCTCTCATCTCCCATACTAGTAAGGTCATGCTTAAAATTTTGCATGCTAGGGTTCAGTATCACGTGTACCAAGAACTTCCAGATGTCCCAGCTGGGTTGAGAAAAGGCAGAAGAACCCGAGATCAAATTACAAACATTTGCTGGATCCTAGAGAAAACAAGGGAATCCCATAAAAACCATCTACCTCTGTTTCACTGACTATGCTAAAGCATTTGACTTTGTGGCTCATGACAAACTGTGGAAAGCTCTTAAAGAGATGGGAATACCAGACCATCTTACCTGTCTCTTGAGAAATCTATATGTAGGTCAAGAAGCAATAGTTATAACCCTGTATGGAACAATCGATTGGTTTAGGATTGAGAAAGGAAAACGATAGGATTGTCTATTGTTACCCTGTTTATTTAACTTATATGCTGAGTACATCATGAGAAATGCCGGGCTGGATGAGTCACAAGTTGGAGTCAAGATAGGCGGTAGAAAGATCAACAGCCTCAGACCTGTGGATGATACCACTCCACTGGCAGAAAGTGAAGAGGAACTAAAGAACCTCTTGATGAGGGTGAAAGAGGAGAGAGAAAAAGCTGGCTTAAAATTCAACATTCACAAAACTAAGATCATGGCATCCAGGCCCATCACTTCATGGTAATTAGGAGGGGAAAAGGTGGAAGGCGTGACAGATTTCCTCTTCTTGAACTCGAACATCAATGAGGATGTTGACTACAGCCATGAAATCAGAGGATGTTTGCTTCTTGGCCGAAAAGCTATGACAAATCCAGACAGTGTGTTGAAAAGCAGAGACATCAGTCTGCCAACAAAGGTCTGTCTAGTCAAGGCTTTGGTCTTCCTCATGGTCATGTACAGTTGTGAGAGCTGGACCATAAGGAAGGTAGAGTGTCAAGGAATTGATGCCTTTGAACTGTGGTTCCGGAGAAGACTCCTGAGTCCCTTGGGTAGCAAGGAGCTCAACCCAGTCAATCTTAAAGAAAATCAATCCTGAGTACTCATTGGAAAGACTGATGCTGAAGCTGAAGCTCCAGTATTTTGGTCAATTGATGTGAAGAGCTGACTCATTGGAAAAGTCCCTGATGCTGGGAAAGATCAAGGGTAGAAGGAAAAGAGGGCATCAGAAGATGAGATGGCTGGATGACATCATCGATGCAATGGACATGAACTTGAGCAAACTCTGGGAGATGGTGAGGGACAGGAAGGCCTGGTGTGCTACAGTCCATGGAGTTGCACAGAGTCAGACATGACTGGGAAACTGAACTAGCTAGCTTACACTGGGTACTGGTAACACTAATGATAAACCAATTTATCCTAATTTGTGAATGACCAACCCTCTTAAGTCTTCCAGAGATGTTAAGATGATTTTTTAGTATTTAAATTAAATGAAGTATTTTGAAGTGAAATTGTAGATTAAAATATAACATACATAGGAATGCATCCAAGTTGTGGGTACACAGCTAAATTTCACAAAGTGAAAACACCCAGGTAAGTGGCACTCAGATGAAGAAAATACGACAGTCTGTTGATTTAACAGGCACTTATCTTCTTTGATTCTTTACACTTAGGACAGAGTCTAATTCATTCAGCTTTTCAGCCCATGGGTCAGGTACCCAAGGTAGAAGCCACTGGTCTTTAAAGTAATGAACCTTCCTCACAGGTCTGTGGATGAGAGTACTTTGTAATCTGTGTGATCTTCAGAACCTTCTGTGTACCACAAAAGTTTAAACACTTTCTAAAGTCTCAGCTCCAGGTTCTTCTCCACCACAAAAGTTGCTGCCTTTAATGATGCCATCCTGCTAAGTTCTCCTCTCTTTAATCTTTTGTAGGACCCATGCTGATATTATTCCACTGATAGTCATTCTGTGTTGCTTTTTATATCTCTGCTCACATGAATTGTCAGGGAAGAAAATATTTCTTATAGCTGACAATAATACTCAAGAAATGTTTGTGGGCTTCTCCACTAAATATTCACCACTCTCTTTGCTTTGGTATACAGAGAGTGAATGACTGTTCAGATGGACTGAATGTTTGTGTCCTACCCCCAGATGTATATGTTGAAACTCTAATCCCTGGTATGATGGCATTACAAGGCAGACATATAAAAGTAATTAGGATTAAATCCTGTCAAGGATAGAGCCCTCATGCATGAGATTAGTGCCTTTACAAGAGTCACAAGAGCTAGCTTCCTATGTTCTGCTCTCCATCATGTGAGGATACACCTGGAAGCTGCAGTCTACAACCCAGAAGAGGACTCTCTCCAGATCCTGACCATGCTGCACACTGATCTCAGACTTCCAGCCTCCATAACTGGCAGGAATAAATTTATGTTTTTATAAGCCATTTGGTTTATGGTATTTCATTATAGAAGTCTGAACTGAATAAGACTAAGTCAGAAAGGGCTGGGACACCAGACAGATGTTTGTATGAGTTTTATAGAATAAGATTATTAACTGGAATATCATTAACAATACCACTAACTGAAGTTATTAACAAGATTATTGCATGGAATAAAATTTCAGAATCCAGTTGTGACTTCTGCCTGACATTTTCCATGCACAGTGATTTACAGTCTCAGAAGTTACCAAGCAGTAATGGGACTGAATGGGAGGTTGTTTTTTAGGTATAACTGACATATTACATTATTTCAGATGTACAATGCAATGATTCAGTGTTTGTATATCATTGAGAAATGATCACCACCAATGTCTAGTTAACATTGTCAACACACATAGTTACAAAAAATGTTTTTCACTCTCTTATGAAGAAGAGCTAAAGAGCTTCTTGATGAAAGTGAAAGAGGACAGTGAAAAAGTTGGCTTAAGCTCAACATTCAGAAAACTAAGATCATGGCATCCGATCCCACCACTTCATAGCAAATAGATTGGGAAACAGTGGAAACAGTGGCTGACTTTATTTTTTGGGGGGGTGGGGGGCTCCAAAATCACTGCAGATGGTGATTGCAGCCATGAAATTAAAAGACGCTTACTCCTTGGAAGGAAAGTTATGACCAACCTAGACAGTATATTAAAAAGCAGAGACATTACTTTGCCAACAAAGGTCCGTCTAGTCAAGGCTATGGTTTTTTCAGTAGTCATGTATGGATGTGAGAGTTGGACTATAAAGAAAGCTGAGTGCTGATGAATTGATGCTTTTGAACTGTGGTGTTGGAGAAGACTCTTGAGAGTCCCTTGAACTTCAAGGAGATCCAACCAGTCCATTCTGAAGGAGATCAGTCCTGGGTGTTCATTGGAAGGACTGATGTTGAACCTGAAACTCCAATACTTTGGCCACCTGATGTGAAGAGCTGACTCATTTGGAAAGACCCTGATGCTGGGAAAGATTGAGGGTAGGAGGAGAAGGGGACGACACAGGATGAGATGGTTGGATGGCATCACTGACTCAATGGACATGAGTTTGGGGGAACTCCAGGAATTGGTGATGGACAGGGAGGCCTGGCGTGCTACGGTTCATGGGGTCACAAAGAGTCAGGCATGACTGAGTGACTGAACTGAACTGATGAGGGCGATATATTTAATCTGAATATATCTGTTTTGCCCTTGTTAAAATGTTAAAATGCACTTCAGAGTGGCTTTTAAGGTGTAAACAGTAGCGTTCTTACCTTTGAGAAGTTGTTCTTAAACTAGAGGTTCTCAGCAGATGCCCTCGGGAGCTAAAAAATATCATACAACCAGGCTGAATATAAATACAGCAAAAATAGTTATTTAAAATGGTTATTAAAAAAGCAGAAGTTGGATTGCAAAATGTTAAACAGAGATGAAGAAATGGATGCAGTGGGTGTAGAATATATATGAACGGTTTGATGAAACATACTTTCCAATCCAGAGAATTTTACAGATGACAGGAACAATTGCAAAATGTTTATTTTTAGCACTGCTCAAATTTCTAAGTTTCTACTGAGCTTGGGTAATAAAATATGAGTGGCTTATTTTTGAGCTTTTTTAGTTCAGTTCAGTTCAGTTCAGTTCAGTCGCTCAGTTGTGTCCAACTCTTTGCGACCCCATGAATCGCAGCACGCCAGGCCTCCCTGTCCATCACCAACTCTCGGAGTTCACTCAAACTCACGTCCATCGAGTCAGTGATGCCATCCAGCCATCTCATCCTCTGTTGTCCCCTTCTCCTCCTGCCCCCAATCCCTCCCAGCATCAGAGTCTTTTCCAATGAGTCATCTCTTCGCATGAGGTGGCCAGAGTACTGGAGTTTCAGCTTTAGCATCATTCCTTCCAAAGAAATCCCAGGGCTGATCTTCAGAATGGACTGGTTGGATCTCCTTGCAGTCCGAGGGACTCTCAAGAGTCTTCTCCAACACCACAGTTCAAAAGCATCAATTCTTCAGCTCTCAGCTTTCTTCACAGTCCAACTCTCACATCCATACATGACCACTGGAAAAACCATAGCCTTGACTAGACGGACCTTTGTTGGCAAAGTAATGTCTCTGCTTTTCAATATACTATCTAGATTGGTCATAAATTTCCTTCCAAGGAATAAGCGTCTTTTAATTTTATGGCTGCAGTCACCATCTGCAGTGATTTTGGAACCCAAAAAAATAAAGTCTGACACTGTTTCCACTGTTTCCCCATCTATTTCCCATGAAGTGATGGGACCAGATGCCATGATCTTCGTTTTTTGAATGTTGAGCTTTAAGCCAACTTTTTAGTGAGTATCAAAAGTGTATTCTACCACTGTATTCTGCAAACCCGTGTCCTATATGTTCTCAGGAAGACAACTGTAAAAAAGAGGTGTCTGCTAATCCTTTCATTCATTCTTTATTCATTCCACATAAATTTATGACATGCCAATGGAACAGACACTCTTCTAGGCACTCTGGATGTATCAGTGAACAAAATAAAGATCCCTGACTTTTTGTTCAGCTTATATTTTTACCCTACTCAGACAAAAACAGTAAACATAATAAATTAGTAAACTACAGAGTACACGTGAAAGGTATAAGTGCAATGGTAAAAATGAAAAAGAAAAAGCAAAATAGCAGAACCAAGAGTTCATAGAGGTGGTCTGCAGGAAGCTGCAGTTTTACAAAGAGCATAACAGGGTTGAGAAGACGACATCTGAACAAAAACTTAAGAGAGTTGGTGAGGGAATTATCCACGTGAATGAAGAAAAAAACAGCAAAGAGAATAGCCAGTACAAAGGTTTTGGTTCAGAGGCACGCCTGGTACATTCAGGAGCGATTAGGCCAGTGTGGCTGGAGCAGAGTGAGCAAGAGGCAGAGTAAGAAATGAGGCCAGAGTGGTGAGGTGCAGGAGAATAGGTCATGCAGGACTCTGTAGCCCTGAAGGGTCCTTGATGCTTATTGTGAGCGAAAGGAAAGACCATTTGCCAAATTTTGAGCAACAGAAAGACATGAATCTGACTAAACTTTTAAAAGAGCACTGCAATGAATGTATTGAGAATAGACTGAAAAGGGGCTAAACCAGAAGCAGAGAGATGGTAGGAGGCTATCCCAATAATTCAACGATATACCCAAATCTATCCTCCAGCCTGATACCAATGCCTATTAGAGATACTCAAAGGGCAGATAAAGAAGCAGAAACATAATCACTGAAGGGCCTGGTGAAAGAAATAAGCACAAATCTGGGATGGGTCTTTACCACTAGCACGTATAAGTGGACTAGTTTACCTGGTGAGTTACCCCACTAAAGAAATAACTGCTTCTTGGAGTGTACACAGTACAGATCTTATGCCTAAAGTGAAAATTCAGGATCTCGGGACCAGCAAGGCAGCATTGGATAGCCTGGCTAGGACTAAGAAAACTAAGCAAGGGGAGCCTATAAAGCGAGGGGAAACACTGATGCTGAGAGCAAGCTTCCTTCATCCACAAGGTATTTACGAGTATCTCGTACATCCTGGGAATTCAACTATGCAGTAGAGAGAGAGAAACAGAGAAGACATAGACACTGCCTTCAAGAAGTTCACAGTCATGTTGAGGAGATGAAAAAGAAAACAAATAATTGCAAACCAGTGAGCAATATTTACAGGGTGAACTAGGTACAGTTACACCCACAGAGGAGTCATTGGTCAAACTTGTCCAAAGAAATCAAGGAAGGCTTCATATGGGAGAAGGTATTTAAGTTTGATTTTGAAGGCTATGTTTGTCAGTTAATCGAAGGGACTGGTTTCGCAGGAACTGGAAAGTGTAAGACATAAATATAGACATAGTTGTAAATATAAATATATAAAAACAAGGTCATCGGAAAGACCCTGTTCTCTTGGGGAAGTGCAAGCAGTTCCATATGACTGGATCTCACGTACGCAAAGAAAAGCAGAAGGGAAATAGTCCTGAGAGACAAGCAGAGGCCAAAACTCAAAGGGTTTTGGCTATTCTAAGGAATTCGCATCATATCCATGTAATGCTCTCTTGATTTTCTACTAAATACCAATTTTGTACCGCCTTCATCATGCACCATCCAAGTGAAATGACTCCTGGCTCTGGGAGTAGGTCAGGATTACTCTGGGCTCCCCTGGTTGCCTGACAATGCAGGAGACACAGGAGTCGGGGGTTTGATCCCTGGGTCAGGAAGATCCCCAGGAGAAGGAAATGGCAACCCTTTCCAATATTCTTGCCTGGGAAATCCTAGGAACAGAGAAGCCTGGTGGGCTACAGTCCATGGAGTCTCAAAAGTGTTGAGCACAACTTAGCAGCTAAAAACAACGTGAATACTCTAAGCTATTTTTAATAACCCCATAGACCTTGCCAGTTGTTGGTTCAGGGTCTCTAAACCAATCTGTGGATGAATTCCCTTAACCAGAGAGACAGGTTCAGGAGTTGTACACATGATGAAAATGATCTAACGAAATCTGCGAAGTTTGCTAGAAGCTTCTGGGTAAAGTTTTCTCCCTCCTAAGAAAGGAAGGAAGAGCAGTTTATTCCTCTCTCCACTATTGTAATTATGAGTACCAAAACTGCTGCAGTCCCCTTGCAACCTATCTGAAGAACAAAACTCACCATGGGAAAGGTACACGTAAGAAAACTACAGGGGAATAGTATTGGAACCACCAGAATAAGTCAGCACTTAGGTCTGCCTTCCCTCCCGACTTTGTGTTACATCAGTTAAGATTCCCTACTGAGTTTCCCTATTGAATTAATTTGAGATAAGTTTTCTGTTCTATGCAACATAAACCATTCTAACTCATACATCCAAGTAGGGAAATGAATATATATTTTTTATTTCAGAAAGGTCAAGTTGGGGATTTGGAAGGGGAAAAAACTAGAGGTAGGGTTTAGCAGATAGATAATTGAGCCATTCAGAAAAGATGATGAGACTGTAAATTTAAGTTACATATATGGATGGGAAGAAATGGATGCAAGACTATTCAGGTGGAAAGAACATGATTAATCACTGGATGCAGGGATAAATGAGGAGGAATTTTTGATAATCTCCAGCTTTGGGGAGACAAGCTAGAGAGTAGTAACATTTAGAGAGAGAATAAAATTTGTTGTTGTTGTTCAGCCACTCAGTTGTGTCCGACTCTTTGTGACCCGATGGGCTGCAGCACGCCAGGCTTCCCTGTGCTGCACCATCTCCTGGAACTTGCTCAAACTCATATTAATTAATCTGGTGATGCCATCCAACCATCTCATCCTTTGTCATCCCCTATTCCTCCTGTCTTCAATCTTTCCCAGCATCAGGATCTTTTCCAAAGAGTCAGCTCTTTGCATCAGGTGGCCAAAGTATTGGAGCTTAAGTTTCAGCATCAGTCCCTTCAATGAATATTCAGGGTTGATTTCCTTTAGAATTGACTGGTTTGATCTCCTTGCAGTCCAAGGGCATCTTAAGAGTCTTCTCCAAAACCATACTTCAAAAGCATAACTCCTTCAGTGCTCAGCCTTCTTTATGGCCCAACTCTCACATCCATATATACATGACTACTGGAAAAACAGTAGCTTTGACTAGACAGACCTTTGGTGGCAAAGTAATGTCTCTGATTTTTAATACACTGTCTAAGTTGGTCACAGCTTTTCTTCCAAGGAGCAAGTATCTTAATTTCATGGCTGCAATCACCATGCAGTGATTTTGGAGTCAAAGAAAATAAAGTCTGTCATTGTTTCCATTGTTTCCTCATCTACTTACTATGAAGTGACGGGGCCAGATGCCATGATCTCTCTTTTTGGGATGCTGAGTTTTAATTCAGCTTTTTTACTTTCCTCTTTCACTTTCATCAAGAGGCTCTTTAGTTCCTCTTCACTTCCTGCCATAAGGGTGGTGTCATCTGCATATCTGAAGTTATTGATATTTCTCCTGGCAATCTTGATTCTCAATTTTCCCCTCTCTTTCTCCCACTATACCCACAAATCCATTCTCTACATCTGTGCCTCTTTTCCTGCCCTGCAAATAAGTTCATCAGTACCATTTTTCCTAGATTTCTAATGTATGTGTTGTAATATTCATTAGAAGGACTGATGCTGAGCCTGAAGCTCCAATATTTTGGCTACCTGATAGGAAGAGCTGACTCACTGGAAAAGACCCAGAGGCTGGGGAAAATTAAGGGCAAAAGCAGAAACGAGCAACAGAGGATAAGATGGTTGGATGGCATCACTGACTCAATGGACATGAGTTTGAGCAAACTCCAGGAGATGGTGAAGGTCAGATAAGCCTGATATGCTGCAGTCCATGGGGTCTCAAAGAGTCGGACATGACTTAGTGATTGAACAACAAAATAATAATAATATTATCAAAATTGTGAATAACAGCAATAAACATTGAATCAGTTTAAGATTTCTTTGCAAGTCTGTACATTCTGTAACTGAGGTGGACCATTTGAGGCCTTCCCAGAATAGACTCCAACCCATTAGGGTCCTCTGCCTGCCTTTTTAAAAGAGTTAAAAACTGTATAAAAACTTTAGTCAAAGATAAATTTAATCAGAGAGTTGAAGAAACACAGAAAGAAAGGAAAACAGTCAAGCAAGATAATATAATAATACTTTAGCTCTTAAATAAAGTCAAGGACCTTTAGTTCTTCCTCAAGGACTATGTATAGTATTGAGTCATGTCTTTTGTGGTGTTTTGTAGCTACTGAAATTCTCGCCAGGTGAAAGAAGTTAACTTTATGCTGCCCATGAGCACATAGACCCCAGCCCAGTTGGAACCAGGAGGTTGATTATGCTGACTCCCAATCACCTCACCACCAACCAAAAGAATAGCCATGACTGATCACGCCCTACTTATTGAACACTAGAAGACTCCTCTCTACTCTCTCCAGGGTGGATCACAGAGTCTTGAGGGCATTAGTCTGCTGTGGCCCCAAAGCAATTAATCTGTTCTTTTCTATGTCACCCCAAACCCCACGTCTCCATATTTCTATTTGGCACCAGTGAACAGAGGCTGCATTTCGGCACCAATCCTTAGATATCTTACACACAGAATATACAATGAACATATTGGGGCTGCTTTTCTGCAATCAAATCAGCTTTGGATACCAGAGTACTCCTCATGGATCTGCCTTATTACCATGACCTTCTTTCCAAGGGAGACTGTGAGACCTTGCTGTTGATGGATGGCAAATGTCTGTTAAATGGTGAGCCCTGTGCATCTGTCTCATGAGTAGTAGCATCATCTTCCACATATTTGGAACCTTATGTTAAACATAGGTCTGATAACAAGTAGAAAAGAAATTGTGCTTCACTGTTCTTTACATGCATTCTGCCACGTCTGTTTGCAATATTTAAAATACTAATAGTATTACACATTTCTATTTAGCTTTTATTTAGATTTAATATTTATCATTTCCTCTTGTCTCTCTCTGGGTCTACTAAGGTAAGTATAGAAGTGAAGTGAAGTTGCTCAGTCGTGTCCGACTCTTTGCGACCCCATGGACTGTAGCCTACCAGGCTTCTCAGACCATGGGATTTTCCAGGCAAGAGTACTGGAGTGGGTTACCATTTCCTTCTCCAGGCGATCTTCCCGACCCAGAGATCGAAGCCCAGTTTCCCGCATTGTAGGCAGACGCTTTACCCTCTGAGCCACTAGGGAAGGCAAGGTAAGTATAAATAATCACTATTATTTAGATGAATAAGCAAGCCCCAAATTTCTCAGACGACTTGCTCTCACTAAAATCCATCTGATATCAGGTGAAAATACCGGAACTATCCTACCAAAGTGATTGCTGCTGCTGCTGCTGCTAAGTCACTTCAGTCGTGTCCAACTCTATGCGACCCCATAGACAGCAGCCCACCAGGCTCCCCCGTCCCTGGAATTCTTCAGGCAAGAACATTGGAGTGGATTGCCATTTCCTTCTTCAATGCATGAAAGTGAAAAATGAAAGTGAAGTCGCTCTCGCTTAGTCGTGTCCGACCCTCAGCGACCCCATGGACTCCAGCCCACCAGGCTCCTCCTTCCATGGGATTTTCCAGGCAAGAGTACTGGAGTGGGGTGCCATTGTGATTACTTAACGGCTAATGTAGAAAGCAATGCTGACTTAATGATAGTCTCCCAATAGACTGTGGACCACTGAAACTTTTTCACTTTTTACCTACAATAGAACTTAAAATCAAGAGAGTCAATCTTAAGAAGAAGGTATGTTTCTCTCTGGGGATACAGAGATGAGACAGGTAGCCCTAAGGTGTTCTGAGTCTATTGGAGGAAAGTGAGTTGAGCAAATACTGTAGACTTATGCCCATCTTCCTGTGCCAACAATGAAACTTCTGGCTTTCCGGGACCAGTTCTTACCTGGGCCACCACATAGATACCAGATCAGACTTCACTGAGTCTCTACTTCTGCTGCTCCTGGGGTCCGAACTTGGCTCTGCATTGAAGCAATTTTATTATTTGAGACTTCCTTTCTAGTCTTTGTTTTTCTTCTGTGACCCAGTTCTTTCTCCTTTTTTCTTACATATATTTCTACTGAAACTTCTGGGCCCCTTATATTTCATAGTCCACAAATTTCCATATCTCTTTCATCTAATTGCAAGATGTTCACTTTATTAGTTATCCATTATTAGAATCAGGCTGGCTATCAACATCACTCTCATCCACTTCTGGGGCATCCCATAACATATGGAGTGATTAAAGATCCTTAGGAAGCCCTATGAGGACCCACAATTGTCTGATTTGTCTCTTCAGCCTCATTGCTACTCTTCTCTGCCTTGTAGTTAACATCCCAACAACCTTAAAATGCTGTGGTCTCTAATCTATATTCCTGGCTCCTGCTATGCTGTCTGGAATGCTCTTCCTCCCACCCCTTATTTCTTCTTCTCCTACACAGGGTAACTCTTAATCATTCTTTAAGAATTAGCTAAAAATAAGATGGTAGTCTAGAGGCTAATATTCAGTATTCCCAATGCAGGGAGGCCCTGGTTTGATCCCTGGTCAGGGAACTAGATCCTACATGCTGCATCTAAAGATCCTGCACGCTGGAAATAAGACTCAGCCCAGGGACTTCCCTGGTGGATCAGTGGCTAAAACTCCATGCTCCCAATGCAGAGGGCCTGGGTTCAAATCCTGGTTGGGGAGTTAAGGTCCCATGTGCCACAAGTAAGACCTGGCACAGCCAAATTTTTTTTGAAAAGACCCAGCTCAGCCAAATAAATACATAAATATTTTTTAAAAGAAAAGTTTATCAATTTTACCTTTTAAAACCACTTTTAATAAAAAAAAAAAAGAATTTGCTAAAGATAATTGAAGCAGCAGTTAACATTTATTGAGGGCTTGCTAAGTGCCAAGCATATGAATGTTTTCCTTTAAACCTTTCAGCACTCAAATGTGGTAGGTTTTATTATTTTTATCATTTTCTAGATGAGACAAGTAAGACTTTGAGAGTACTTGAACTGCTTTCTCCAGGAGGACCCCACCCACAAACAGGGATAAGCATTCCCAAATTATTATCTTATGCATATTTTTATCATTGCACTTAGCACATAGTATTGCGATGTTATTTGTATACGTTTTACTTGTTTTCAGTGGGCCAATGAATTCCTTGAGAACAGAGATTGTTTCTTACTTATCTGAATTTGCAAACCTAGCAAGATGACTGAATTGTTGAATATTTGCTGCATGAATACCTCACTTTATGAATGAATGAATGGGTGCTATCATATGGCCTGTTCAGCTATTATAAAAACATAAAGGAGGTAACACAAACTGCCTAGGAGCAGTGAAAAATAAAAAGGACGCATGGAGGAGGTGTCCTCTCAAATGAACTTGAAGAGTAGATGTCAGGCAAACAAGGGAAAGAGCACAGCAATAGCTTCAGTTCATGCCTTGCACAAGACCTCAGATTTAAGGTGTCCCAATATGTCTTTGCAAGGCTGAGAAGCAAAATATGTATATTTAGAAACAGGAGATGACAGTATAAAGGGAAAGGCCAGATTATAAAGGGCTTTGCATAAAGTATCTTGAACGATTATAAGCAGGGAAGAACTTGATTAAATGATTTGAATCATCTATTTAGACAGTGGATGGAAAATGGTTTGAAAGGAATATGAAGCAATCTGTGAGAAGTTAATTGAAACCAATCAGGAACAAGAAAAGGACATGACCAAAGGTGATAGCAATGAAGAAGGTGAAGAAGATGGGATGGATATGATTGATAGGCTGTATAGATATGAATATATGGATATGATGGGATGGATATGAATAATAGGCTGAAGTGATTGAACTTAGTTACAGGCTAATTCTGGGAGGTGTGAGAGAAGAAGGTTCAAATGACTCCACAGTTTTTGACTTCAGAAATCAGAAACGAGAAAATAGCTGTGCTATAATACAGTAGTGAGAACCAAAAGAAGAAGAAGAAGAAGAAAAAAGGAGAGCAGATTTTGGTGAGAGGAGGGACAGAGAGGAAAGATAAAGAATCTTGTTTAATTCTGTAATACTGACGTGATGTCCAGGTAAGTTACATGCATTATCTCATTTATTATTTGCAAAACCCATCTTCAGTAGGTAATATACCCCTATTTTGTGGGAAAAGGAATGGAACTTCTTATTAACCAATGTGTTCCCTCTCTTATCAATGTCCCTAATTCCAGTGTTCAAGGCGGTACCCTTGGGACTGTGCTGTAAAGTGCCCAGGCAGGGGACTTGCTCAAGCTGGGAAACTGAGGGCTTAGCAGTAGATCCTGATATGTGGAATCTTGCATTCTGTTTCCTACAGATGAGCTACCTTTTCTTCTTTGCAGGCTTCCTTAGTGGCTTGGTTGGTAAAGAATCTGCCTACAATACAGGAGACCCGGGTTTGATCCATGGGTCAGGAAGATCCCCGGGTCAGGAAGATCCCCTGGAGACAGGAATGGGAACCCACTCCAGTATTCTTCCTGGAAAATCCCATGGACAGAGGAGCCTGGCAGGCTACAGTCCATGAGGCCTCAAAGAGTTGGAACACAATTGAGAGACTAACATTTTCACTTTCTTCTTTCTGTGCTAGAGTAGCAATATGCCAACTTCCAAGCTTTCACAGATCTAAATGAAGACATTATGGAGGTCAGAAGTAATGGAAGGAAGTCACAGGGGAGTGTTGGCCTGCAGCATATAACACCAACCAGAAAGCTATGTGGTAAGCATGGACAGGAAATGTTTCCTGATCTCACAGCATGATATAACGTGCAGAAAACACCAATGTGCAAAACACGGCCTGTGTGTGAGGTTAGAAGTTGGAACTGGGTCTGGCTTTATAATCTGCAGAGTCAAAACAGAATAGATATTTGAAGATACAAGGAATTCATCAGCTGGTGTGAAGGGAAAGGAGGAAAGTAGCTTTCTGTAGGAAGGTTGCAGGTCAGAAGAACCTAAACCCTGCTCGGGGCATGCTCATTGAGGAAGATGGCAATTAAAGAAATAGGTTTAAAAAAAAAAAAAAAAAGAAAAAGCCTTTAGAAAGTCTCTACAGTCTAAAAAGTCACAGTCTCTATTTATTTTATAGAGGTTCATAGTAGAAAAATCAAACAAAATACAAAGGCATAAAGAAGAAAGAAGAAACCCTCTAAAACCTTACCATATATAAATGATCCTTATCAATATTTTGGCAAAATTCTTTCTAGACTTCTCTCTGTGCACATACATATGCAGGTACACATACACATAAGCACATACACACACAAAGCCACACACATATGTGCTTAGGTGGAATCTTCTGATTTTTCTGATCTACTATATTTTATAACTTAAAAGATATACCATGGACAACTTTCTACATCCATGAAAGCATGTATTTGTAATAATTTTATAATCACTCAGTATTTTGCTGAATGTATGTATCAGTTCAATTCAGTTCAGTCACTCAGTTGAGTCCAATCTTTGTGACCCCATGGACTGCAGCACGTCAGGCATCCCTGTCAGTCACTAACTCCCAGAGCTTGCTCAAACTCATGTCCATTGAATCAGTGATGCCATATAACCATCTCATCCTCTGTCATTCCCTTTTCCTCCTGCCTTCAATCTTCCCAGCATCACGGTCTTTTCAAATGAGTCACTTCACCTCAGTTGGCCAAAGTATTGGAGCTTCAGTATAAGTCCTTCTAATGCATATTCAGGACTGAGTTCCTTTAGGATTGACTGGTTGGATCTCCTTGCAATCCAAGGGACTTTCAAGAGTCTTCTCCAACACCACAGTTTAAAAGAATCAATTCTTCAGCACTCAGCTTTCTTTATAGTCCAGCTCTCACATCCATATATGACTACTGGGAAAACCATAGTTTTGACTAGATGGACCTTTGTTGGCAAAGTAATGTCTCTGATTTTTAATATGTTGTTGAGGTTGGTCATAGTTTTTCTTGCAAGGAGCAAGAAAAGCTTCTTTAATTTCATGGCTGCAGTCACCATATGCAGTGATTTTGGAGTCTAAGAAAATAAAGTCTGTCACTGTTTCCATTGATTCTCCATCTATTTGCCATGAAGTGATGGGACCAGATGCCATGATCTTCATTTTTTGAATGTTGAATTTTAAGCCAACTTTTTCACTCTCTTCCACTTTCATCAAGAGGCTCTTTAATTCTTCTTTGCTTTCTGCCTTAAGGGTGGTGTCATCTGCATATCCGAAGTTATTGATATTTCTCCCAGCAATCTTGATTCCAATTTTTGCTTCATCCATCCCAGCATTTCACATGATGTACTCTGCATATAAGTTAAATAAGCAGGGTGACAATATACAGCCTTTACATACTCCTTTCCCAATTTGGAACCAGTCTGTTTTTCCCTCAGGTTCTAAATGTTGCTTCTTGACCTGCATACAGATTTCTTAGGAGGCAGGTAAGATGGTCTGGTATTCCCATCTCTTTAAGAATTTTCCACAGTTTGTTGTGATCCATACAGCTAAAGGCAAAGGAGAAAAGCTAAAGGAGAAAAGGAAAGATGTACCATCTGAATGCAGAGTTCTAAAGAACAGCAAGGAGAGATAAGAAAGTCTTCCTCAGTGATCAATGCAAAGAAATAGAGGAAAACAATAGAATGGGAAACACTAGAGATCTCTTCAAGAAAATTAGAGATACCAAGGAAAATTTAATGCAAAGATGGGCAAATAAAGGACAGAAACGGTATGGACTTAACAGAAGCAGAGGAGATTAACAAAAGGCAGCAAGAATACACAGAAGAACTATACAAAAAAAGATCTTAATGACTCAGATAATCACAATGGTGTGCTCACTAACCTAAAGCCAGACACTCTGGAGTGCAAAGTCAAGTGGGCCTTAGGAAGCATCGTTAGGAACAAAGCTAGTGGAGGTGATGGAATTCCAGTTGAGCTATTTCAAATCCTAAAAGATGATGCTGTGAAAGTGCTGCACTCAATATGCCAGCAAATTTGGAAAACTCAGCAGTGGCCGCAGAACTGGAAAAGGTCAGTTTTCATTCCAATCCCAAAGAAAGGCAATGCCACAGAACGCTCAAACTATTGCACAATTGTACTCATCTCCATGCTAGCAAAGTAATACTCAAAATCCTCCAAGCCAGGCTTCAACAGTATGTGAGTGTATGTATCTTGACTTACATAAAACTATAAGTTTTTTCCAGCAATGTAACAATAAAAGTTCTCATACTTAAATTTTTTAAAATCAATTAATTTATTTTAAGCTTTCTCTTGCAGTAAGTTTATAGAAATAGTATTGTTTGGTCAAACACACATCTAAAATTTTGATAGGCATTTATAAAATTATCCTGCTGTCCAAATATTGTACCGATTTACAACATGGAAAATTCTTAAAATATTCTGTATTGACTTGGATTCCCCTGCTTGTGTAATGTCATGGAAAAATGAAGGTGACATAAATAACATCACACACTCACACACATTCCATTTTATTTCCTCCAGATGACCTTTAGAGTTTGTTTAAAACAAAAATTAAAAGTCAAGCATGGAGGTTCAAGAAGGAGGGGATACATGTACAGCAGAAACTTACAGAACATTGTAAAGGAATTACACCCCCATTAAAAAATAAATTTTAAAAAGAATATACATGGGGAAAAAAACAAGAAAACTCAAGCACAAATGTCAGGACAGAATGTGAGCAGGTTTCTCCTGAGATGCTGGTCGTCTGCAGCTGTTGCACAAGCACAGCTCCTGCATTTACTCTGTAGAAACAGGATGCACTTCCACCACAAGTGTGGTTCAAATGTCAGACTGATGGTGTCACCCACATACCAGAAGGATCTGAAAGGTTTATTACTCCTATAATGAGGAGTACATCAAGGCTGTATATTGTCACCCTGCTTATTTAACTTCTATGCAGAGTACATCATGAGAAATGCTGGACTGGGAGAAACACAAGCTGGAATCAAAATTGTCAGGAGAAATATCAATAACCTCAGATATGCAGATGACACCACCCTTATGGCAGAAAATGAAGAGGAACTAAAAAGCCTCTTGATGAAAGTGAAAGTGGAGAGTGAGAAAGTTGGCTTAAAGCTCAACATTCAGAAAACGAAGATCATGGCATCCGGTCCCATCACTTCATGGGAAATAGATGGGGAAACAGTGGAAACAGTGTCAGACTTTATTTTGGAGAACTCCAAATCACTGCAGATGGTGACTGCAGCCATGAAATCAAAAGATGCTTACTCCTTGGAAGAAAAGTTATGACCAACCTAGATAGCATATTCAAAAGCAGAGACATTACTTTGCCGACTAGGGTCTCTCTAGTCAAGGCTATGGTTTTTCCAGTAGTCATGTATGGATGTGAGAGTTAGACTGTGAAGAAGGCTGAGCGCTGAAGAATTGATGCTTTTGAACTGTGGTGTTGGAGAAGACTTTTGAGAGTCCCTTGGACTGCAAGGGGATCCAACCAGTCCATTCGGAAGGAGATCAGCCCTGGGTGTTCTTTGGAAGGAATGATGCTAAAGCTGAAACTCCAGTACCTTGGCCACCTCATGCGA
Source organism: Oryx dammah (assembly GCF_014754425.2). Classification (NCBI taxonomy): domain Eukaryota; kingdom Metazoa; phylum Chordata; class Mammalia; order Artiodactyla; family Bovidae; genus Oryx; species Oryx dammah. Next base: position 6,891,857 of record NW_024070212.1, read on the forward strand.
AGAGTTGACACATTGGAAAAGACTCTGATGCTGGGATGGATTGGGGGCAGGAGGAGAAGGGGACGACAGAGGATGAGATGGCTGGATGGCATCACTGACTCGACGGACGTGAGTCTGAGTGAACTCCGGGAGTTGGTGATGGACAGGGAGGCCTGGTGTGCTGTGATTCATGGGGTTACTAAGAGTCGGACACGACTGAGCGAATGAACTGAACTGAACTGAACTGAATGAGACTTTCTGGCTAGAGCAGGATAGTCTTCTAGAGCTGGTCTGAAAATGAGTGGAGAACTCAATGAAAAGTGTTAAAATCAACCACAAAGAGAGATCAGCCTTGAAAATTCTCTGGGTGAGCAAAACCAGTTTAGCTATAGAAGCAAAGCTTCATCTAGCTTATTTTGCAAGACAAACGAGGTTAGCTTGACTTGGGTCATTTCTGCTTATGTCTTCTGAGAATCACAAATGAAACTTCACCCAATCCCCAAAACTGATGTCAGATAACCACTAACCAATTCCCATTCATTAAGTAAACTCTAATTTTGTAACAAATCACTGTAAATAATAAACACCCCCTGCTTTCACATTACGTAAGCTACTTTATAGCAATATATCTTTGAGCCTCATTTCATTTTTGGTTTGCAAACTGTTTGTGTGTGCACAATAAACCTTTACTAATTACCACTAGTAATTAGTGATCACCAGTGGTTTTATTTTTGGTAATAAATAAGTGATTCATTGGTTTTATTTATGTTTTTAATAAACTTTTGACAAAGGGCTTAGGGCTTTCATGGTACATTGGAGTGGGGCTGGTGTGAGTGTGGGGCTCATGTGTTGTGAACTTCGTTTATGACAAAGGAGCGAATACCCAGCCTTTCTTAATAGCTTGATCAACTTACCAAGTTGTGGGGCCGAAGGGAGAAGGATGAGATGAGGCTTAAAAATCATCAGCAATCAAACATCAAAATTGAAATGTGAGATTCTCATTGCAGTTACAAGGCCAAAACCCTGTCAGAAAGAGCTTAGCAGTTTCATGAAGAGCAGAAACATAGAAGGTCTATAGTCTTCTTTAAACCTCAACTGAAAATACCAAGCCAAAGATTGACAAATGGACTGTGTAAGATCTAAAGAAGCTGAAGCTCCAATACTCTGGCCTGACTCCAAGAACTGTCTCACTGGAAAAGACCCTGATGCTGGGAAAGATTGAAGGCAGGAGGATAAGGGCACCACCTTCTCCGACAGGTGGCATGCCACCTGTTGGATGGCATCACCGACTTGATGGACATGAGTTTGAGCAAGCTCCAGCAGTCGGTGATGGACAGGGAAGCCTGGCATGCTGCAGTCCATGGGGTCGCAAAGAGTCAGACACAACTGAGAGGCTGAACTGAACTGAGGATCTAAAGAGTTCTCATTTCCAAAATGAGAATAAAATTCCCACTGGAGAATTTCAATAGCCTAAGGCCTACAAATATTAGAGAGGATTTCATCCTTCTTGTTATTCCTAGAACTGGGGTCCACTGAGGTCCAGCCAACATGTATACATTGAAGACCTATATCAAATAGAGGAAATCGCTTTTCTATCTAGAGCCAAATACCTACCAAGAAAACATCAAGATCCACATTTATCAACTCAACTCAACTTGTTTCACATTACAATAAGAAATTTAAAATGTTTCATTCATAGTTTTAATATTAAGCACAAGGTATATAAATTTATAACTATTTTAAAACAAGAATACTACTAATAATATATAATGGATATAGTGGATGAATTGGCTAAAGAAAATGTGGTATAGATCTTCCTTGACTTATGATAAAATTATATCCTGATGAACTCATCATGAGTTGAAAATATTGTAAGTCGAAAATGTATTTAACACACCTAATCCATCAAGTGGGCTTCCCAGGTTGCGCTAGTGGTAAAGAGTCCTTCTGCCAATGCAGGAGGTGTGGGTTCAATTCCTGGGTTGGGAAAATCCCCTGGAGTAGGAAATAGCAACCTGCTCTAGTATTCTTGCCTGGAGAATTCCATGGACAGAGGAGCCTGACAGGTTACAGTCCATGGAGTTGCAAAGAGTCAGACGCCACTGAAGCAACTTAGCACAGCCAGTATTCTTGCCTGGAAAATTCCACTGACAGAGGAGCCTAGCAGGCTACAATTCATCGGGTGCCAAACAGTCGAATATGACTGAGCAACTGAGCACACAGACACAATCCACCGAACATCACAGTTTAGCTGAACCAAGCTCAAACGTGCTCAGAACACTTACATTAGCCAAAATAATTATATTAGGCAAAATAATTTAACACAAAGCCTATTTTTAATAAAGTATTGAATACATCATGTAATTTATTGAATTCCATACTGAAAGTGTAAAACAGAATTGTTGTATGGGTACGGGATGGTGGTAAGTGTATTGGCTGTTTCACTGTATCAGTGTGATTGTGGACTGACTGGGACCTGTGGTTGCTGCCACTGCCCAGCATCAGGTGAGAGCACAGATGGCATATCGTTAGCTCAGGAAAAGATAAAAATTCGAAGTTTTTTACTGTGTATCACTTTCACACCACTGTAAAGTCAAAAAATCGTTTAAACCGTTGTACCCCAGGCACCATTCATTGCTATTGTTCAGTTGCTAAATCACGTCTGACTCTTTGTGACCCCATGGATACCAGCATGCCAGCCTCCTCTGTCCTCTAGCACCTCTCAGAGTTTGCCCAAATTCATGTCCACTGAGTCAGTGATGTTTTCTAATCTTATCATCCTCTGCCACCCCCTTCTCCTCCTGCCCTCAGTATTTCCCAACATGAGGGTCTTTTCCAATAAGTCACCTCTTCATATCAGGTGGCCAGAATACTGAAACTTCAGCTTCAGCGATAGCCCTTCTGTCTTATTTCCTTTAGGACTGATGGTTTCACCACATACTGGAGAAAGAAATGGCAACCTACTCCAGTATTCTTGCGGGGGCAATCTCAGCTCAGAGGAGCCTGGTAGGTTAAGTCCATGGGGTTGCAAAGAGTTGGACATGACTCAGCAACTAAACAACAACGATATATATACATATTACTCAGCCACAGAAAAGAATGAAAACTTGCCATTTTAGACAACATAGATGAAACTTGAGGGTATTATGCTAAGTGAAATAACAGACAAAAACAAATATTGTACAGTCTCACTTACATGTGGAATCTTTCTTAAAAAATCAAGCTCATAGATAAAAAGAACAAGTTGGTGGTTGCCAGATATGGGGAGTGAAGGGGGTGGAAGAAAAGGGGGAAGGAAGGCAAAGGCTCAAACTTCCAATTGTAAAATAAAGTTATAGAGATAAAATGCACAGCATGGTGACTATAGTTAATAATATATATTGCAATATTTGAAAATCGCTGAGAGAATAAATCTTGAAAGTTTACATTACAAGAAAAAAAATGTAACTCTGTATGGTGATAAATGTTAATGAGACTTATTGTGGTGGTAATTCTACAATGTATACAAATATTGAACCATTATGTTGTACACCTGAAACTAATATAATTGTATATGACAATCATACCTCAATTAAAATGTTTTTAAAAGGTAGAACCTTCCAATGAAGTAATTTGGGTTTGAAGTTTTCCTAGTGGGAATCACTTTCCTAGTTAATGTTTATTGAACTATAACATACAGAAAAGTATGCATATGATCAATTAGATCAATAAACTACCAGAAAGTAAACCCATTAGTGTCAGCACTACTCACATCAGGAATTAGAAATTACCTGCAGCTCTCAAGCACCATCTCGTGCCCTCTCCCAGTAGTGACCAACATGCAGTCTCTCCTGAAAGGTACCAGATATTCTGACTTCTATCACGTAGGTTAGTTTTGCCTATATCAGAACTTTACATAAATGGGGTCATATACCATATGTCTTTTTCCATCTGATTTGTTTTGCTGAACATTATATTTGCAAGAGTCATTCATGTTTTAGAGGCTAGCTGAAGTTCATGTAGTCATGAAATTAAAAGACGCTTGTTCCTTGGAAGAAAAGTTGTGACAAACCTAGACAACATATTAAAAAGCAGAGACATCACTTTGCCAACAAAAGTCCGTCTAGTCAAACTATGGTTTTCCAGTAGTCAGGTATGAATGTGAGAGTTGGACCTTAAAGAAAGCCGAGCACCAAAGATTTGATGCTTTTGAACTGTGGTGTTGGAGAAGACTCTTGAGAGTCCCTTGGACTGCAAGGAGATCCAACCAGTCCATCCTAAAGGAAATGAGTCCTGAATATTCATTGGAAGGCCTGATGCTGAAGCTGAAGCTCCAATACTTTGGCCACCCATTGGGAAGAACTGACTTATTAGAAAAGACCCTGATGCTGGGAAAGATTGGGGGCAGAAGAAGAAGGGGATGACAGAGGATGAGATGGTTGGGTAGCATCACTGATTTGATGGACATGAGTTTGAGCAAGCTCCGGGAGTTGGCAATGGACGGGGAAGCCTGGAGTGCTGCAGTCCATGGGGTTGCAAAAAGTCAAACACAACAGAGTGACTGAACTGAACTGAAGTTCCCTCATCTTCATTGCTATATGGTATCCTTCTGTATGTGTACATAACACTTTATTAATATATTCTACTAGTTATGAGCATTTGCTTTTTCTGCTCGGATCTATTATAAATAATACTTCTATCAATACCATGTACATTTATCCATCTGTCTATCTACCTACCTATCTTTTTATTTATTTATTTGTACTTACATGGTCTCATTTATTTAAGGTATATACCTAAGAACAGAATATTACTGCTTCATAGAGTATATCTATATTTAAACTTTGTGTACGTGTGCTAACTCGCTTGTCATGTCTGACTCTTTGCGACCCTATGGACTGTAGCCCACCAGGCTCCTCTGTCCATGGGATTCTCCAGGCAAGAAAATTGGAGTGGGTTGCTATGCCCTTCTCCAGGGAATCTTCCCAACCCAGGGATCGAACCTGTGTCTTCTGCAGCTCCTGCACTGCAGACAGATTCTTTACCACCAAGAATCTGATAGAAAATAAAATACCATGTTCCAAAGAAGTTGCACCAATTTACTCTTCCATTTATAGTATATGTGTGTTCTCATTGTTCCACATCTCATTGGGCCATTGATGACACCTAGTGTCATTAGTCTTTTTATTTGAACTGTTCCTTCTGAGTGTATCTTGGTATCTTAATTTAGTTATAATTTTTATTTGCCTGATTCCTAGTAAAATTGAAACATTTACAAACATTTATTAGTTTGTTAGATATTTTTCAACTCTTTTGCTCATTTCTGTATTGAATTATCTGTCATTTCTTTTTCATTTGTGTAAATTCTTCATCTATTCTGGATAAGACCATTTTGTTATACGTTTTGCAGATATCCTCACCTATTCTGTGCTTTCTTTACTCTTTTAATGGTGTTTTGATGAGTGGAATTTCTAAATTTTAACAGTACATCTTATCATCATTTCTTTTAGGGTTAATTCTTTTAGGTTTGGTTTAAAATTTCTTTCCCTACCACAAAGTTGTATAGAATACAGATATTCTTCTACAAATACAGTATTTTTTAGATTTGTTATTTTATATTTCACATGAGGGTCTACAATACACTTGGAATTTTGTGTGGTGTAGGTAGGGTACAAACTACATTGTTTCCCATATGGATGGATAGTCGACTGATCTAGCACTATTTGTTGAAAAACTGGTATTTCTCTACAGCTCTGCAATACTTTGTTTGTCATACGTAAGTGTCTAAATACATCCAGTTGTGTTTCTGGAACTTTTATTCTGTTCCATTATTCTGTTTGGCCTTTCCTTTGCTTCTGAATTGGAGTAGCTTTATAAATAGATTTTGATATCTAGTAGAATTGGTTCTGACCCCTTTCCTCATCTTCAAGAGTGTCTTGAAAATCCCTTGGACTGCAAAGAGATCAAACCAGTCAATCCAAAAAAATCAACCCTGAATATTCATTGGAAGGACTGATGCTGAAGCTGAAGCTCCAATACATCGGCCACCTGATGCAATGAGCCAACTCATTAGAAAAGACCGTGATGCTGGGAAAGATTGAGGGCAGGAGGAGAAGGGGGCGGAGGATGAGAAGCTTATAGCATCACTGATTCCGTGGACGTGAATTTGAGCAAACTCTGGGAAACAGTGGAAGATAGAGGAGCCTGGCATGCTGGTGTCCATGGAGTCACAAGAAGTTGGACACAACTTAGCAACTGAACAACAACAGAGTGTCTTGGTGTAGCAATCCCTTTCATTTTTATATAAATTTCAGAAACATTTGTCATTTTGCACACTAAAAAACATGCTGTGATATTGTTTGGGATTGTCTGTATATATATTAATCTGGATCCACTTACATCTTTACAACATTTCTTCTTCCAAATTGTATACATATTCATTCATTCATTTGCATCTTCTCTTATATCTCCAATTATGCTTTATAATTTGATTCTGGAAATCTAACACATCTTTTCCTAGATTTACTCCTAGGTCCTTGAAGTGTTTTGATATCATAAATGGCATCATGAATATTTTCAAGTTTACTTTTCTAAATGGTATTGTTATATGCGAACACAACCAATTTTTTCACAGACTTTGCATATTGCACCTTTCTATACTCACTGATTTTTAACAAATTATCTGTATATTCTTTGGACTTTATTGCAGAAACAATATTGTTTGTGAAAAACGATGATGCTAATTTTTCCTTTTTTAATCTCCCCCCTCCTCCACACTCCGTCTTATTACTCTGGTTGGAATCACTAGTACCATATTACATATTTTCTTTCTTTTTTTTTTTTTTTACATATTTTCTTTTTTCCAATTATTATTTCTTCCCTACGTAGATTATTTAAAGTTCTATTTCTTGTTTCAAAATACTATAAGATTTTTCAAAATCTTCTGATAATTATTCATAGCCTACATTTATTATCATAAGAGAATATTATGGAGAGAATATGTCAAAATATTTTGCCCTGTGGGTTTGTCTATTTCTCCTTATTGGTCTATCAATTTTGTATTATATAGCTTAAGTTATCTTACTAGGTGCATGCAAATTTTGCATGTGTGTGCATGCTCAGTCATGTCCAACTCTTTGCAACCCCAAGAACTGTGGCCTGCTAGGCTCCTCTTCCATAGAATTTTTCAGGTAAGAATACTGGAATGGGTTGCCATTTCCTCCTCCAGGGGGTCTTCCTGATCCAGGGATCAAACCTGCATCTCTTGTGTCTCCTACATTGCAGGCAGATTCTTTACCACCTGCACCACGTGGGAAGCCTGCTTGCAAATTTTAAATTGTTACTTTGTTGTTCAGTTGCTAGATCATGTCTAACTCTTTGTGAACCCATGAAAAACAGCATGCCAGGCTTCCCTGTCCTTCACTGTCCTTCACTTTTCCAGAGTTTGCTCAGACTCATGTTCGTTGAGTTGATGATACCACCCAACCATCTCACCCTCTGTTGCCCTCTTATATTTTTGCTTTCAATCTTTCCCAGCATCTGAGTCGTTTTCCAATGAATCGGCTCTTCACACAGGTGGCCAAAGTATTGGAGCTTCAGCTTCAGCATCCCTTGAATATTCCAATGAATATTCAGGGCTGATCTCCTTTAGGATGGACTGATTTGATCTCTTTGCTGTCCAGGAGACTCTCAAGAGTCTTATCCAACACCACACTTCAAAAGCATCAATTCTTCAGCGCTCAGCCTTCCTTTTGGTCCAACTCTCATATTCACACATGACTACCAGAAAAATCATAGCTCTGACTATATGGACCTTTGTCAGCAAAGTGATGTCTCTGCTTTTTAGTATGCTGTCTAGGTTTGTCATAGCTTTTCTTCCAAGGAGCAAGTGTCTTTTAATTTTATGGCTGCAGTCACTGTATGCAGTGATTTTGGAGCCCAAGAAAATAAAATCTGCCACTGTTTCTACTTTTTCCCTATTTGGGGAAATTATTATATATATAGTTATATTTTAAGATTTTATTACTAGGTGCATGAAAGTTTTAAAATGTTATGTTTTACTCATGATTATGTAATGTATTCGGAGAAGGCGATGGCACCCCACCCCAGTACTCTTGCCTGGAAAATCCCATGGGTGGAGGAGCCTGGTAGTCTGCAGTCCATGGGGTCGCAAAGAGTCGGACACAACTGAGCGACTTCACTTTCACTTTTCACTTTCATGCATTGGAGAAGGAAATGGCAACTCACTCCAGTGTTCTTTGCCTGGAGAATCCCAGGGATGGGGGAGCCTGGTGGGCTGCCGTCTATGGGGTCGCACAGAGTCAGACACGACTGAAGCGACTTAGCAGCAGCATGTAATGTATTACAAATTATTATATATTGAACCTGTTTCATTACAAGGTGAAACTCTTCATTAATACTTTTGTCATAAATTCTGTCTTGTCTCTAATTTTCTTTTGGTTCATATTTACATGCTATAATCTTTATGCTTTTACATTCAGAATTTCTCTGTGCATGTGTTTTATTTTTTTGAACGTACTAAACATATGTTTTATTTTGCTTTAAATTTTATTTTAAATTGGAGTATAATTGCTTTTTATCACAAGAAGCTCAACTTATCTGTGATGACCTGGGGGGAGGAGGGAGATAAGGAGAGGGAAGTTCAAGAGAGAAGGGATATAGGTATACATATAGCTAGTTCCTGAAGTTTGTGAAGGAAATGGCAACCCACTGCAGTATTCTTGCCTGGAAAATCCCATGGAAGGAGGAGCCGGGTACGTTACAGTCCATGGGGTCGCAAAGAGTTGGACACAACTGAGCGACTTCACTTTCACTTTCACTTTAGTAAATATTAAGAAGTTAAGCTTTGTTTATTTTAATCCTATCCACCAATTTTTGTGTTTTACATGGAGCACTTAGCTCATTTACATTATATATAATTACTAAAATATTTGAGTTTATGTTTCATGCCATTCACCAACTTTGTAATTATTCTGCTCTTGATGAATTTTTTTCTGATTTAGGGAGATTTGGAGAATATTTGGTAATTCATGTCACATCTTTTGATTTACACTGTTCAAAATTTTATTGTTCTGTTCTTAGTCACTCAGTCATGTCCAGCTCTTTGACACCTCATGGACAATAGCCTGCCAGTCTCCTCTGTCCATGGCGATTCTCCAAGCAAGAATACTGGAGTGGGTTGCCATACTCTCCTCCAGGGGATCTTCCCAACCCATGGATCAAACCCAGGTCTCCTGCATTACAGGCAGGTTCTTTACCAGCCAAGCTACCAGAGACACCTTTTGATTTGCACTGTCCAAAATCTTGTTAAATATAACCTATCACTACATTTGATATGCAACTCAACAATATACTCTTTTATGAAGTTTTCTTGTCTCTTTTTATGTTGTGTTTTTGTTTGCTTGTTTGTTTGATTAATTTGTATATCATGGTATACACAGAAGGGAGATATGACAAGATTCTGCTTGTGGGAAAGGGGTAAGGGTGTCAAAGAAAGTTCTTGGAGTATTGGTGGGTTGAACAGTCACTCTGGAGAGTCAGAATGTCTAAATATATTTCTAAGTCGCTTGTTGCGGAATGTGCAAGGCAAACCTCTCCTCCTCTGCCTCTACTGTTGCAACTCTTCCATAAATTCTACTTTACTCACCCATCCTTTTATAAACATTTTAAAAATTAATTTTTATTTGGGGGCTTCCCTGGTGACCCTGGTGTAGTAAAGAATCCATCTGCCAGTGCAGGAGACACGGGACAATCTGGGAGGATGCTATATGCCGCAGAGCAACGAAGCCTGTGCACCTCAACTATTGAGCCTTTGTTCTACAGCCTGGGAATCACAGCCACTGAGCCCATGCACCACAACTGCTGAAGCCTGCGTATCCTAGAACCTGTGCTCCTCAACAAGAGAAACCACAGTGAGAAGTCTGCACACGGCAACTAGCAAGGAGCCCCAGCTCGCCATAACTAGAGAAATCCCACACGGCTTTTGGATAGCACAGGGAACGGAGTGCTCTCTTCATAACTAGAGAAAAGCAGTGAAGATTCAGCCCAGCCAAAAATAAATAAATAAATAAAACCCAATTTTTATTGGCGTATAGTTGCTTTCCAGTGTTGTGCTAGTTTCTACTGTGCAGTAAAATGAATCAGCCACATATATACACACGTCCTCTCCCTTTTGAACTTGCTTAGTGTTCAAGTCACCACCATGCATTAAGCAGAGCTCTATCTGCTACACAGTATGTTAACAATACTTCCTTATGAGCAGATGTTAATTTTGACAGGGAAAGCCATTAGGAAACATGTTGCAGTATTGCTCTCTGCCCCAGGAGTTGGTGCTGGACGGGGAAATCTGGCCTGCTGCAGTCTATGAGATTGAAAAGAGTCGGACGACTGACTGACTGAACTGAACTGAACTGACTGTTCTCTAAGTCTACATGGCAGTGTTAGGAGAGACATGAGGCACAGGAACTTGTAGCAGAGGAGATTACAAGAAAGTATGTCTCTAGGAATTTACAGGGCTTCATGGCATCCAATCCCATCATTTAATGGCAACTAGATGGGGAAAAAGTAGACACAGTGACAGATTTTATTTAAGAAAATAAATAAGTTGATTTGGGCTCCAAAATCACTGTGGACAGTGACTGAAGCCCTGAAATTAAGAGACACTTGCTCTAAGGAAGAAAAGCTATGACAAACCTAGACAGCATATTAAGAAGCAGAGACATCACTTTGTCAACAAAGGTCTATGTAGTCAGAGCTGTGGTTTTTCCAATAGTCATGTACAGATGTGAAAGTTGGACCATAAAGAAGGCTGAGCATCAAAGAATTGATGCTTTTGAACTGTGATACTGGAGAACACTCTTGAGGGTCCCTTGGACAGCAGGGAGATCAAACCAGTCAATCCTAAAGGAAAATGAAGTCGCTCAGTCATGTCCAACTCTTTGCGACCCCATGGACTGTAGCCTACCAGGATCCTTCCTCCATGGGATTCTCCAGGCAAGTGTACTGGAGTGGGTTGCCATTTCCTTCTCCAGGGGATCTTCCCGACCCAGGGATCAAACCCGGGTCTCCCGCATTGCAGGCAGACGCTTTAACCTCTGAGCCACCAGGGAAGCCCCATCAAGCAACCTGAATATTCATTGGAAAGGCTGATGCTGAAGTTGAAACTCCGAAACTTTGGCCATCTCATGCAAAGACTCATTAGAAAAGACCCTTATGCTGGGAAAGATTGAGGGCAGGAGGAGAAGGCAGGGGAGGATGAGATGGTTGGATGGCATCATTGACTCAATGGACATGAATTTGAGCAAACTCTGGGAGTTAGTGAAGGACAGGGAAGCCTGGCATGCTGCAGTCCATGGGGTTGCAAAAAGTGGGACACAACTGAGTGACTGAACAACAACAAAAACAGGGATTTACAGAAACAATGAAGAAGTTTTCCCAGGGCATGGACCTGGGGAATTGAGGTAACTCTACCTAAATTTCAAGTGTTGGGGAGGGTTCACTGCAAGCTGTGTTATACACCTCTGAAATTATTCCTACATTAGCCAATCAGGCAGCTGCATTGTCTCTGAAGTCCCCAAGAAAAATGTTTTATATTTGGGAGAAACCCCTTAGACCTCTGCCGTTAGTACATTTGGGTGGACATTAATTAATTAAATTTATTAAACCAGTGATCGTGTGAGCAGAAAATCTCTGAAGACTAACCATCCTGACCATTCACCACCTGAGGTTAGTCAAATTGGTTTGCTGAGCCTCTATAGACTGTCCTGCCCAGGGATAGCCAATTCCTAGAACTACTAAACAGCTCAACCCACTTCACAAATGCAAAGAACAGCTAGTCCAGAGCCTATCCTCCTGATGGTTTAGTCACTAAGTTGTGTCCAACTCTTGAGATCCTGTGGACTGTAGCCTGCCAGGCTCCTCTGTCCATGAGATTCTCCAGGAAAAAATACTGGAATGGGTTGCCATTCTCCAGGGAACCTTCCTGACCCAGGAATCGAATCCGGGCCTTCTGCATTGCAGGCAGATGATTTACCAACTGAGCTATGAGGGAAGCCCAGCCTCCTGACCAACCTCCATTATCTCATACTCCTAGCCAGCAGTTTGAATCACACAGGGCCAGGTACCAGAAAATTAGGAAGAGGCTCCACGTTCCAGAGCCCACTGAAATGGTTCAAAATAGCCAATTCTAGACCTGCTGACCCTGCCTCGCCTATTCCTTCCCAGGGAAACCACAATAGAGGTTACAGCTTCAGATCCCTTCCCTGTCCCCACCTGCCATACATGCTCTTGCACCTGTGACCCGTGCTTTTCCATGAGCCCCCTCCTCTTGGGAACTGTGAGAAATAAGGTGGTTTTTTTCCTGGCAACAGTCTCCTGATCTGTAAACCTTAATGATCCTCAAGCTTGCTATGAATTCACTTTATTTTAAAACAGCACCATACCTAGATGGGGCTTCCCTGGTAGTTCAGCTCGTAAAGAATCTGCTTGCAATAGGGGGCACCTGGGTTCAATTCTGGCATCAGGAAGTTTCCCTGGAGAAGGGATGGGCTACCTACTCCAGGATTCCTGGGCTTCCCTGGTGGCTCAGATGGTGAAGAATGCACTTGCCTTATGGGAGACCTAGGTTTGATCCCTGGGTTGGGAAGATCCTCTAGAGGAGGGCATGGCAACCCACTCCAGTATTCTTGCCTAGAGAATCCCCATGAACAGAGTAGGCTGGTGGGTCGGACACGGCTGAACAACTAAGCATAGCACACAGCACATATCTGGATGTGCCAAATTCCTAAGATGTCCAAGATTATAAGGGGTAGGGGCGCTTTTCACAGGAGAATGCACATTACTGGGTAATAAGTACCTGTGATATTGAATGATTTGCCTTGGAAATGAACAGAGATCATTCTTTGATTTTTGAAACTGCACCCAAGCATTGCATTGTGGATGCTTTTGTTGACCTGTGAGGGCTACTCCATTTCTTCTAAGGGATTTTTGATTCTTGATTGATAATATTCTGTGCACCTGAAGATGGAGAAGCTCTATACAGTCAGCAAAAACAAGACAGGGAGCTGACTGTGGCTCAGATCATGAACTCTTTATTGTAAAATTCAGGCTTAAATTGAAGAAAGTAGGGAAACCAGTAGGACATTCAGGTATGACTTAAATCAAATCCCTTATGATTATACAGTGGAAGTGACAAACAGATTGAATGGATTAGATCTGATAGAGTACCTGAAGAACTATGGACAGACATTCATAAAATTGTACAGGAGGCAGTGATCAAAACCATCTTCAAGAAAAAGAAATGCAAAAGGGCAAAATGGTTGTCTGAGGAGGCCTTATAGATAGCTGAGAAATGAAGAGAAGCTAAAGGCAAAGGAGAAAAGGAAAGATACACCCATCTGAATGCAGAGTTCCAAAGAATAGCAAGGAGTGATCAATGCAAAGAAACAGAGGAAAACAATAAAATGGGAAAGATTAGAGATCTCTTCAAGAAAATTAGAGATACCAAAGGAAAATTTCATACAAAGATGGGCACAATAAAGGACAGAAATGGTACAGACCTAACTGAAGCAGAAGATACAAAGAAGAGGTGGCAAGAATACACAGAAGAACTGTACAAAAAAGATCTTAATGACCCAGATAACCACAATGGTGTGATCAGTCACCTACAGCCAGACATCCTGGAGTGCAAAGTCAAGTGGGCCTTAAGAAGCATCACTAGAAACAAAGCTGGTGGAGGTGATGGAATTCCAGCTGAGCTATTTCAAATCCTAAAAGATGATGCTGTGAAAGTGCTGCACTCAATACACCAGCAAATTTGGAAAACTCAGCAGTGGCCACAGGACTGGAAAAAGTCAGTTTTCATTCCAATCCCAAAGAAAGGCAATGCCAAAGAATGCTCAAACTACTGCACAATTGCACTCATCTCACATACTAGCAAAGTAATGCTCAAAATTCTCCAAGCAAGGCTTCAACGGTACAGGAACCAAGAACTTCCAGATGTTCAAGCTGGATTTAGAAAAAGCAGAGGAACTAGAGATCAAATTGCCAACATCCATTAGATCATTGAAAAAGCAAGAGAGCCCATCTACTTCTGCTTTATTGACTATGCCAAAGCCTTTGACTGTGTGAATCACAACAAATTGTGGAAAATTCTTCAAGAGATAAGATTATCAGACCACCTGACCTGCCTCCTGAGAAATCTGTTTGTAGATCAAGAAGCAACATTTAGAACTGGACATGGACTGGTTCCAAATTGGGAAAGGAGTGTGTGAAGGCTGTATAATGTCACCCTGCTTATTTAACTTATATGCAGAGTACATCATGTAAAATTGCCAGGCTGGATGAAGCACAAGCTGAAACCAAGAGTGCTGGGAAAAATATCAATAACCTCAGATATGCAGATGACACCACCCTTAAGGCAGAAAGCAGAGAGGAACTGAAGAGCCTCTTGATGAAAGTGAAAGAGGAGAGTGAAAAAAAGCTGGCTTAAAACTCAACATTCAGAAAATGAAGAGCATGGTGTTCTGTCTCATCGCTTCATGGCAAATAGATGGAGAAACAGTTACAGACTTATTTTCTTGGGCTCCAAATTCACCCGCAGATGGTGACTGCAGCCATGAAATTAAAAGACGCTTGCTCCTTGGAAGAAAAGCTATGACCAACCTAGACAGTGTTTTAAAAAGCAGAGACATCACTTTGCCAACAAAGGCCTGTCTAGTCAAAGCTATGGTTTTTCCAGTAGTCATGTATGGATGTGAGAGTTGGACTATAAAGAAAGTGAGCACTGAAGAATTGATGCTTTTGAACTGTGGAGTTGGAGAAGACTCTTGAGAGTTCCTTGGACTGCAAGGAGATCCAACCAGTCAATCCTAAAGGAAATCAGTCTTGAATATTCATTGGAAGGACTGATGCTAATTAGGAAAGACCCTGATGCTGGGAAAGATTGAAGGCAGGGGGAGAAGAGAACAACAGAGGATGAGATGGTTGGATGGCATCACAAACTCAATGGACATGAGTTTGAGCAAGCTCTGGGAGTTGGTGACTGACAGGGAAGCTGCAGTCCATGGGGTTACAAAAAATTGGATATGGCTGAACGACTGAACTGAAGTGAGGCAGTCATACTCAGTTAAAATTACTACTCTAAATGAAGGATTGACAAACGGCAGCTGGGGTCCCAAATCTTTCTATTGCCTCTTTTTGTAAATAAAGATTTACTTGAACATAAAAAATAATACTATGTAGGATGGCTTAGTTCCTCAAAAAGCCTTGGAGGAAATGATGAATACATTTTGGGAATCTGAAGTACAGCATGGTGATTACAAGGAGTAATACTACAAGAAAGTTGCTACAAGAGTAGATCTTAAATGTTCTCACAACGATAAAGAAATAGTAAGCATGTGACAAGATGGCCTTGTTAGCTAATGCTGTGGTAGTAATCATTTGCAAATAGGAAATTAAATGGTTATACCTCAAATTTTTACAATGTTACATGTCAACTGTATGTCAACAGGGAAAATGGTCTTAGAAATTACATTTAGGATTAATTCTGATCCTCAGATAACAGAAACAATCTTTGCCAAGAATATCAGTTGACCTAAGTAGAAAAGGGTCAGTAGAAAAGATTTTTCTTGTCAACACCAGGGTGGCTAAGTGTCCTGGGCTGGATAGACTTTTTTTGGTTTTTCTTTATAAGGAACATTACTGATGCCCCAAAGGATGGAAACCTCAAAGGACCTGAGGTTTTTCAAATCAAAGCCTACTATGTTTTTTTCTTCCAGTTGGAGAAACATTCCTACACTAATTGTGCATATCCAGATCTCCCTCCCATGTGCACCAGCTCCTTCCCCAAAAGGCTCAGTGCTAGATGGTGTTAAAAATGGCCTTTGTTCACCAGCAACTAGGCGCCCTAGCCAGGCGATACTCCCCCTAGACCATCCTCCCCCACAGTGCCCAGTGCTTCCTATTCCCATCACTGTCTTACGTTTCTCATGTCATTTGATCCATGGATGTCCTACCTTTTCAATTGTTCCACTGCCTCTGGATATACCTGGATTCATTCAGCATCTGTACCCTTTTTTGAGCACCTGTTCTGAGCTGAGCACAGCATACCCATGGGTGGCTTCAGTAGGAGATGGGATCCCCTTTCAGCCAAAAGCATCCCTGGAAGGGATGCCACAAGCCAGAGAAGCAGAAAACTGGTGACTTAGGGTGAAATACAAGGATGGCTGCAACCAGTTCTGAGGAGCTTGTGTTCAGCATTGAGCTTGAACCACAGACATTGTTGATTCCACTGTGTATTTCAGACATAGTTTAACCCACTTCCGTGAGTCATACTTAGGCCACTTATAGGCTTAAGTGTCTTGGTCACTTCATCACCCCACCTCTCTCATTTCCTGAATCTTGTGAAACTGTCTGAGTCCCACAGAATAACCTTGTCTCACTCCTATGAGCCAGAGCAAGAAGAGGTATTTCCACGGGCCCCATTTAGGCCAGCTGCCTCCAGTTCTCTCCTCAGATTCGTCCCTCATCTTGGGGTACCGGAGGGCTCCCCATGGATCTGCCTTATTACCATGGCCCCCTGTCCAAGCGAGACTGTGAGACCTTGCTGCTCAAGGAAGGAGTGGATGGCAACTATCTGTTAAGAGACAGCGAGTCGATGCCTGGGGTCCTGTGCCTCTGTGTCTCGTGAGTAGCCTCACCTTCCATGCATATGTTAAGTGTAGGACGGATAACCAGGTGGAAAAGAAACTGTGCCTCACTGACTCTGCAGCCCAGACGAGCACAGTGAGAAATAGCTAGACACTGCCACAAGGAAATGGAAGGAACATGTCTGTCTAAGCTCCTCCACCTTTCCTTCTCTCCACGAGCAGACTCTGTAGAGCAGCAGAAGTGGGGGTGGTGGGAGGATAAGGCTTCAGGCAATATAGGAAGGGAGCAGAAAGGAGAGAAGGCAGCCATGTGAGAAAGTTCCTCTCCTGTGGAGGCTGATTTATTTAGTAAGGGAAACGTGAAATTTTAACCTGAGAAGCCAAGGTTTTACATGGCTGGCTCCGCTTGTGATTTTTAAGATACTAATAACATTTCAGACTTCGTTACATTTGTAAAAGGCTTCAGCAGACATTATTTCCCTTCATCCTGCTTATAGTCTGTCAAGGCAAGCCTCCATTTTGCCGATGTAGGAACGGACCCTGGGGTGTGTGCAACAACTTGCTTGTGTTATAACACATCTGGTGTTTCCAAAGCCTGGTGTTTCCAAAGAAGCTGAGTTCCATGTGAAACTTTAAGCCAGAGCATCAGAGCCACACTGCTGAAGGAAGTGGCTTATCCCAGTTTAAAAACCAATCTTAAACAGATATCAGGCGAAATCTACTATCTTTAAAGGATTCTCCTGTTTGTGGAGACCACTGAATTTTTCTTTACCTTTTACAAGAATTAAAACCCAAGTGTCTCCAAGGATAAGCTTCAGTGCCTCTTAGAACTGGGGAGAAAAGAGTGCCATTACTGACAGAATAGACAGGGATGTCCTTCTTTCTTTATGTGACACCAGGAATCCAGATATAAGAAAGGCAGCCTTCAGGTGTTAGCAGTTTGAATTCAAGTTACAAGTGCTGCTGAGAGTGCTTTCATGTATTTCTTAGCCATCACTAATTCCTCTTTTGAGAACTGCGTCATCATATCCTTTACCCATTTTAACTTGAGTTGTTGTCTTCTTTCTACTGGTTTTTTCCAATTTCTGTGTATGCAGGTAAATTTTTTTTTTTTTTTCAAAAAAAGACACACAAACACAAGAAAGCTAAAGACCAATTTAAATTTCATTTACTATTAATTTTCAATAAACTACTAACAAAATAGAAGCCAGTAAAACATTAAAGCAGAAAATA
The DNA here is from genome assembly GCF_014754425.2 of Oryx dammah. NCBI lineage: Eukaryota > Metazoa > Chordata > Mammalia > Artiodactyla > Bovidae > Oryx > Oryx dammah. The sequence goes on from NW_024070212.1 coordinate 6,909,715, forward strand.
CACTATGCTAAAATACACTATGGTCCAATCTAAGAAATCAAGGATGGTTCTATGTCAGGAAAATTATTAGTTTAATTGTGTATTAATAGGTCAGAAGTTGCAAACTGTATAACTCATTCAAATTTGCTTAAATGGTATTAAATAAAATTCAGCATCTACCCCTCGATTAAACACATACTCACATATGCACATGCACTCACTTACACATTCCTAACCATATAGAGCTAGATAGATGCTTCCTTAACACCAGATGAAGCACTAGAAGAATCATCCCTAACATCATGAATGAGCCAAAGTGATTGTAAGCACTACTATGTAACGTTTTCCAGGAAATATCAGCAAGTGTAATTAATCAAAAGAAATAAATGTAAAAATTGAAAAGGAAGATGTAAAATTATTATTTACAGTTGACATGACTTTATACCTTTGAAATCTAGATTTAACTGAAAAAAAAAACTACTAAGATCTTTAAGAAATTCAGTAGGGATATCAGCTTTTATAATTGAAATCAAAAAATCAACAGCTTCCATACTGAAATAATAACTAGTAAGAAAATATAATATAACACCTCATTTACATCAGCAATAATTAATAATACCTAGGAATAAATATAATATGAAATGTGCAAACTTAAGTATCCACTGGGGAGCTTACTAGAAGACTTAAATGAAAGGAAGAATTCCATTTAGAAGCTTACCAGTTCACCATAATTAATCTATAAATTCAGCATTTTTTCAGTAAAAAAAAAATCAACAGAATCTTAAATTTTCTCTTCAAAGATAGTAAAGTTTATCCAGATAGGAAATAAAATACAGGGGACCTGCCAGAGAGCCAGAAAAGTTTTTTATTAAAAGAAGGGGGACTAGCTCTACCAAATACTAAAATACATTACTACAGTAATTACTGCAATAATTAAAAGAGTTTGGTACTGAGAGATCAATTAAATATTTGGAATATAGAGTCTGGTAGAAATAAAGCGAAATACATGTGGAATTTACTTTATATTTAAAAGATCATCTCAAATTAATGAGGAAAAGATGAATGATAATTAACTGTGTTGGAACCTTTGGCTGGTCACTTAGAAAAAATAATCTGAATCCCTTTCTTACTTCTTAAAGTTAATTCAAAGTGGTTCTAATACAGAACTTCCTTTTTCTAAATGAAACCATGTATATTAAAAGAAAACATGAACTATTAAAAGATATTCCTGGAATTGAGAAAGTCTTTCTAACAAGACATAAAACCAGAAAACGAATAAGAACAGATGGCTAAATATGACCATTATAACAAGAACAACAACAAAAAACTGTTAACGACAAACCAACAGGAGAAAATCAAAACTTCATTAACATGGAAGAGCTCTTAAAAAACAATAGAAAACTAGACAAAGTGCAGGAGGAGGAGATTCTCTGAAATGGAATATGAAAAAGAAAGAATAAGAAAATATTAGATAGCTAAAAAAACACAAAAGAATAATGTGATACCATTTTTATCAATTCAGTGGTCCAGAATTAAAACTGAAAATACCCAGAAGAAATTCAATTTTGGGGAAGTAATAGTGCTTACACTTGCTAAATGCAACTTCTTTCAATGGTTGTAATCCAGTCACCGGGCTTCCCTTGTGGCTCAGACAGTAAAAGCGGTAAAAGCCAGCCTATAGTGTGGGAGACCGGGTTCAACCCCTGGGTCAGGAAGATCCCCTGGACAAGGCAATGGCAACCCACTCCAGTACTCTTGCCTGGAAAATTCCACGGAGGGAGGAGCCTGGTGGGCTACAGCCCATGGGGTCGCAGAGAGTCAAACACGACTGAGCGAGTGTCCAAATCTTTGCGACCCCATAGACTGTCTCCAGGCAAGAACACTGGAGTGGGTAGCAATTCCCTTCTCCAGGGGGAGAAGGGTAGCCCCTGCTCACCACAACTTGAAAAGGCCCACGTGAAAGCAAGGAAGACTCGGCATAGCCAAAATAAAAGAATAACACATTTTAAAAATTTTAAAAAAGGAGGTGCCCAGTATGTGAAATAGATAGGAGGGACCTCAGTCAGGATTTCAGCATAGGTAATCTAGCCTATACTGGGATTCTTTTTAATAATTGACATTTATGCACAACTGCTCTGTGATACATCATGCTAACTTAAATATTCATCCAAAGCAAAAATCAAAAAAATTGAATATGAATAATAATAACAAATCAAATGGAGAGGCAGGAATAAATATCCATTAGACACCTGCACTTGATCAAGGGTCACCCTCTTCCCTACCCATGTCAGCAAACAAAATTTCAGGCACCCTCAGCCTTAAGGCTCAGATCAAATAGCCCCCTCAAAACCCTTTTGGCCCCTTTCATAGTTCTTATGAAATTTTATCACAACAGTATGGACCATTCAATTGTAATTGTTCAACAATTTTTTAAAGTCTCCCATGTCAAGGACTTCCCTGGTAGCTCAGATGGTAAAACATCTGCCTACAATGTGGGAGGCCTGGGTTCAATCCCTGGGTCAGGAAGATCCTCTGGAGAAGGCAATGGCAACCCACTCCAGTACTCTTGCCTGGAAAATCCCATGGACAGAGGAGCCTGGTAGGCTACAGTCCACGAGGTTGCAAAGAGTCAGACATGACTGAGCGACTAAACTTGCACTTTCATGTCAAGCACTATAGTAGATACTCAGTTAATGCCTTCAATACATCTCAGAGTCTAGAGGGAAAAATAGAGAAGTAAATGGACCCTGTGAGGTGTATGATAACTGATGACTTACATTAGGGCATGATAGGAACTGAGAGAAAGGAATGATTCACCCATCAAGGAGTCGAGAGCCTACATGGAAGATAGGACTTGGAGGGTGACTAAAACTCATTCATTCATTCAACAGCACACACTGAGTGCCCACTATGTTCCAGATATGGTCCTATGCACTGGTGAAGTAGTGATTAATAGTACGGACACTAGTCCTGCCCTCATGAAATGACATTCCAGTGAGAGGAGCCAATAAAGTGAAAACAAATCAGAGGCACGTTTCAGCAAGGGCAGAGTCTACCTTAGGCTGGGTTCAGGAAAGATTCCTCTGAGAAGGTCACAAAGCAATTCATATTCCAGTATACACCCTGTGTGAGCAAAGTCAAAATTATCTACAACACAAGTGTTAGCCTGTTTTTCTACATCAGTGCAACAAGAGCCACTATGAAGGTGCTTTCCATGAGCCAAAAATTGTGCTAAGCATGTTACACCAATTATTTATGCTTTGGAAAGCCATCCTTGGTAGGTGATATGTCTCTGTTTTGTGGGAAATGGAATGGAGCTTCTTATAACTAAGAGGTCCAAGATCAAACTGTTAATATATTGTTATCCTGCCTTTCTTACCAATGTCCCTAGTTCTAATGCTCAACGTGATCCTTTTGGAATTCTTTAAGGTGCCCAAGCAGGGGCCTTCCAAGCATTGGGCTTGGCAGTAGATCCTGATATGTGGAATCTTGCATTTTGCTTCTTAGAGAACTACCCTTTCTTCTTTGCTGTGCTAGAATAGCAGGATACCAACTTCCATGCTTTTACAGATCTAAATGAGGTTGTTAAGGAGAAGGTTAGAAATAAAGGAAGGAAGTCACAGAGGAAAATTGGTCTACCAGCACATTGTCACCAACCAGCCTGCTATGTGGTAAGCATGGACAGGAAATGTAAGCTGATCTCACAGCCTGATACAGCGTTCAGAAAACACCAACATGCAAAATACTGTGTAGGTGACTTGACTGTTGGAAGCTGGAACTGGGTCTAGCTTTATAATCAGCAGAGTCAAAATGGAATAGATGTTTGGAGATATAAGGGATTCAGCTGCTGATGTGAAGGGAGAGGAGGGACTTTTGTAGTCATAGGAAAGTTGCAGGTAAGAACTTAAACCATGACTTATGGCAACAACAGAAACAGTGAGAGAGAGAGATCCCAAGAGTCATTTCCAGCTCTCATATTCTGAGATCTTTGGAAAGACTTGAGTTCAGAAAGTAAGAAAACAATCAAGCTTTTTTTATTTTAGAAAAATCGAATGTTGAGAAAGGTATAAAAAAGAGAGCAGAAATTGTCTCAGTCTCACCGCTCAGAAATCGCCTTTCTTGATATTTCAGCACACATCTCTCCAGACTGTTCTCTACTCGTATGCGTGTATAAGTGAATATTATGTATGTATATAAATTACTCATTATATATATGATGATTTGTGACTTTTAAAATTTTTAATTGAAGGATAATTGCTTTACGATATTGTGTTAATTTCTGCCGTATATCAACATGAATCAGTCATAGTTACTATTTCTTTTTCAATGTATAACAGGTACATTCCCACATCAAAGAAAGCAAATATACATCATAATTTTATGATTACTTACTATTTATTGATTGCATATGTCATAATTTATACATAACTATTCATTTAGGTTTCCCTGATGTCTCAGATAGTAAAGAATCTGCCTGCAATAAGGGAGACCCAGATTCAATCCCTGGGTCAGGAAGATCCCCTGGAGAAGGGAATGACAACCCACTCCAGTATTCTTGCCTGGAGAATTCCATGGACAGAGGAGACTCGTGGGCTATAGTCCACGGTGTAGCAAAGAATCGGACATGACTGAGCAACTAATACTTTCATACATTTAGGTTATTTCCAGTTTGGTCCAATGGACCCAATGTAATTTGATACAACTAATATTTTTGTGCTTATATCTTTGAGAGTTTGCCCAACTCTCTCCTCAGGATAATACCCTAAACATTTTAACATTTTTACACACATTGACAAATTAGTACAATCAGAGTTTGCATGGATGTACACTCCAACCAAGAGCAGTGAGAAAGCCAGAAGTCAAGTCTTAAAACATTCTTTATTTACTTGTAACTTGTTTTATCATCCTCTTAGAAGTATATTTCAAAGAACAGAAGTTCTTTATTTTAATGAAGTCAAATTTATCTTTTTTCTTTGATGGATTGTGATTTCAGTAATATGTCAATATATAATAAACCCTTGTCTAATGTAATTCACAAAGGTTCTCTTCTATGTTTTCTTCTAGAGTTGAATAGTTTTAACTTTCACAATTAATATAGCCTGTGCTGATTTAATTTTTGCATTTGGGTAAGGTTAGGGTTGGTGTTTTATTAAATATGGACACCTATTTGTTCCAGCTCAATTGTTGAACAGATTATTCTTTCTCCCAATAAATTGCTTTGGTGCCTTTGTAAAACAAAAATTATTAACTATATAAGTCTGGCTCTATTTCTCAGCCTTGATTTTTCTTTATGCAAATTCTATATTATGTTGATAACCATCAGTTTATAATAAGTCTTGAAATAAGATGGTGTCAATCACTCAACTTTTTCAAGGTTATTTTGGCTATCTTAGATCCTTTAGGAGCCTGTAGGCTGCAGTCCATGGGGTCGCTGAGTCGGACCCGACTGAGCGACTTCTCTTTCACTTTTCACTTTCATGCATTGGAGAGGGAAATGGCAACCCACTCCAGTGTTCTTGCCTGTAGAATCCCAGGGACGGGGGAACCTGGTGGGCTGCCGTCTATGGGGTCGCACAGAGTCGGACATGACTGAAGTGACTTAGCAGCAGCAGCAGATCCTTTGTATTTCCATACATATTTCAGATTCAGCTTTTCAACTAAGACATACACACACACACAAAGACTGATGATAGACTGAGATTGCATGAATCTATAGGTCAATTTGGGGAGAACCAACCGGATAATATTAATTCTTCTGATCCATGAATATAGTTTAACCTCTTCTTTCATTTATATGAAAGAAGTTTTACAGTTTCTTGTAAAAGTTGTAGAAGAAACTTACAGTTTCTCTCAAAAATGTTTTGTAACAGATCTTGTACATCTTTTGTCAAATTTATCCCTAAAATTTCATATGCTTGATGTTATTTTAAATGATAACAGGTTTTAATGATTTAAATTTTAAAATTATTTAAATTTCACTTTCCACTTGCAAGTGAGTGGATACACAATTAATTTTTATGTATTGAACTTGTATCCTGCAACCTTGCTAAACTCACTAATTGGGCTAGTGGCTTTTTTGGTAGAATTTCTGTATGATTTTCTATATGCCACCTGCAATCAAGAGAACTGTACTTCTCCCATTTCAATGTTTCTGTCCCCCTTTTTTTCCCTTGCCTTATTGCATTACCTAAGACGTTTAGAACAATGTGGAAGTGATGAGTGCAAAAATCCTCATCATTTTCTGACCTTGTGGAAAAGAATTCAGTCTTTTTCTGTTAACTATGATTTTAGCCCTTCTATTCCCAGCGGGGCTGAGTTTTTTGTGCATCCACTTAGATGGTAGCGTGAATTTGTATTCCTTGTCTTTTAATCAACATCTTTTTTTTTAAGATTCCATGTATAAGTGGTGCCATTTATCTCTGACAGCATTTACCTCTGTTTAGCATGACTGAATAATATTTTACTGTTTATACATACCACATCTTCTTTATCCATTCATTAGTAGATGAACATGTAGGTTGTTTCTCTATCTTGGCTATTGTGAATAATTCTGCAATGAATAAGGGAGTACAGATATTTCTTAGATATCTTGTTTTCATTCCCTTTGGCCAAATACTCAGAAGTGGGATTAATGAATAACATGGTAGTTCTATGTCTACTTTTTTGAGGAACCTCTATACTATTTTTCGTAGTGGCTGTATCAATTTGCATTCCCACCAAGAGTGCACAAGGCTTCCCGTCTCTCCATATCTTTACCTACACTTGTTATCTCTTGTCCCTTTGATGATAGCTGTTCCAACAGATGGGCTCCCTAATGGCTCAGCGCTAAAGCACTTGCCTGCCAATGCAGGAGACGCAAGTCGATCCTTGGGTTGGGAAGATCCCCTGGAGGAGAAAATGACAACTCATTTCAGTATTCTTGCCTGGGAAATCCCATGGACAGAGGAGCATGGTGGACTGCAGTCCATGGAGTCTCAAAAGAGTCAGACACAACTTAGCAACTACACAACAACAATTCTGTGATGAGGTAATACCTCACTGTGATTTTGATTTCAGTTTCCCTGATTAGTAATCATCAGGTTGAGCACCTTTTCATATATCTCTTGTATTTGTATATCTTCTTTGGAAAAACATCTATCCTTTATGCATTTTGTAAAAAATACTTACGTGCATAAACATTTAGGGCTGTTATATCCTCTTAATTAATTGACACCTTTATCTCTTTGAAAATCCCCTTAGAGTCCCTGCTCTGAAGTCTACTTTAGCTGATATTGCTAGCTTTACTTTTATTAGTGTTAATAGGATATATTTTCCCCATCAATTAACTTTTACTCTAATTGTGTCTTTATTTTTTTCAGTTAATTATTAGACTTTATTCTGAGAATTTCAACAAGTTTGCTGTTCCCCAGTGGACAGTGGAATCACAATTTTTTGTCTTTATTTTTGTATCAGGTGTCTGGTAGGAAACATAAATTTGAGTCTTGCTTTTTTATCCCATCTAAACAATAATTTCCCTTTACTCAAGGCTTCTCTTGTCCCACCTAAAAAAAGATTTTAAGTGAGACTCAAAAATATTTAACTCGTTCCAAGTAGCTTACTTGCACCTTAGAAATGTGTTCAATAATATTTATAAGAATACAAAAGTATCCATCACCAAATAAGGTAAAATGTCAGAATGTTCTATCTGATATTCAATCATACTGATGATCATATTAAATGCAAATGGTCTAAATATTCCTATTAAAGGGAAGGAGAAATGTTAATCAATAGGAACAAATTCAGAAATGAACCAACATCATTTTTTAAGAACATTAAGATAATCAATGTCCTCCTGGGTTATATTATGCCAGAAGAAGAATCGGCAAGTCTTTGTGGTAAGACCATGACTGTGTACTGCTATTCTTCTCAAATGAAGGCAAATTGGTTCTGACTACTTTGCTAGGAATTTCAGATAGATAGATGGCTTGCTTTTGCTTGACCTACAGCAAATCTTTTCATAGACCTAGGTGCCAGATTTGTGATTATTTTATCCCCAAAAATGTACACATCTAGAACAGCAGTTGAAAATACTATAACCTTTGATTAATGTTGTAATAATTCATAGTCATTCTCCAAGATTGCACTGGCCAAATGGGTGAGCTAAATGAGAATGTAGTAGGAATCAACACATCACACATTTCATGATTTGATGGTGCTCCTAGTATAGAAATTTCTTCTAAGGATGTGAATTGCTTCAGTTTACTATCTTGGAAGATGAAACCAGTTATAGGAGCTCATGCTTGGTCCTTCCCACTACAATAGTACTCATTCTATGATTCAAAGAACCAATAAGATTTTGCCAGTTTCCAAGTGTGTAAGTGTTAGTCACTCAGTCATGTCCAACTTTTTCAGATTCCATGGACTGTAGCCTGCCAGGCTCCTCGATCCATGGGATTCTCCAGACAAGAATACTGGAGTGGGTTGCCATTCCCTTCTCCAGGGATCTTCCCAGTCCAGGGCTCAAACCCAGTTCTCCTGCATGGCAGACAAATTCTTTACTGTCTGAGCCACCATAAACACCTCAAGATGATTGGATGACATCACAGGCTCAATGGATATGAGTCTGAGCAAACTCCAGGAGATAGTGAAGGACAGAGAAGCCTGGCATGCTGCAGTCCATGGGGTCACAAAGAGTCAGACATGATCTAATGACTGAACAACAACGAAGTATTCAAGTACATTCTGGAGCTGGGGAAATAACCATAGGATGGTCCTGTGGTCCCACTGAACCCACTTGAAATAGATTCAGGTCAAAATTTCTTACATCACCTGATCTTAGGAGTTCTAATTCTGAATTGCTGGATCAGGGGAACATTTGGGTCTCTGAGGATTAGTGTCAGTTCAGAGCCACCATCAAATAACCCTCAAAAACATGAGCACTTCCCCTTTTTCCAGTATGCAGTCCCCTTGTAGGTTTTTCTGGGGAAGGCTTGAAATGTTGTCACGTTCCTTCCTTAAAGGAACCCAGAAGCCCAACATTCCTTTCAGTGAAAGGGATCTGAGACTGTGAACTGGATTAAATCTATATATTGAATAAGACACCCAAGAATCCCTATTCTGTGACTCAAGTCAGGGTTCTTCCACCAGACCTAGAAGTTCTCTGTTTACTTTATACCCAACAGAATTTTTGACTGCCCATCATCATTCTCTGCTTTGCAATACAGTGAATCAATTAAACATCACCACAGATGTACAGTAAGCTATTTCTTATACTGTTAAATCCCTGTGGTTTATGATAACTGGCTATCTTTGTCTCTCTCTGAATGCCAATACCTAACCTCATTGTCTAAGCTCACCCTGTTATTTCCTCTGAAATCAGGGTGATTTCCAGTTCCATTGTAGAATTTCTCCATGTCAATTCTAGCTTACAGCACAGAGCCAGAGTTTTTCAAAGATGCTGGTACTCTCCTTGAAATTACTTTTTAGGGCATCATTAAGTCACCTAAGGGGCTTCCCTGGTGACTCAGACCATAAACAATCCGCCTGCAATGCGGGAGACCTGAGTTGGGAAGATCCCCTGGAGGAGGGCATGGCAACCCACTCCAGTATTCTTGCCCAAGGACAGAGGAGCTTGGAGGGCTACAGTCCATGGGGTGGCAGAGTCAGATGTGACAGCAACTAAGCACAGCACCAAGTCACGCAAAGAGGGGAGAGGAATAAATAAATAGTTTGCACAAATACATTTATCATAACATTCTCGTCTTCCTGAGTTTTTAGATTCCTTTCTCTGTAGAATGCCAAGGAAATTTTATCATTTTAATCTCTATGGAATGTGAGCCATTATTAACTCCACTCTTTAATTACCAGTCTAGCAAAAGGTTTATGTCACTCCCAGGTACATGAGCTAATATACCAACTTCAAATCCTGGGTGAGTGTGCCTTTACTGATGAATTCAGCCAACAAATGTTCTATTTTATCATTTTTGCTTTAACTTCCTTTTGTGTATTTCCACATGTCTCCCACTGATTGAACCAATCAGAAGTCTGAGAGCAAGGGAGCCCATAGAGGTCAGAGCACAGAGAGCAGAGTGGGGAAAATTAAAAAAGAGGATCTGGAGATATGGAAAATATCAAGCACACATATATATATACTGGTACTAGACATATTAAGTTTGAAGTGCCTAACAGACATCCAAGATAAGATGTTAAATAGTTGGAAAAAATGAGTCTGGAGTTCAGGGGCAGGTTGAAGCTAGGACTACAGATTAAAATATAATTTGGTGAGTGTTTATATTTTTACAATCGTCTTTCAGTTCAAAAACATTCCACCTCCTTTTGTTCTGTGAAGTATTTTATTGGTTAGATTTTTCATATATCTTTGGCACATTTCTTACTAAGATAACTCAGTGCAGCCCAACTAATAGTGAGAATATACTATGAGACAGGTAACGTGCTAGAGCGAACAAAGCAGCTACTATTCTGATCTGAGTGTGAGCTACAGAGGTTGTTGTTGAGACACTAAGTCATGTCTGACTCTCTGTGACCCCATGGACTGTAGCCTGCCTGGCTCCTCTGTCCATGGGATTCTCCAGCAAGAATACTGGAGTGGGTTGCCATTTCCTTCTCCAGGGGATCTTCCTGACCAAGAATTCACACCTGCATTGCAGGTTAATTCTTTACCACAGCCCCCAGGGAAGCCCCAAATTACAGATGAGGAAGTGGATAATTAAAATTCAGTGTGATAAATGTATATTTTCAAAAGTTCCCCTTCTTTCCTACTGATGAAATGCCCTACCCCAGCATTCAGGGCACCTGAAGTGCTAGACACCCTGAATCAGCTCAGCTGCCTTGCTCTGCCAAGTCTTTGAACAGTGCCTGGATGGCAGAGGTGTCATGTAGCTGGTTATAGTGGTATGTAAAGGTGACAATATTGTGATATTGATTATCACAGTTTTATAAGACTTGAGACCTGTTAAGACAGGAATACACACACCAAGTAAACCCATCTACCTATTGCTCCTCTTCTCTCCCCAAAAGAGTCAGCCTGAAGTCACCCTATCCTCTTTTTTTTTTTTTAATTTTTAAAAAAAGACTTCATTTTTATTCAGAGCAATTTTAGGTTCACAGAAAAATTGAGAGGAAGATACAGAGTTCTCATATATTCCCTGCCCCTCCAAAAATGCACTATGCCCTCATTATCAACATCCCTCACCAGAGTGGTATATTTGTTATAACTGAGGAAACTGTACTGATATATCATGATCACCAGAGTCCACAGTTTACATTAGGGTTTACTGTTGACATTGTATATTCTATACAAACATATAATGATAATATCATATGGAGTATTTTTGCTACCCTAAAAATCCTTTATTCATCCCTCCTCACCTCTCACCCCTGGCAACCACTGATCTTTTTACTGTCCCCATCAGTTCAGTTCAGTTCAGTCGCTCAGTCGTGTCTGACTCTTTGCAACCCCATGGACTGCAGCACGCCAGGCCTCCCTGTCCATCACCAACTCCCAGAGTTTACTCAAACTCATGTCCTTTGAGTCAGTGATGCCATCCAACCATCTCATCCTCTGTCATCCCCTCCTCCTCCCGCCTTCAATCTTTCCCAGCATCAGGGTGTTTTCCAATGAATCAGTTCTTCACATCGGTGGCCAAAGTATTGGAGTTTCAGCTTCAGCATCAGTCCTTCCAAGGAATATTCAGGACTGATTTCCTTTAGGATGGACTGGTTGGATCTCCTTGAAGTCCAAGGGACTCTCAAGAGTCTTCTCCAACACCACAGTTCAAAAGCATCAATTCTTAAGCACTCAGCTTTCTTTATAGTCCATCTCTGACATCCATACATGACTACTGGAAAAACCACAGCCTTGACTAGATGGACCTTTGTTGGCAAAGTAATGTCTCTGCTTTTGAATATGCTGTCTAGGTAGGTCATAACTTTCCTGCCAAAGAGTAAGAGTCTTTTAATTTCATGGCTGCAGTCACCATCTGCAGTAATTTTGGAGACCCCAAAATAAAGTCTGTCACTGTTTCCCCATCAATTTGCCATGAAGTGATGGGACCAAATGCCATGATCTTAGTTTTCTAAATGTTGAGCTTAAGCCAACTTTTTCACTCTCCTCCTTCACTTTCATCAAGAGGCTCTTTATTTCTTTGTTTTCTGCCATAAGGGTGGTGTCATCAGCATAGTTCTACCTTTCCTATGATGTCATATAGTTGGAATTGTATAGTATGTAGCGTTTTCATATTGGTTTATTTCACTTAGTAATATGAATTTAGAGTTTCTCCACGTGTTTTTCATAGTTCGATAGCTCATTTCTTTTTAGCATTGAAACAGATTTCATTGTCTGGCTCTACTACAGTTTATTTATCCGTTCACCTACTGAAAGACATTTTGGTTACTTCTAAGTGTTGGCAATTATGGATAAAGATACTATAAGTATCTGTATGAAGCTTTTTTTTTTTTTTTTGTATGGACATAAGTTTTCAACTCCTTTGAGTAAATACCAAGGAGCACAATTGATAAATTGTATGGCAGTAGTATGTTTAGTTTTGTAAGGACCACCAAACAGTCTTCCAAAGTGGCAGGACCATTTTGTATTTCCACCAGCAATGAAAGAGAGCTGCTGTTGTCCTACATCCTTGACAGCATCTTGTGGTATCAATGTTTTGGTTTTTGGCCGTTCTAGGTGTGTGCTGTTAACTTTTGGTTGTTTTAATTTGCATTTTCCTGATGATATATCACCCTATCCTCTCAAAGGCACAGGGGGATATATATGTTAAGACTGTATTCACTTTACATCTGCTTTTTGAAAAATCTTTCTCCTAAATACTGAAAAAAGTAAAACCTCCTTAAAAGAAAATTACTAGAGAATTAAAACATAGCCTTTACCACAAAATAGTGGACTTCAAAAGGGATTAAGGTTGCTGGCAAAAATAATACATATTTAGTGGTGGGACCTTTTTATCTCTTTGTTTTGCTTTGTGTTTGGACAAAGGCTGTTTCAGAGCAGTGGTAATTTTCTGGAATCTAGAAAGTTAACTGCTAAGATTACTAAAGGCTTAAATAACAAACTCTGTAGCTTGGTTTCAGCAAAGATATATTAACTACTACAAAGAGTCAAATGTTCATAAAAGATTTTTTCCAAGTTGCAGAACAAGAGATGTTTGTTTGAAGATGAACAAATCATAAGAAAAGATTTACTTAGCCTATTCTTACATCTTTAGCATCCCTCAACTAGTGTAAACAGAATTCTAACAGATGGAAAAACTTGTACCAAAACCCCTCAGAATTCAAGGATGACACCACTGATATCCCTTCTTTCTACATTCCTCCTTCTTCTTCCCTTCATCCCTCCATTTTTTCCCTTTAATCTCAAAATTGCACTAAAAAGCTATATTTATTTTAAATTTTTATTATTAATTGTAATTTTCAAGTTTTATGGAGTGTTATTTTTTGATTACTGTATTTTGATTAATTTAATCTGATAATAGTTTATATTAGAAAATATACTTTTTCACTAATTTATACTTTTATTTATACTTTATAATATACTTATGACTTTTAAAGTATATTTAAATGTAACAAATACATAGTTTCACTGATCTTTGCTTTATAATAAATAATAAAATGTTGGCATTGTCAATTTCAACAGTCCCAATGTGAATGAGTAGACACTTGGGCTCGTGGACTCCACATTTCAACTTAACTAAATTTTGCCAAATGGTTCTCTAAGGCTTTGGTATCTAATTCACCCCCATTCAGTCAGTTATTAGTAGTATATACAACTTTGTAAAGCTCCATATCACAGCCAGTATTTTGAATTAGTAACTCTTATATCTTTGCCAATTTGGTATGAAATGATATCTAATGTGGCTGCTGCTGCTGCTGCTAAGTCGCTTCAGTCGTGCCCGACTCTGTGCGACCCCAGAGACGGCAGCCCACCAGGCTCCCCCGTCCCCAGGATTCTCCAGGCAAGAACACTGGAGTGGGCTGCCATTGCCTTATCCAATCTAATGTGGCTTCATTTCTATTTCCCTGATTATTAGTGAAGCAACTTTTCATTTGTTTATTGGTCATTGTACTTACCATTTTCTTATCGTACGTTAATGTTCTCATTTTACATTAGGGTTGCCATTATCTTCTCCCAAATTGTGGACCTTATCACAAAAGTATATAGTATATTTATAGTATATTTTGATAAATAGAAGTTTTAATTTTAATATAGTGAGTTTTACTAATCTTATCTTTTGACTGGTGCTTTTCGTGATTTAAGAACTCCTTCCTTAACTCAAGGTCATTAAGCTGGTCCCTTTTATTTCTCCTAAGTTTAGTGCTTTGTTTCTTTACAATTGGGTCTTCAATTAGAATGTGAAGCAAGAATCCAATTTTATTTGTTTCCACATGAAAACATTACCATTACCATTTAACAAACAATCCCTCCCCTCCTCACTGATTAGTTATGCCAGCTCAGTCATATATCAAGTTTTTACATATTTATGTGTCTGTTTCTGGGCTATTTTATTCCATTAATGTTTCTTCCACTACAGAGCTAGTTCCTCACTGTCTTAATTATAGTTTTTTAAGAAGACTTAAGACAGAAGCATCCCATCACACACGCACATATACAGCACACCAGTTTTCTTTTTCTTTTTCAAAATTGACTAGACCATATTTTTATCCAGAGGAACGACATGATCTGACTCATATTTTTAAAAAGGACTACCCTGACTGTTGTGCAAAGAATAATAATGACATCAGAGAGAGGGGGAAAAAATTGCTAGAACTATGTCCTTGAATAGATGAAAGTGGATGACAACCAGTGGAAATAGGAAGAATTCGCTTTGCAAATCAGCATGCAAAGTTCATCCATGGTAATAAAGGCAGAGTCTATGCCTGCAGATACTGTTATGTGTGGTGATGGGAATTTGGAAATTCTCTTCCGATGTTTTAATCTTCTCAGTGAAGTCATCAGTTACGAGTGAGATATTGAAGGTTTAAGAAGAAAGCAAATGATATAGAATCACTGTTTGAGGGGAATAGGAAAATAAATGACTGCCTGGAGGAATTAAGAGTCCACTTGAGATTTGTGGTCATTGATTCAAGTGAGAACAGTGAACACGGCTACAGCCACATACAGCTGTAGTGAGTTGGGCTCAATCAGGATTCTGGGTTTGCTAATTCAGGAAATAAAGTGAAAGATGGTAAAGGAGTTGAAAAGAGTGACTATAATGGTGGACAAGCTGTCTAATCTGCATAAAGAAGAGAGTGAAAACAAGTGAGCGAAAACCCTGAAAAGTGATAGGATTGATGGACTGGAAGATCCGTGGGGTCAAGGGAATGTTGGGGTCCATATACTAAAGAAAGAGAAGATGGAAAGCAAGACGAAGTGAGCGGGATGCATGAAATTCACATTACGAGAAGGTTCCCATATATGGTCAAATTTACAAGTGAGGCTGGCTTTATGGCATGCAATCTTATGCAGCCACACAGGCCTGACTCAGAGAGCCCTGTACTTGGTTACCATCCAAGTACCTGTACTACTGTTACCATCCCCAAATTCTTAATAACTTTTAAACAGGGACCCTAAGTTTTCATTTTTCTCTGGGCCCCACAAATTATGTAGCCAATCCTGGTGATGAACATGGGAATGAGTGGGCAATGTAGGGGAAGACAAGATTATTGGAGGAGGTGGGTTCAAGGAATGGAGAAATTGGAGTGTTAAAGAATAATCAACTTGTGAATTGAAATTGCCAACAATTTAGATAGGCATAGTACTGAAGGCAGTGACAATGAGCGAGGAGCCAGAACCTAGAGAAACGAAAGACAATAACCCAGAGTTCAGGAGTTGTCATCAATAGAGACATCTTGATTGGGCAGTAGGTTTCATAATCTACACGAAACTCAAAGCTAGAGTTTGGAGACAGGAAACGACACTGAGATGCTGCAGAAGCAAGAACGCTGGCCTCTCATCCAGGCCTGCAAGGAGAGGTTATGCAGGTAACAGCAGCATCCTTTTAGTGGAGTCCCAGAGAAGCAGAGTCCTTGGGCCAGAGACTTTGTCAACAAAGGTCCGTCTAGTCAAGGCTATGGTTTTTCCAGTAGTCATGTATGAATGTGAGAGTTGGACTATAAAGAAAGCTGAGGGCAGAAGAATTGATGCTTTTGATCTATGGTGTTGGAGAAGACTCTTGAGAGTCTCTTGGACTGCAAGGAGATCCAACCAGTCCATCCTAAAGGAGATCAGTCCTGGGTGTTCATTGGAAAGACTGATGTTGAAGCTGAAACTCCAATACTTTGGCCACCTGATGCAAAGAGCTAACTCATTGGAAAAGACCCTGATGCTGGGAAAGATTGAGGGCAAGAGGAGAAGGGGACAACAGAGGATTAGATGGTTGGATGGCATCACCAACTCAATGGACATGAGTTTGGGTAAACTCTGGGAGTTGGTGATGGACAGGGAGGCCTGGCGTGCTTCGGTCCATGGGGTTGCAAAGAGTCAGACACAACTGAGCCACTGAACTGACTGGGCCAGAGACAGTGTGTCCAGGTGTCCCTTGGAGCAAGAGGGTGACAGGGATGATTAGAGAAGAGGTTGAAGATAGAGGAGAATCTGATAATGGCAGACCTTAAGAACTAGAGAAAACAAGGAAGAATTTCATGGCTGGGAAGAAGGGGGTACAATAAGGCTGCACAAAGCCCTATAGGATTAGAAAACGGGGATAGACAACATGTGAGACTTAGGAACAGGGATAAAGGACATGATGAGATTAGCTGAATGGACTCCAGGTGAGGCTGGAGGGAAGACTGTGAGTGTTGGAGGATAAAGATGATTCCCTTGTCACCATGGTGACGGGGGCAGAAAGCCCAAGGGAAGCAGGGTCTTTTTACCTGTCTTAAGTGTAGATGCACACTGAAAAATCATGTATCTTTTTTAAAGTTTTATAAATGGCATCTATAAAGTAATTATTAGAATAGGCATTAAAATACGTTTTTATGTTGACCCAATAATATTGTGGGCTTCCTTGATGGCTCAGATGGTAAAGAATCTGCCTGCAATGTGCAGGAGACCTGGGTTTGATCCCTGGGTCAGGAAGAACCCCTGGATAAAAGAATGGCAACATCCAGTATTCTTTCCTGGAGAATTGCATGGACAGAGGAGGGTGGGCTACAGTCTATGGGGTTGCAAAGAGTTGGACATGACTGAGCAATGAACACTAATAATATTGCAGCCATATGAAGTAGATACTAACCTCACTGCTCTGTAATCTCTTACAGAGCTTTTTATGGATAAACATTTCAAAATAAATGCATATTGGTATTACAAGGTCAATAAATCAATTTCTTCTAAAGTTTTGCTGCAATTCGTTTTGTTATTTCATTAAGTGCTTTGCAAAGAGTAAGACTATATCTGAGCAATGTCTGTCTTTCTAACTTGATAGTTAGAATATGGCTTTTGGACTAATTAACACAGAACCTCCTTTTGTTTTATTCTTTCAAACTCCTCTAGTAAATATTTTCTTAGGCTGATAATACAACAATTAATTAAAAATAAAGTCATTTATTTAAAAATTTAACTTAGGCCATTTAATAAATGCGTTTCAAGAAATCATGTGATCAACCAAAAGCAGTGTATGAACGTTGTTTGGCTCCTGATTTGAATAATATGTCTGTGAAAAGATATTTGTGGGACCTCTTCCCAAACAGTGGAATACTTTAATTCGTCACATATAGATAAGGATTCATGTAAAAAGTTTTGTTGCTTGTGTGATTCAGAGACAGCCATTAGCTTATTCTGGCCTCAGGAAACACCACAAAAGAATTGGGATTTGAAGTCAGTTAAAGCCTCCAGACAATTGGCAATGAGCTGTAAGTAGCTATCTGCCTTCCAAATTCAGTTGAAAGATGAGTCATCCGATTCCTTGGCGTGGGTGCAAGTGAAGGGGTGAGGAGCGATGAATCAGATCATTTGAACCGTATGTTAATGTTTTTGATCCTCATTTTTCACATTTTAATATTTCTTGGGAATCAGAACATAGGTAACAACTGATAGAGGCATTTAAGGGATGCATTTTTTCTCCTCAAACACCATTATTAAATTGATATGGTATCCTACAATTGACGACATCTGGGAATTGAAGAAATATGGTAATGTATGCTATCTCTTTGGAGAGGGAAATGGCAACCCACTCCAGTGTTCGTGCCTGGAGAATCCCAGGGACGGCGGAGCCTGGTGGGCTGCCGTCTATGGGGTCGCACAGAGTCGGACACGACTGAAGAGACTTAGCAGCAGCAGCAGCAGCATACTATTTCTTGCTCTGGAAATTGCTCAGTTGGGTCTGTTATCTAAATTCTAGATAGATTACTTAGCTGCTGCTGCTGCTAAGTCGCTTCAGTCATGTCCGACTCTGTGCGACCTCATAACGGCAGCTCACCAGGCTCCGCCGTCCCTGGGATTCTCCAGGCAAGAACACTGGAGTAGGTTGCCATTTCCTTCTCCAGTGGATGAAAGTGAAAAGTGAAAGTGAAGTCACTCAGTCGTTTCTGACTCTTAGCAACCCCATGGACTGCAGCCCACCAGGCTCCTCCACCCATGGGATTTTCCAGGCAAGAGTACTGGAGTGGGGTGCCATTGCCTTCTCCGGATTACTTAGCTAGTGGCTCATATTCCAGTGAAGAATAAGAACAGAATACACCACTTCCTTGCACATAATCCCTAATTCTCTGTTTTAGTTACATTAACTATCTATAATGAGATCAATGACATTTCAATTAATAAACAACACAGGAATGGGTCAATGGTATTCTGCATAGTGTATCAAGTAAGTGCTAAGTGAAAAAATTAAAGAGAAATACCAAAACAATGAAAATTGTAAATTTTCTCTCCTTATTCCCTTTGCTACAGCACAGATTTCCATCAGAATAAAGATTCCCATTAAAAACAAAACAAAACAAAACAAAACCTCTCTTTCAAATTCCTACAGGTGAGAAGGCCTGAAATGATCAGTTTCTTTTTGGGATTCAAGATTGACAAAGGCATTGCACATAACATACAATGATAGATGTTACCTGGATTTGCATATAAGAACATTGATTCACAGAGTCATCTTTCCACAGGTTTAAAAATTTTGTCTACACATACCGAATCTTCAAAGAGAAACATGGGTATTACAACATACAGGTAAGGACATATAAAAACTCCTATAACAAAAATGACAAAAACTGAGGGAGAAGAACCTAAAAGCATCTCTGAGATGTAGCCATGTGGAGGCAAGCTACTCAAGGAAGCACTGTGAGTTAGAGTCAGATCAGTCGTTAACCTTGTCTTCCTTTAAGAGAAATAGGGACACAATAGAGTTGGGTTCAATTTTTTTTTTATTTAAAAAAAAAAAAAAAAGGCTGTTTTCAGAAGCGTAGAGGCAAAGAGTTCCTCCAGGGGTCAAATATACCAACCTGAACTCTATATAAGACTCCTGTCAAATTAGAATACTAAATGACAGAATGGGTGGAAAGGGAAGGCGGGGAGAGGTCCAAATGTTTAGGGAGTCAGGGGGGTACTCCATACCTGGATGAAAATACAAAAGGAAGCATCAGTCAACTGGCAATTTGGGGATTTTATTAATGTGTCTGGTTTACTGAGCGTTAAGCAGAAAAAAACATTTTTTCTTTTGAAGTTGCTTCTCTGGCAGCAAGTAGAGTATAATGAATGTCATTGAATCTTTAATTACTACTATAAGGATCCTGAAATAATCTTTCTGAAATACTTGCAAAAAGGTTAAGCAGATTTTTTACTTCAAGAATTCTCAGAATCTTTGATATGCTAATATGCACTGTGACTCTCTGAGATTTGAACGTACAATGATCCCTAGATACACACACACACACATATAATTTTTTCTTTGAAACAAGAGACATTGTTGAGGCAATTGACAAATTTTTTAATAAGATCTGTAGATTAGTAAACAGTATCACATCAAGATTAAGTTCCTCATTTTAGCCTGGTATGTAATATTCTTGTTTTTTAGGAAATAGGAAGTATTTAGGTTAAAGGGATATCATGTCAGTAACTTTCATATATTTTTTTAAAGGATAAATATATGTACATTTGTATATTTAGAAAGAGAGGATGAAAGGCAAATACAATAAAATGTTAACCTTTGGGGTGCGGGTTAAGGATATACATGGAAATTTAAAAAACATTTTTGAATCTTTTAAAGCAACTCATTTTAAAACATTTCTTTGTTGTGCATATTTTGAGAAATTCTGGATAATTCCTTAATACCCCATTTTGTCTCTTGTCTGGACAAAACAGAGAGGCATCCACATCTCTTCTAACAGACGTGGGGGCATTTCATGGGAAGCAGCTTTACATCAGGGCCGGTGCTAGACGCTGCCTTGGGCTGATGCAATAGCCTTTCGTGGAGCCGACTTCCAGCTCAGCCTGAGTCTCTGTCTCGGAGGTTAACACACTGCAGGTCCCAGAGCTTTCCCATCACCACCCCTCTCTGCAGACCAATACCTTGGCCCTCTGAGAACCACAATGATCATCAAGAAACACAACTACATAGAGCTGAGGAAGCTTTTCTGTTTTAAAATTATTTCTCTAAGATTGTAGTAGAGGGACTTCCCAGGAGGTCTAGTGGTTAAGACATTGCCTTCCAACGCAAGCGGTGCAGGTGTGACCCCTGGTTGAGGAACTAAAATCCCATATGCTTCATGGCCAGAAAACCAAAACATAAAACAAGCAATATTGTAACAAATCCAATAAATACTTTAAAAATGGCCCACATCAAAAAAAAAAGTGAAAGCATTTTTTTTTTAATGACTAGAAATTTGTGCTTTGCTTATAGCTGGTAAACAGAAAACAACTGTTCATAATTTTACCTGAATCATGCTGACATTTCCATTTTCAATTTAAATCCAGGCATTTTGGTCTTATTTTCCTCTCACGGAGATTCTGAATTCAAGTATGTAGGCTTTTATGGGGTGGCTTTTTTTTTTTTTTTTGGCTATGTGGCTTCCAAGATCTTAATTCCTTGATCAGGGATTGAACCCAGGACCACGCAGTGACAGCACCGATTCCTAACCACTGGACCACCAGCAAGTACAGGAATTGCATTTCCCATTGAAGTCTGCCTGCATTAGTCGCTTACACTCTCACATAAGGCCTTAGAGGGGTTACCCTCCACAGAGTACCTACAAGAGCTGCCCCCACATTGCCATAGATGGAAATTCACTCAATACTGCAGACTGAGGTGGGGACCCTTGATTGTTAATCCTCTTTCCTCACAGTAGCTCAAGCCAGAGCTCTGCTTTTAGAGGGAAGGTTTCTGTGTTTTGTGTGTGGTGTGAGCTCCCACACATGAAATGCCAGCCACTTGTTTTCAGTTCGCTGCTCAGAGGCAGCCCTGAAAACCACTGATGTGAGAAGTGTCACCTTTCACACATGGTTGCGTGGTGATAAGTGCTCTCCTTCTTGCATTTTTGCAGACTGTGGAAGGTGTTAAACGAGAGATCTTTCCAAACCTAAAGGAACTGATCTCCAAGTTTGAAAAGCCAGATCAAGGACTGATGTTTCACCTCGTAAAGCCAATAAAGAGAACCAGATCCTGCCTGAGATGGAGAAGATCGAAGATAGAGTTGGATGGTATTTATGGTAAAAACTTTCATAGGGGGGCCAGACAAAAGCCTTAGTCCCACTTCTACTACTGCCCTACTGGTAGAATCCATACAGATAACTGCTCCTTTCTATGATGTTAGCTCTAAAAAGCCTCATCCTGCGAACAGCATTTTTCTATCTTGTTGGAAAGCAGTGCCTTCACGCTCCTGGTGGTGGCAAACGCACAGAGCTCTCTGTGCTCAGGCAGCCCAGGGAGAAGAGTAGTCCCTGGGCATTCCATGCTGCTGCTGCTGCTAAGTCGCTTCAGTTGTGTCCAACTTTGTGTGACCCCATAGACAGCAGCCCACGAGTCTCCTCTGTCCCCGGGATTCTCCAGGCAAGAATATTGGAATGGGTTGCCATTTCCTTCTCCAATGCATGAAAGTGAAAAGTGAAAGTGAAGTCGCTCAGTCGTGTCCAACTCTTAGTGACCCCGTGGACTGCACCCTACCAGGCTCCTCCGTCCATGGGATTTTCCAGGCAAGAGTACTGGAGTGGGGTGCCATTGCCTTCTCCCTGGCATTCTGTGAGTCAACTTCAAACTCACCCTGTCACCTTGTGCCAATCACATATTTGGGAATAGATGGCCAAAAAACAGAATTTTCAAATGAGAAAATTGCTTCAACTTCCTTCTCCAAGCCTCATCCCTTTACATTTTGCTCAATATTTGCTAAGCATTCATTTATGTAGTGTTAGTGGACAAATTGGGCTTTCCCAGTGGTCCTAGTGGTAAAGAACCCGCCTGCTATTGCAAGAGACATAAGAGATGTGGGTTTGATCCCTAGGTCTGTAAGATCCCCTGGAGGAGGGCATAACAACCCACTCCAGTATTCTTACCTGGAGAATCCCATGGACAGAGGAGCCTGGCAGGCTACAGCCCATAGGGTCGCACAGAGTCAGACATGACTGGAGTGCCTTAGCAGGGAGCAGGGGGCTAATTATTTCAGATACACCCCAAGAGTTATCAAGCCATGGTGGGAAATGAGAGTGCAGAGAATCAGTAAATCTGAGTGCACAGGATCCAGGTCATATCCCAAGCAGCTACTCTTGTGTACACCCCTTGAAATCTGTTCGCAGAAAAGAATCTAGTATCCATCAGTCACAACATAGTTCGAATTTAGCTCAGACTTCCTGAGACATTTACAATTTAACCCTGTTTTCTCAAGGTGGGATGTATGGTTAGAGCCCCATTAAAGGGATTTCAGTCCTCAGTGGGCAGGTGACGTAATGGGAGCAGAGTGCTAGCTAGGGAGCAAGGAGGGGAACAGAGGGTTCCAGGAAGTCTGCAGTCACCCCATACCCATTGTACTCTGTCTACAGCCAAGCTGCCCTTTAGACTGCCAGAGAAAGCTTCTCACCTCCCCAAGACTGAACACAGTTTTTTAATTATGAGAAAACAGCCCTCCCCTCCCATTGTTTCTGTCTCCCTCCCCCAGGCAGAGGAGTGTGTACCCCATCACAGAGTTGCTTGCTATAGTTGCAGCTGCAGATGTGGTCCCATGGCCGTTTTCTACCATAACTTACAGAAAGAAATAAAAATACAAAGAATAAAAGGGGGGCAGAGGAGCAACCTAGGGATGTCCTCGTGCTGCAGTCCTTAGGCAAACCCTGATGAGCTGCTCAGGGTGCTTGAGGGTGGCTGTGGTATTTGTCTCAGGGATAATAAAATAACCACAAATCCCAAGAGGAGAACCCTATGGAGTTCATTCCAAGAGCTGAGCGGGAATCTCGCCACACCAGTTGTCCAAGCTCGGGCAGCCTTGGCAGAACGAGCTCCCAAATCCTCAGCCATTAAGGGGGAAGGAACTTCCTCTGAGCTGCTCATCATCTCCCCCGCCCCCGTTCCCTTGGCCACCTCAGAACAAGCCTCAGGTGTTCTCACCCTCAGGGTGGCACAGGTTCTCTGCTGGTGAGTGGAGGCATCTGGTGCTGGAAACTCTTGTACTTGACTCATAAACAGGCCCCCTATTTTGCCAGGAGAGCTCCCTGTGGTACCCCAGCCCTTGAAGATGTCACTCTGCTGTGGCATCAAGACCACCCTGTGCCTGGGCAGAGGGCTTCTTTCCCACGAGAGGTGTTGGTGAGGGTGACTCCTGGGTGTGGAGCCTCACGGCTGGTCTCCTTTTCTCCCCAGAGAACAGTGGCAGCGACTATGTGGATGTCCTGCCTTGAAGAGATGGAGACCAGATGAAGCACTTACAGAAGAGATGGGTGACAGCTCTCGCCAGCGATCCTGCTTCTCCTGCTGGTGTGGGTCTGGAAGACCAAACTCTAGGGGACAATTTAGACTCTCCTGTTCTGAGTGACTGAAGATGTTTTGCTCACCAGCCACAGAGAAATCAGTCCCCTTGCCCTGCCTCCCATGCTTACCAAACGAGGAGCTTCAAAACCCCATTTCCCCTCCTACTGTTCTTTCTTGGAATAGGACCGCCTGAACCTATTCTTGACTTGTTAAAGGTGCTACCACTACAAGACAGTTGACGTCTGGTCAACTGGGAGAGAAGAGAGTGCTGGTGTCTACTTCGGAGCCTGAGTTCCAGTAATGACGATGTGACTGCAGACAAACCGCTTCCTCTTTCTAGGCCTGTTCCTTCATTGAAGAACAAGTGGCTGGGCAGAGGACAGCCGACGCCCCAGCCTCTCTGCTGAGGCTGGTTGATTCAGGTGGCATTGGGGAGCCCCTGAGTGATGGACATGTATACCAGATCTCAGACTCCCAAAACAGCCAACACATTCTCTGCACCTGCCCGTGCTGGTCTTGGTGATGGTGGGAGCCCAGACCCACTCATGCACGCTTTTCCCTCCAGCTTGGGCGACCCACCTTCTTTCTAATCTCCATCCCTGCTAAACATTGTCCTGGAGACACTTCCTCTTTGATTCTGCCTAATTTCGTTTATGCACTAACCACTTTAACAGCAGCGACGGGGCTCTGCGTTGTGACACATGTGGGGATTTTGAAGGCGTGTCACAGTGCAGAACCACGTCACTGCTGTTATTCTGACTAGGCTTTAAAGTGTGGTTGAGTCTCCCCATGAATCCTCCACAGCACATAGAAATGCATGCCGCACAAAACTGTGCCCCATTTAGAGATATTACTGACTAGGAGCCCATTCCCGAAGGGTTTGTCGCCTTGGTTCTAAGGCCCTTTGTATTTTTCTGCTAGTTCACATTTTAAATTAAGACCTGCCTAGTGTGGAATGTACCACATGCTATGCCCATTCTCTGGTCCATCTTCAAACCTTAGTGATTCATTTCACCCCACTGGCCTTATTAAAGAGAGGAGCTTGGATTTCTGGGAAACAAGAACAGACATTGTGGTTGGAACCCCCAAAGCATGAGCCATTCTGACTTCTTGGGGCACAGCAAACCATAGTAGAGAAGAAGGGAACTGCAGGAGCATATCAGCATACCTCTGGCTGGTTCAGTAAAGGACACCAGAAGCAAACCTGCTCCCCTGGGTTTGGCCCCAGGTCTGTGATTCATTCTGCATGGTACAAAGAAGCGTGTTCCAGTTATCTGGGCCTGCAGCAATCCTTGGCATAGAAAACATGGTCAGTGGAAATTTCCTGAATAAATCAAAATATATGAAATGTGGTCACTCATTCTGGATAGCAAAGATTTGTTTGAACTCTCTACATCTCAAAAGTAGAACATGATTATTAATTCAAGACCTTTCCGTTATTACTCTCATAGAAGTGATTTCCTTTTTTCCTGAGCACCTATGCATAGCACCTTACAAGGAGCTTGATCCCTGGTGGGATTTCAGCCATATTTCTCAAGCGAGCAAGGCACATTTAATAGTTGATGTGGATGTCACTGCATAGTTCCCTGAAATTTAGAAGACCGTGAACAGGTCATATGAAGAACAGCTGAAAGATCTGAGTATGTGGGACTGGAAGAGGGAAGACAATAAACTACAGCAGCTGTTTCAATGTTGGCAGGCCGTTCTGTGAAAGGGTGAACAGAAGACTCACTGGGTATGATGCCAGACAGAAGAACTCAGACTAGTGGCTGGGTGTTTACAAGAAGGCACTTTTAGCCAAATGTAGGAAGAACTCAATGCAGGAAGAACCTAGAGCCCACTGGAGCTATCCTACGTTCAAACAGTCCTCCGTCTTCTGGGGTCCAAATCACTTAGGAATGGAGAGTTGAGTTAATCACATTATTTAATTCTTAACTCATTATCACTATCCATCCATATAAGACACATTCATTCTTCTTCCCTTCATCCCTCATTCCCATTCCAATGGAACCAGCTCTGTACTATTTGATACATGCCCTTGTATATATGGGCTTCCCTGGAGGCTCAGATGGTAAAGAATCAGCCTGCAATGTTCAAGAGACCCAGTTTCAATCCCTGGATCAGGAAGATCCCCTGGAGAAGGAAATGGCAACCCACTTCAGTACTCTTGCCTGGAAAATTCCAGGGATGGAGGAACCTGGTGGGCTACAGTCCACAGGGTCACAAAGAGTCAGACAGGACTAAGCAACTAATGCTTTTTTCCACTTTACTTACATGTATGCTCTCTTGTAGAATATACAGATTTGGTTGAGACTGTATCTCTTTTATATTTACATACATGATATAGCGCTATTGCTCCAATTCTGTTATTACTTTTTTTCCCCCTCAGTTTCCCCTAAACTAATGATTCGTTCTATTCCTTACTGTTGAGTGTACATCTAACCCAGTGCCTCTAACTCATGCATGGTATTCCACAGCATGCACCCATCACATTCTGTTTTCTCATCTCTCTAGAGACAGACATCTAAGTTGGTTCCAACTCCCTGACACTAGGAACAACACTGTAATGAACAGCCTCTCTTTATGGACATGTAAGAGGCTTCCTCTGGACTATGTGGGTGGGTCATAAAGTGTACTCAGCTTTAATTATGACACAATCAAGCCCATTAAGTGCTTTTTTGCCTTATGCTTTGTGCTTTTTGATCCCTGTTTTACAAGCCCTTCCCCACTCCAAGTGTCTACTGGCATTATACTTTTACCTTCTACACTAAGGGTTTTAACAATAGCAGGGACTTTTGCCTTTTTCAGTGGCATATATCCAGTGTTAGAAAAGTCCTTCATTCCTAGTAGATGCTCAATAAATATTTGTTGAATAAAGGATGAATCTGGGGTTAAGCTTTGTCCATGGTGAGAGGTAAGAATCCAGCTTTGTATTTTTCCAAATATATTGAAGTGGTTTTCTGATTTATACCTGCTTAATAATCCATTTTCCCTCCTCTGGTTTATGGTTTCTTCTTTATACCACAACTGTTCTTTGTAATTGTCTGTTAGGATAAGCAATCATTTTTAAAAAATCATTTAAGCTATTTGTGTACCTTGATTCCTCCACATACATTTTAGAATAAATAAGTTTCTCAAAACATCTTGCTGGGATTTTGAGTAAACTTGCAGATGGAGGAGAACTGAAATTCTTGTGATGTTTTCCCATGTATAAACATGCTCCTCTATTTATTCATGCCAGCTATTTTGGTCTTGAATGAAATCATAAATTTTCACTGTGGAAGTCCTGTATATTCTGTTAGGTTGATTCCTATTTTCAGTTGTTTATGACTTTAAGTCATATATTTTATTACACTTCTAATAGACTATGACAGTAGCAAACTGCTTATGCTCTTGTTAGATGTCCTGGTTTATCTGTTGATTCTACTGTAAATTAATCTGTAAATTCTATGTAAATGATCTTGTCAGCTACAAATGATAGCATTTTGTTCTCCTTCCTTTCAACCCTTATGTATTTTATTTATTTTCTGTGTTCACTCAGTTGGCTAGGTCTTCCAGTATACATTAAATACGGATCAGAATGTCAGCATTCTTGTGTTGTTCCCATATTGTGTGAAATGCTTAGTCATTTTCTCCACTTATGCACAATGTTTATTGTAGCCTTTAAGAAAGCTACTTTAGTTTTATCAAAAATGTTTTGAAATGTATTAAGTGATTTGCTTCTGTATCTACAGAGATAGCCACATTCCTTCAGTCCTCATTCCGTTATAGAGGTAAATTACATTAAATTCTTAACTTATACCATGCTTCTATTGCTTAACTTAATCACTTTACATTATTTTTAATAAACTATTGGATTCAGTAAGTTATTTCATTTAAGATTTTCGCATTAAAACTCATAAACCAAACAGAACTATAATTTGTTGAATCCTGGTTATGCTAATCATGAAGAGTGGATGAAGCAGTCTTTATCTTTTTTCTATTTTTTTATAACAGCTTTGTAAGGAAAAGTCTATGTGTTGTTTGAAAGCTCATTAATACTCTTATAAAACTGAGTTTGAAGTTTTGGTAAAGAAGTATAGGGCATCTCTTATTACTCTTTAAATATTGGGTTACCGAAAAGTTCATTGAGGTTTTTATGAAAACACCCAAACAAACACTTTGGTCAAAACAGTATCTTTAATGCTCAATGGTTTATTCAATTATCTTCCCAAATTTGGCATTCTTTGTTTTTCCAGGAATTTTATAAATTTTGTCTAAGTTTTTAAATTGTTGGCATATAGTTAATACTATTATTAATCTTAAAAACATTATATCTTCTTATTCACTCTGTATTTTATTTGCATCTAACTCTTTTTACTAATCAATTTTATGGATCTTAATTGTCCTTTTAAAGTCAGCTTTTAGTTTTAATTTGTTACTGTTTTTTAGATTGGTATTCTCTATTTCACTGAATTTTATCATCATTTTTCAGCTTATCTGGCTTATCTTCAATATTTATTGTTTTGTAATAAGTACATTTTAAAGCTATGAATTTATCTCATAGTACTACTTGATCTGTACCCCACAAATTTTAACATGGTTTTTATTGCTGTCCAGGTCAAGGTATTTTTAATCAAAGAGAATAGTAGTTTGTAATTTTTTCAAACATGTAGTTTAGTTTTCACTTGAGTAAAGGTTGCAAACTATACAGTACGAGATTTAACATAATTTGATGTGATTTCTGAGGCTTTGTTGATTACCTGGCATATGTGAACATCCTGTGGAACATTTTGTTAGGAAAAAGTTGTTTTTTCTATCCATTTTAACACTATCTTCACAAATGCCACCAAATGTATTCAATATTATAGACCATAGAAGACAAATATTTTTATTTTTTATAGATGTTCTTATTTTTCTTCTATTGAATTTATCAAAGAGAAAAGTCTCTCATTTTAACCCAATATATAATAGTTTAGTTTTCTAATTATAATAATTGACATATATTATATTGACATATATATGTCTTCATAGTTCTGCTATTTTGAGGTTATCTTTTTAGATGTATGTATTTTTAATAACTATTTTTTCTTAATATGTTTTTTTAAATTTTTAATGTAAATTTATTTATTTTAATTGGAGGTTAATTACTTTACAATATTGTATTGGTTTTGCCATACATCAAATGAATCCGCCACAAGTATACACCTGTTCCCCATCCTGAACCCTCCTCCCTCCTCCCTCCCCGTACCATCCCTCTGGGTCATCCCAGTGCACCAGCCCCAAGCATCTGGTATTATGCATTGAACCTGGACTGGCGATTCATTTCATATATGATATTATAGATGTTTCAATGCCATTCTCCCAAATCATCCCACCCCAGTCCAAAAGACTGTTCTATGCATCTGTGTCTCTCTTGCTATCTTGCATACAGGGTTATTGTTACCATATTGAATCTTCAGAGTGCCCTGGACTGCAAGGAGATCCAACCAGTCCATTCTGAGGGAGATCAGCCCTGGGATTTCTTTGGAAGGAATGATGCTAAAGCTGAAACTCCAGTACTTTGTCCACCTCATGCAAAGAGTTGACTCATTGGAAAAGACTGATGCTGGGAGGGATTGGGGGCAGGAGGAGAAGGGGATGACAGAGGATGAGATGGCTGGATGACATCACTGACTCGATGGACGTGAGTCTGAGTGAACTCTGGGAGTTGGTGATGGACAGGCAGGCCTGGCGTGCTGCGATTCATGGGGTCGCAAAGAGTCGGACATGACTGAGTGACTGAACTGAACTGAACTGATACTGTATTGGTGTTTTTCTTTCTGGCTTACTTCACTCTGTAATATAGGCTCCAATTTCATCCACCTCATTAAAACTGCTTCAAACTCTTTTTAATGGGTGAGTAATACTCCATTGTGTATATGTACTACAGTTTTCTTATCCATTCATCTACTGATGGACATCTAGGTTGCTTCCATGTCCTGGCTGTTATAAACAGTGCTGCGATGAACATTGGGGTACACGTGTCTCTTTCATTTATGGTTTTCTCAGTGTGTATGCCCAGCAGTGGGATTGCTGGGTCATATGACAGTTCTATTTCCAGTTTTTAAAGGAATCTCCACACTGTTCTCCATAGTGGCTGTACTAGTTTGCATTCCCACCAACAGTGTAACAGGGTTCCCTTTTTTCCACACCCTCTCCAGCATTTATTGCTTGTAGACTTTTGGATCACAGCCATTCTGACTGGCATGAAATGGTACCTCATTGTGGTCTTGATTTGCATTTCTCTGATAATGAGTGATGTAGAGCTTTTCATGTGTTTCTTAGCCATCTGTATGTCTTCTTTAGAGAAATGTCTGTTTAGTTCTTTGGCCCATTTTTTGATTGGGTCTTTTATTTTTCTGGAATTGAGCTGGAGGAGTTGCTTGTATATTTTTGAGATTAGTTGTCAGTTGCTTCATTTGCTATTATTTTCTCCCATTCTGAAGGCTGTCTTTTCACCTTGCTTATAGGTTCCTTTGATGTGCAGAAGCTTTTAAGTTTAATTAGGTCCCATTTGTTTATTTTTGCTTTTATTTCCAATATTCTGGGAGGTGGGTCATAGAGGATCCTGCTGTGGTTTATGTCAGAGAGTGTTTTGCCTGTTTTCCTCTAGGAGTTTTATAGTTTCTGGTCTTACATTTAGATCTTTAATCCATTTTGAGTTTATTTATGTGTAAGGTGTTAGAAAGTGTTCTAGTTTCATTCTTTTACAAGTGGTTGACCAATTTTCCCAGCACCACTTGTTAAAGAGATTGTCTAATCCATTGGATATTCTTGCCTCCTTTGTCAAAGATAAGGTGTCCATAGGTGCATGGATTTATCTCTGGGCTTTCTATTTTGTTCCATTGATCTATATTTCTGTCTTTGTGCCAGTACCATACTGTCTTGATGACTGGCACTTTGTAGTAGAGCCTGAAGTCAGGCAGGTGATTCCTCCAGTTCCATTCTTCTTCCTCAAGATTGCTTTGGCTATTCGAGGTTTTTTGTATTTCCATACGAATTGTGAAATTATTTGTTCTAGCTCTGTGAAAAATACCGTTGGTAGCTTGATAGGGATTGCATTGAATCTATAGATTGCTTTGGGTAGTATACTCATTTTCACTATATTGATGCTTCTGATCCATGAACATGGTATATCTCTCCATCTATTAGTGTCCTCTTTGATTTCTTTGATTTGTTTTACAGTTTTCTATATATAGATCTTTATTTTCTTTAGGTAGATATATTCCTAAGTATTTTATTCTTTTATTTGCAGTGGTGAATGGAATTGTTTCCTTAATTTCTCTTTCTATTTTCTCATTATTAGTGTATAGGAATGCAAGGGATTTCTGTGTGTTGATTTTATATCCTGAAACTTTACTATATTCATTGATTAGCTCTAGTAATTTTCTGGTGGAGTCTAGGGTTTTCTGTGTAGAGGACCATGTCATCTGCAAACAATGAGAGTTTTACTTCTTCTTTTCCAATTTGGATCCCTTTTATTTCTTTTTCTGCTCTGATTGCTGTGGCCAAAGCTTCCAGAACTATGTTGAATAGTAGCAGTTAAACTGGGCACCCTTGTCTTGTTCCTGACTTTAGGGGAAATGCTTTCAATTTTTCACCATTGAGGATAATGTTTGCTGTGGGTTTGTCATATATAGCTTTTATTATGTTGAGGTATGTTCTGTCTATTCCTGCTTTCTGGAGAGTTTTTATCATAAATGGATATTGAATTTTGTCAAAGGCTTTCTCTGAATCTATTGAGCTAATCATATGTCTTTTATTTTTCAATTTGTTAGTGTGGTTTATTATATTGATTGCTTTGTGGATATTGAAGAATCCTTCCATCCCTGGGATAAAGCCCACTTGGTCATGATATATGATCTTTTTAATGTGTTGTTGGATTCTGATTGCTAGAATTTTGTTAAGGATTTTTGCATCTATGTTCATCAGTGATATTGGCCTGTATTTTTCTTTTTTTGTGTGTGGCATCTTTGTCAGGTTTTAGTATTAGGGTGATGGTGGCCTCATAGAAAGAGTTTGGAGTTTACCTTCCTCTGCAATTTTCTGGAAAAGCTTGAGTAGGATAGGTGTTAGCTCTTCTCTAAATGTTTGGTAGAATTCAGCTGTGAAGCCGTCTGGACCTGGGCTTTTGTTTGCTGGAAGATTTCTTATTACAGTTTCAATTTCCATGCTTGTGATGGGTCTGTTAAGATTTTCTATTTCTTCCTGGTTCAGTTTTGGAAAGTTGTACTTTTCTAAGAATTTGTCCATTTCTTCCATGTTGTCCATTTTATTGGCATATAATTGCTGATAATAGTCTCTTATGAACCTTTGTATTTCTGTGTTGTCTGCTGTGATCTCTCCATTTTCATTTCTAATTTTGTTCATTTGATTTTTCTCCCTTTGTTTCTTAATAAGTCTGGCTAATGGTTTGTCAATTTAATTTATCCTTTCAAAGAACCAGCTTTTGGCTATGTTGATTTTTGCTATGGTCTCTTTTGTTTCTTTTGCATTTATTTCTGCCCTAATTTTTAAGATTTCTTTCCTTCTACCAACCCTGGGGTTCTTCATTTCTTCCTTTTCTAGTTGCTTTAGGTGTCGAGTTAGGTTATTTATTTGACTTTTTTCTTGTTCCTTGAGGTATGCCTGTATTGCTATGAACCTTCCCCTTAGCACTGCTTTTACAGTGTCCCATAGGTTTTGGGTTGTTGTGTTTTCATTTTCATTCGTTTCTATGCATATTTTGATTTCTTTTTTTATTTCTTCTGTGATTTTTTGGTTATTCAGCAGCATGTTGTTCAGCCTCCATATGTTGGAATTTTTAATAGTTTTTCTCCTGTAATTGACCTCTAATCTTACTGCATTGTGGTCAGAAAAGATGCTTGGAATGATTTCAATTTTTTTGAATTTACCAAGGCCAGATTTCTGGCCCAGGATGTGATCTATCCTGGAGAAGGTTCTGTGTGTGCTTGAGAAAAAGGTGAAATTCATTGTTTTGTGGTGAAATGTCCTATAGATATCAATTAGGTCTAATTGGTCTATTGTATCATTTAAAGTTTGTGTTTTCTTGTTAATTTTCTGTTTAGTTGATCTATCCATAGGTGTGAGTGGGGTATTAAAGTCTCCCACTATTATTGTGTTATTGTTAATTTCCCCTTTCATACTTGTTAGCATTTGTCTTACGTGTTGAGGTGCTCCTATGTTGGGTGCATATATATTTATAATTGTTATGTCTTCTTCTTGGGTTGATCCTTTGATCATTATGTAGTGTCCTTCTTTGTCTCTTTTCACAGCCTTTGTTTTAAAGTCTATTTTATATGATATGAGTATTGCTACTCCTGCTTTCTTTTGGTCTCTATTTTCATGGAATATCTTTTTCCAGCCCTTCACTTTCAGTCTGTATGTGTCCCTTGTTTCAAGGTGGGTCTCTTGTAGACAACATATGTAAGGGTCTTGTTTTTATATCCATTCAGCCAGTCTTTGTCTTTTGGTTGGGGCATTCAACCCATTTATGTTTAAGGTAATTATTGATAAATATGATCCCGTTGCCATTTACTTTATTGTTTTGGGTTCGAGTTTATACACCCTTCTTGTGTTTTCTGTCTAGAGAATATCCTTTAGCATTTGTTGGAGAGCTGGTTTGGTGGTGCTGAATTCTCTCAGCTTTTGCTTGTCTGTAAAGCTTTTGATTTCTCCTTCATATTTGAATGAGATCCATGCTGGGTACAGTAATCTGGGATGTAGGTTATATTCTTTCATCACTTTAAGTGTGTCCTGCCATTCCCTCCTGGCCTGAAGAGTTTCTATTGAAAGATCAGCTATTATCCTTATGGGAATCCCCTTGTGTGTTATTTGTTGTTTTTCCCTTGCTGCTTTTAATATTTATTCTTTGTATTTGATCTTTGTTAATTTGATTAATATGTGTCTTGGGGTGTTTCGCTTTGGGTTTATCTTGTTTGAGACTCTCTGGGTTTCTTGGACTTGGGTGATTATTTCCTTCTCCATTTTAGGGAAGTTTTCAACTATTATCTCCTCAAGTATTTCTCATGGTCTTTCTTTTTGTCTTCTTCTTCTGGGACTCTTATGATTCGAATGTTGGGGCATTTAACACTGTCATGGAGCTCTCTGAGATTGTCCTCATTTCTTTTAATTCGTTTTTCTTTTTTCCTAATTCATTTATTTCTACCATTCTATCTTCTACTTCACTAATCCTATCTTCTGCCTGTTATTCTACTATTTGTTCCCTCCAGAGTGTTTTTGATCTCATTTATTGCATTATTCATTATATATTGACTCTTTTTTATTTCTTCTAGATCCTTGTTAAACCTTTCTTGCATCTTCTCAATCCTTGTCTCCAGGCTATTTATCTGTGATTTTATTTTGATTTCAAGATTTTGGATCATTTTCACTATCATTATTCTGAATTATTTTTCAGGTGGACTCCCAATCTCCTCCTCTTTTGTTTGATTTGGTGGGCATTTATCCTGTTCATTTACCTGCTGGGTATTCCTCTGTCTCTTCATATTGTTTATATTGCAGAATTTGGGGTGGCCTTTCTGTATTCTGGCAGTTTGTGGAGTTCTCTTTATTGTGGAGTTTCCTCGCTGTGGGTGGGGTTGTACAGGTGGCTTGTCAAGGATTCTTGGTTAGGGAATCTTGTGTCGGTGTTCTGGTGGGTGGAGCTGGATTTCTTCTTTCTGGAGTGTAATGAAGTGTCCAGTAATGAGTTACAAGATGTCAATGGTTTTGGCGTAACTTTGGGCA
This sequence comes from Oryx dammah, assembly GCF_014754425.2. Classification (NCBI taxonomy): domain Eukaryota; kingdom Metazoa; phylum Chordata; class Mammalia; order Artiodactyla; family Bovidae; genus Oryx; species Oryx dammah. The sequence continues at coordinate 6,944,352 of NW_024070212.1, forward strand.
GCCTGTATATTGGAGCTCAGGGCTGTGTTCCTGTGTTGCTGGAGAATTTGCGTGGTATGTCTTGCTCTGGAACTTGTTGGCCCTTGGGTGGTGCTTGGTTTCAGTTTAGGTATGGAGGCATTTGATGAGCTTCTGTCAATTAATGTTCCCTGGAGTCGAGTTCTCTGGTGTTCTCAGGATTTGGACTTAAGCCTCCTGCTTCTGGTTTTCAGTCTTATTTTTACAGTAGTCTCAAGACTTCTCCTTCTGTACAGCACCACTGATAAAACATCTAGGTTAAAGATGAAAAGTTTCTTCACAGTGAGGGACACCCAGAGAGGTTCACAGAGTTACATGGAGAAGAGAAGAGGGAGGAGGGAGTTAGAGGTGACCCGAATAAGATGAGGTGGAATCAATAGAGGAGAGAGCAAGCTAGCCAGTAATCACTTCCTTATGTGCACTCCACAGTCTGGACCGCTCAGAGATTTCACGGAGTTATACAGAGAAGAGAAGAGGGAGGAAGGAGACAGAGGTGGTGAGGAGGATAAAAGGGGGGAATCAAAAGGAGAGAGACAGATTCAGCCAGTAATCAGTTCCCTAAGTGTTCTCCACCATCTGGGACACACAGAGATTCACAGAGTTGGGCAGAGAAGAGAGGGGGTAGGGAGGAGACAGAGGCGACCTGGTGGAGATAAAGAAAAGTCCAAAGGGGAAGAGAGCAGTCAAGCCAGTAGTCTTGCTCCCAAGTAAAAATAGGTACTGAAGATTGGGTTATTAAAGGTACAAAATTGATAACAAATACCAAAAAGCAAAGATTAAAAATCTAGAGTAGAGTTTGAAATTTCAAAAATACAATATTAAAGAAAAGAAAAAAAAGAAAGAAGAAAAAAAGTCACAAAAATTATAAAAACATACATATATATATATATCTGAAGTTTGCTTTTTAAAAAATAGCGTATTTTTTTTTGCAAAGTAATAGGTTGTAAAAGTGAAAAGGAGTAATAGAGGACTTAAAATTTTTTAAAAATTTAAAAGAAGAGAGAATGATTGTAAAAATAGTAAAAATATATCTAGGACTTTCTCTGGTGCTATGGGTATTGTGGGGTCAGTTCATTTTTGGATAGTTCCTTGGTCCGGCTTATATTTCTCAAGATCTATAGGCCCCTTGCTATGTAGTCAGTACTAACGACAGTGTTTTAATCTATTGCACTTGTCACTTCCAAGGTAGTTCCCTCTGTTTTAACTTCTTCTGTTTGCTGGTCTCTTCAGTGCCTGATTTCCTCCCTGACACAAAAGGGGCAGTGGTGGACATTTTTTTAGGCTCACTTGTTCAGTCGTGCTGTGGGGAGGGAGGGACGCTGCAAACAAATAACACTGGCGTGTGCTCACAGTGCCTCAGCCACACTGGGCCTGCCCCTGCTCATGGCACGTGTACCCTCCCTGTCCACACTGCTCAGGCTCTAGGTTGCTCTGCCGCGAACTGTCCGAGGCCAGCCCTGGGCTGCATGCACCTCCCAGGCCTAAGCCGCTCAGGTTCAGGCACTCGGGTAGTCCTCAGAGGCGCAGACTTGATTTGGCCTGCGTTTTGTGCCCTTCCCAGGTCCGAGCAGCTCAGGTGATTAGGTGTTTGGCAAACACAGTCGCTGTGACTTATTGCCTTCCCCGTCCCTGCCGCTCAGTTTTCTGAGTGTACAACTGGCGCACCTTCTCAGGCAGATGTTGACTGTCCAGAATCACAAGAAGTCTTAGTTAGCAAAGAAGCCTGCTTGCAGTTTGGTAGATAATGCCTCTCTGGGGCTGCGATTGCCCCCTTCTGGCTCTGGCTGCCTGTCACCGGAGGGGGATGGTCTGCAGCAGGCTAGTTGTGTTCAGTCCTTTGTTCTGTGAGCGGGCCTGGCAGTGTCTTAGGGCTTTTCGCGTGGTAGCTATCCCACAGTCCGGTGTGCTAGCCCAAGTTAGTTTGTTCAGATTGCCCTCGGGGCATTCAGGCCCAGTCGGTCATTACTCTAAGCAATGCAGCCCGTGCCTCCCTGCCCAGCCCCCGATTGCTAATGGCAGGTGCAGGCGTCTGCATTGCTTCTCCGCTGGGGGAGTTACCGTTGGGCCTGTAATCTGTGGGGTTTAATTATTTATTTACTTTTCCTCCCTGTTATGTTGCCCTCTGTGCTTCCAAGGCTCGCCACAGACTCGGCAGTGAGAGTGTTTCCTGGTGTTTGGAAACCTCTCTCTTTTTAAGACTCCCTTCCCAGGACGGAGCTCCGTCCCTACCTCTTTTGTCTCTTTTTTTGTCTTTTATATTTTTTCCTACCTCCTTTCGAAGACAATGGGCTGCTTTTCTGGGTGCCTGATGTCCTCTGCTGGTGTTCAGAAGTTGTTTTGTGGAATTTTCTCAGTGTTTAAATGTTCTTTTGATAAATTTGTGGGGGAGAAAGTGGTCTCCCCATCCTATTCTTCCACCATCTTAGGACCGCCGCCTTAATGTGTTTTTTTGAAGGGTTTCTCTTTTTCTCATAATTTTTGCTTTTAAGTCTATTTTATCATACTTAAATTGCTATCTTGACTTTCTCTTCATCCATGCTTTTCAATATATAATTTTCTATCCCTTTGCTTTTAAGTTTTTTCATATCTTTTGTGTTAACCCTGTCTTCTATAGACAAATATTACTGGATTTAGTTTTTTTCCAATTTAAGTTTTTCTCCTTTGGTTTGGTAAGTTTGATACCCTTATATTTATTAGAAATTGTCCTATTTGAATTTATTTCTGCCACTGTCATGGACTGAATGTTTTTGGCCTCCCAAAGCCACATGTTGAAGCTCTGACCCACAATCTGATGGTATTTGGAGGTGGGGCCTTTGGGAAGTAACTGGGTTTAGGTAAGGTTGTGGCCTCAAAAGAGATTCAGGGCCCTTGCAAGAAGAGGAAGACCAGACACCAGAGCTCTCTCTCGGCCTGCAAGCCCTGAGGAAAGGCCCTGTGAGGACACGGCAGGAAGGCGGCTGTCGGCACCTCAGGAAGCGGTCCTCACCAGACACAGAGTCTGCTAGCACTGTGACCTCAGACTTCCCACCCTGCAAGAAAGTCTAGTAAAATGTGCATTGTTTAACCCACCCAACCTACGGTATTGAATATTTTGTTACAGAAGCCTGAGCTAAGAGAAAGATCTTACTCTGTTCTTTCCATTTTATATATATTTTGTTTTCTTTTTTTTTTCTCCTTTAACCATACTGATTTTAAAACTCTATTAAAAAATGTTTTTTGGTGATGGTTATCCACAGCCTATTAAAAATGAGTAGTTTTGCTTTTCTCTATAACTTTGTCACCATTGTTAATCCCATCTCATTTTCTGATCTAAAGTCTGAATTATTATTATTATCTACTCCTTTTGAGTCCTTTACCATTTATGTAATAGTAAGATTAACTGAATCAATTATTCATCGTTACTTCCTATGTATTTACAAACACATGGAACTTGTCTGAGTTCACTTCTTTTCTTACTGGACTATTTCCTCCAAGAATATTTTCAAAGATGGTCTTTGAGAAGTAAATCATTGCAGTCTTACATGCTTCACAATGGGCTTCCCATGTGACCCAGCAGTAAAGAATCCACCTGCAAATGGGTCAAGAAGATCCCTTGGAGTAGGAAATGGAAACCCATTCCAGTTTTCTTGCCTGGAAAATTTCCATGGAGAGAGGAGCCTGGTGACCTACAGTCCAGGGAGTTGCAAAGAGTTGGACATGACTGAATACACACACACATATTTCATAATAGTGTTTATACTCATTCAGATGATAGTTGAACTGAATATATAGGCTTAGTGTCCTTTTCTTTCAACAATATTAAACATTGAGCCACTATTTTTTTGTATCTAGGATTCTTTTTGAGATGTCTGACGTCAACCTGATTCTCCTTTACAGCCCATCTTTTTTTCTGGAAACTTTAAAGGTGGTTTCTCTTTTTGACCCTATATTTTGCTATAAATGTGTCTGAGTTTTTCTTCCTCATCTTGTTTGAAGGTCTATATGCCATTGTATTAAAATTTTAATCTTTCTATACTTTTGGAGAATTCTCATTTTTTTCAACGATTTCCTCCCCTTCTATTTTCTCTCTCCTATGGAATTCCTAGTAAAAAAAAAAAAGGTGTCATCTGTTTTATTTATCCTTTCACATACTATTTGTTGAATGATCTTAGGAAACTTACAAGCCTTTCCAAAGGAGATAGTACTTACCTCATAAATGTATGTTACTTTTGTCATGAAAAGCTGCTGCTTAGAAAAACTAGTTGCCAGAAACTACAATGCCTAAACTCAGCCACAAGAGGTCAGACAACCACCAAGAAAACAGATACTGAGCTGAAGTTTTTGTTGTTTTAGCACTGCTGAGGGACTATGGTAGCTACAAAAGGCCAAACATTCTGCTCGTAATACTCATCTCTCGTTTGAAAGCTTAATCTCCAGTGTCAGTAACAGGATTAGTGTACGAGCCAGCCTTCCTTGAGTCTGCAATTTGAGATGCAATAGAAATACTTCTGCCACTCCTGCTTGGAGTGCAATTCTTAGATCATATTCATACCAACACCCTGCAGAATGGATGTTTTCCAGAGGCACCAATCAGCTCTGTCACTTACTGGTAGAGTGACTTTGGGCAAGTTGCTGAAACTCTCTAAGCCTCTGGCCAGCCTCATCTAGAAAATGGGGTTAATAAGTCTTACTGCATAGAGTTATTGTGGGAAATCAGAGACCATGCCAGGACAGGTTAATATTGAAAAAACTGTAGTCCTTGCTGTTTTCTCTTTATAAAATGAGGGATTTGGTGAATGGGTCTCTAAATTCCCATCCCACATGAATATTCAGGGTTTAATGAAATCACATTCATCCCTGGAGCAGGTCCAACTCAACAAGATATTTCTGGGCCATGAACATTTCCGGGAAAATTTTATCAGACTGGTGTGATGGAAATAGAGAAGAACCATGTGGTGATGATGCTGTCTGCTCCTGGAATCTAAAATCCTGGGCCTACAGGTCTAGCTCTATATTTTTATCAGTTGGAAGACTCAGGCAATCTGCTTAGTCATCACCTCAATCTAAGTGAAAGTGGTAGTCGCTCAGTAGTGTCCGACTCTTTGTGACCCATGGACCATAGCCCACCAGGCTCCTCTGTCCACAGGATTTTCCAAGCAAGAAGACTGGAGTGGTTAGCCATTCCCTTCTCTAGGGACTCTTCCTGACCCAGGGATCAAACCCTTGTCTCCTGTGTCTCCTGCACTTCAGGCAGATTTTTTTTATCCCCTGAGCCACTGGGGAAGCCCCAATCTCAGTTTACCCATCTATAAAATGGGGCTGAAATACCACCTCACAAGATACAAGGGTTAATGAGATCATGTGTGTGAATTCTTTGACTGCAGTACGGTTTTGTCTATACCTGAAAAACAGGCTTAGGAGGACTTCCCTTGCAGGGCTATTGAGAAAAACAAATGAGATAATTAATGTAAATTGATTAGCACAATTCCTGGAATATATAAGAGCTTTGGAAATATAATAAAGCATCAATAAATAAGCCTAGAATAGTAAAGTATGAATTTTAAGAACTGGACCTGAGAGCAGCTGGAGGAGTGGCAAAACCAGAGCTGGAGTGTGACCCTTCTCACATCAGGCTGGACGTGCGTGCCTACTTCTGCTGGCTGCATGATGAGGTGCCACCGGTCCAGAGGCAGAATTGATGAAGGCTTTGGATGAAGAGAAATGAGCGACACACTGGTCCACTCATCACTTCCACTTTGAAAATGGCCTCTCCAGCCTTCCCTGCAGCGGATATCAGGGACAGAAACCACCTGTGGGGGAGGCCTGGAGAGGAGCTGAGAGGGGTGGGGCTGGCTTAGGCCATGCCACTCAGCACTAGACTGCGTGTGTGCACGCTCGTGTGTCCTTGGTCACTAAGTCGTGTCTGATGCTGCAACCACTTGGACTGTAGCCCACCAAGCTCCCCTGTGCATTGGCTTCTCCAAACAATGATATTGGAGTGGGCTGCCATTTCTTTCTCCAGGGGATCTTCCCAACCTAGGGATCGGATCCACGTCTCCTGCATTGGCAGGGGGATTCTTCACCACTGAGCCACCTGGGAAGCCCTGTGTGTGTATGTGCAGATGTATATAAAATCTCCCAAACCAGAGGACGAGTTCTTCGAGTTTAGCTCATTTCAAGGCACATCTTTATCAAGCTCCTGTGACATGCAGGGTGCTGTGCCAGGGACCAAGGAGTCAGAGAAGACGACAAGGCCCTGCCCTGGTGGGGTTCAGAGACTTGTGAGAGAGCCAGCAGGAGGCAGCTCCTGCTCATATCATGTGGCAAGTGCCAGCAGGGAGAAAGGCAGAGGGTGCCACCCAGGAGGGGAGGATGGACTGGGGGTGGGGTCTGGGCAGGGATCCCAGAGGAAGGGATGCCTGAGCTGAAATCTGAAGGATGAATTCTGGCAAAGAGCCTGGCAAAGTCAGAGGAAGGGAAAGGATGACGGGGGTGCCCAGGTGGATGGACATTCTTGAACAAAGACACGGCAGTGATTCTGAGCAGTTTAGAGTGTGGGCCCTGGGACACAGAGGCAGTAGTGGCAGATGAAGCTGGCAAGCCAGGCTGGGCAGGATTGGGGATGGTCCTGAGCACAGAGAACCAGGCTGGCCTTCTCCCATGGGCGTCCCAGAAGAGTCCACAGCCTCGTCACATCTATACCACCTACATAAACGCTGACTGAAGAATTAGAGGGATGGAGGGAGAGGCACGGGCACGGCTGCTGCCCATGAGCACAACCTCCTCCCTCAGCTTTATCACATGTGGGGTCACCTTCCTACACAGCCTCTCCCAAAGACCCAGCTCCTAGAAATACCACACCTTGGCCCAGCCTCCAGAAAACTGACCAGGTCTGCTGCAAAGACTTTCCGAGAGCTCTTGACACAGAGAACCCAGGATTTTAATTGAGCAAGTGTACCAGATAATCAGAGACCGACTGGAAGGTAGAACAAGCTTGTTCTGAGTTTTCCTATCCAGCAACTGGGCCCATCGGCTGTGGGCTTAGGATGCTGGGGGAGTACATTCCCTGGCTGGAGTTGCAGGGCTGATGGGTTGTGTTCCCATCCCTCTATTGGCCCGGCAGTGGCCTGGACCAACTGGAACCACGCCACAGTAACCATAGGGAGATGCTGTAAGTTGCCACGAGTTAGCCCATGAAGCAGGCTGAACACTTGGCTGTATTTACGTGCATGCTAAGTCGCTCCAGTCGTGTCCCACTCTTTGCGACCCTATGGACCGTAGCCCACCAGGCTCCTCTGTCCATGGGATCCTCTAGGCAAGAATCCTGGAGTGGGTTCCTGTGCCCTCCTCCAGGGGGTCTCCCTGACCCAGGGACGGAACCTGCGGATCTTAGGTGTCTCCTGCCCTGGCAGACAGGTTCTTTACCACTAGCGCCACCTGTTGTACTTACCCACCAGCTCAAAGGGTGGGCGTTGCATAACAAAGGAGTGTAGAGAGGTTCCTAGGCAAATACCGAGGGAACCTGAAGGCACAAGGCCAAGCCCATGGTATTGGCAACTGCTAGACTGGTTAAACGGTAAACCGCAAAACAAAAGTTGCAGTTTGCTGTGAGGTGGCTTCTGGCTTTGGGTGACTTTTTTCTTTCTTGTCTTTTCCGAGAGCGAAACACTGGCAGTTCCCTACCCCAAAACAGACAGATTCCTCAGGCACCTCCCACAGGAAAGCAGCCTGGTGTGTCTGAGTTGGTCCCTAAACGTTTCCCCTAGCCGGCTTCCCTGTCTGTGTGGTCAGTAACCAAGTGATTGTTCCGTGGGTACAGCTTGCCCAGGCTCCCTTGAGCTGCACTATTTATCATGGCAGCAGCTGGAGATAAGCTGGACACAAAGAGGATTTGTGTCTCTGGGTGTCGGGCCCTAGATACGAACGCGGAGGAATTTTCTCATTAGTGGGAAGTCAGAGGAGGGGACTCCAGGCTTTCATTGCACGCCCCAGTGCAAACGGCAGCAGGGAGGAGGGCACCCTGGAGGGGAAAGTCCCCGAAGGTGCTTCACTGGACAACTGAAATGAAGGTTTCCAGAGTGGATTTCCTTGGGAGAGATGAATGACATTAAATGTTGTCTGCACTTACGAAGCTGTTTAGGGGGAGGTGGGGATTCTTCTATGAGAGCTGAGTTTCTTTGTGTGGAATTAATTACTTGTTCCCACTCAGAAGGGAGCCACAACGGGGGGTGGGGAGCTCCAGAACGGGCACCTCAAACCGAGTGGTAGGCACGGCAGGGGCAATGCCGAGTGAAGCCCAGGAAACCCTGAGGGCCCAAATCTCCAAGGCAAGGAGCGACTGCCTGCACGTGGCAAACCAAACTCAGGAGCCCTGTGGTGGTGGGGATGAGAGTAGAGAGCAGACAGGGTATTGAAGCACAGATGGTTCTAGAACACTCCCAGGATTCACAGACTCTGAAAGGATTCTGAATAAGTCTGACAGCAAATTGACCAGGAAGCAGCTCTCTGAGTTTGGAGCAGTATCTGAGGTGCAATCTGGAACTAGCTACAGTCATTCCATGAATTCTGAATCCCAACAGGAGTTCCCCACCAGACTTCAGGAATGAAGTGAGTTTCCTGATGACCTGTGATTTGTTCATTTCCTTCAGCAATCACTACAGGCAGAGGAAAAACACTTTCAGTTGAAATTACCACCCCACCCCCATACTTCCATTGTGTAACAGCTTATGTTAATAACACAGCCTGTTAAGTATAACAGGAAGGCAGATTCCACAGTGCCCTCACCAACTGTGGGTGGGCATGCCTGGGTGCCCAGTCGTGCCTGACTCTGCAATCCCGTGGACTGTAGCCCACCAGGCTCCTCTGTCCATTGTGGGCCTCATGAGAGACAACCAGGGATCTCTTTTCCACCAGTGTTACCAATGGGCCCCAGACAGCACTTAGTACACAAACAGGCTTGGGTCTTTTACCCCAGCTTCTAGACTAAAGGCTCAGACCACAGTATTAAAGAAACTGTGACATATTCACATCCCTTTTCACACTTAAAATTTTCCTCAAAAAGTTTTTATTTTTACATTATGATTTTTCATATTTGATCTTAGCCCCAGATAATTGCTTTGCATAATAGTGAAAAAGAAAAGGCATGTGAAAGGCACATTTCACACCTGAATGACTGCAGAAGTCAATCCTGAAGCTACTCAATGGGAGCGGTTGCCCAAACTGCAGCTTACACTTGAAGGAAAAAGTTGCTACTGTTAAGTATTTAAAATGCCTTTTCCCATGCATGGAATATGTTGGATTGGTTTTTGCATTATCCGTACTTTCCCAGAACAATACTCTGAGCCCCACTGCGGAGCAAGCAAGCAGAGTGAAGCCCCATTGTCTTCTTCCTCTGAGGAAGGAAGTGCAGGAGTGGAATTCATAGCAGAAAAGACGGGAGACAGCCTCAGGCCTGAGATGCTTTTTAATTGCAGCCAGGGAGGGGTCTCAGGCCTCGTCACGGGGGAGAATGACAGGGCTAGGCAGAAAGGGCCCATCCCTTCCCCTTTAGTTACGGATATGGCTTCTTTTCCTTTCTCTTCCTATCTTTTCTCCATTTTGTCCCTTTCAAGGAGGTTAAAGGTATGGTCGGTTCTCAGCTGGGAGTCCTCTAGGTCATTCAGTCAGGGGACAGCCGGGGGTACCCAGGGGGCTTGAGGCCAGCACTGCGCTAAGCCATGCTCTCTCAGTAAGGAGCATCTGGGCTACTGTAGTCTGGGGTGAGTGCCCACATCAGCAGCTTTGGGTGTTTTCCTGACATTACTAATGACTTGGAATCTGACAGCAGCTGCGGTCCCTCTCTGTGCACCCAGCTCCATTCCCGCCTCAATGGGAGAGGGCTATGGACCCCAGGTAGACGACCGGGTGGTCACAGTTCAATTTGGAGGAAGGAGACTTCCACGGTGGCCAGCCAGTTAGGGGAATAAACAAGGGCACATCCCCAGAGACCATTTCCGCCCAAGGTCTCGGGCTAGAGATCTGTCATGGCTCACACTCCCAGCCTCACAAAGCAAAAGGCCGGCGAACAAGTCAGCCTTCAGAAAAACCAACCACTCCCCATTGGTTAGGAGAAAAAACCAAACCAGCAAAACCAAACCAAATCATTTTATTGTATAGTTTCTACCGGAAAATTACTAAAAATATAAATATAAAATCTCTAGAAAATACTCAGAATAGCTCTGTAATATTCTTCTTCCCCTAAACTGGGGCCAACCTCTTTGTTCTTTAAAATCTGATGGATTACAAGAAGGTCTTCATCACCCACATTTGTTAACACATTACATTTCTCTCTGTGCCAGGGGAGTATGAATATGCCACCTTTTTGCCAGGTTCTGGAAGCTCACCTTGCATGTGTCAGGGTAAAGCTATTGCTGGATATGGGGATACAGGGGAGTAGGACTAGAATGTGAAAAAAAACTCCACGGACCCACTCCCTTCTGAGGACATAGAAGACATTTCTCCTTGGTGCCCTGTCCTTGAGCAGACTGGGCCACCCCAGGGTCCAGCCTCCAGAGAAGCTGGAGTCACCCTGAGGGGTGTGTGTGTGCGTGTCAGGGGTGACAGCATGTTGCAGTTACAGGAAGGTCAGGTGTTGAGATGGACACAGGAAGCCAAGTGGGGTTTTGCATAGACAGCTGGTCTGTGCCAGGGCCCTCGGCAGGATAGATATTGCTGTTTCTGTCGGCCTTTGGGAACCCCTTGTCCCCTAGTACCAGGCACTCTCTGCAGCCTTTAGGACTTGATTTTAGCCTCAGAGAGCTCCCTCACCCGCTGGTGCAGAAGAATGGCCGAGGTGGTGACCAAAGAGAGGCCACCTGGACATTAACACAGGGTCCCACAGCCCCTCCCTCATTCAGCACTGGACCAGAGTCTGAGGAACGCTGGGGTCGCCCTGTCCATGGTCCTGGGACAGCCTGACAGGATGCCTGTGCTGACTCCTGGACCTGAGTGGCATCTGGGTGGGGAGCGGACAGCAGGGTGTTTGAACCAGCCCTGGCCTGCCACCTCTGCACCTATGGCTACAATATCACCCGGCCAGAGCCTCGCTGGTCCCTGGGAGAGAAGCAGACCAGAGTGTAGATACTCAGTAAGTTTCCCATGAGAAGCAAACTGAACTTCTGGTATGGAAGTACAGATGAAAGTGGGCTAGCTCCCAGCATGTGGGTTTAGTTCTCTGTTCCCCACCCTCAGCTCCGTATTTTGTGCACAACCTCAAGCCAATATGGGAAAACTTACAGGCCCCCAAAATGCTAGTCCTAAGAACTTCTGAGCATTGAGGGCAGATATCGCATCCTTGTGATGTTCCTGGAATAAGGCAGGATCGACTCAATTCAGCAACAGCCTTGCTCACTTCTCAATGGCCTGCCAGGTGCCGGGGGGTGCTGGGACCCTTCTGAGGAAGAGGAGACAAAGCTTTGCTGTGAAAAGACAGGGCCGTGGCAGAGCTGTGGCCTGGCCGTGTGGCTCAGACTCAAGCACACAGGGCAGGAGCAGCCTGCACGCTGATAATCCCAGGTCCACAGAGGTGGTGAGGGGGAGCAGGAATTGGGTGATGAGATGAAGTGGGCAGTGAGCTCTGGGGCGCCCGGAAGGGGTAGCCAAGCGATGACTAGAAAAGGAGGAGGCAGCAGGAATTGCAGGAAGAGGAATGAAGACCCTGCTCTGGCCGGATGAGCCCCTCTCAGCCTTCTCCCGGGGACCAGCCACCCTGCTTAAGAAAAGGTGCGTTCTCTTCTCGCTGCAAAGGCCCCCAAGGTTGGGATCAACCCCTGACAGGGTCTCCTGGCCACAGGAAAGCAGCAGGACAGGACTCCTGGTGGGAGACAGGAACACAGAGGTGGGTTAACACAGGAGGGCAGGAGCAGTGGGGCCGGGGGCACTGCCAGCCCGTCACAGAGACCCCAGAGCAGGCGCACAGAGAGTGCCTTCAGGGCAAGAGCAGATTGCCTCCTCCTCAAGGGCAGCCTGCCCAGCCTCCCACACATTCCAGCCTCTCACACCCTCCACCTTGGTCCTCACACTCTTCACCTTCACCCTCACACTTGGCACGGCTAGAGCCTGGAACTAGATCTCGGCAGGCTGTGAGGCCCCATAGCTGCTCTGAGTCCTATGACTCCTCTTTCCACGGCCTTCTCCACTACTGTTCCGCATTCTCTCGGGACAAGCTCCCTGGATGCCCTCCCCCGCAAATGACATCAGAACTTGCTCTGCTGCTTCTGCCAGGGCCTGCCTAGCCCTGTCTTCATGCACAGCGCGGGAAGCCCGGGTCCCTCCTCCTGGGCAGGGAGCACAAGCGTAGCTGGGGCACCATCATTCCCAAAGCCTCTGGACACTCCCATGCTGGGCAGGTGCCCTCGGCGGCTGGTTCCATGCCCTGCCCCAGGGAGGGCTCACTGTGCTCCCCATCCAGAGGAGAATCCCGTGTGAATGCTGGCTGCCAAGGCTGCCCAGGGTCTCAGGCATAAGCATCTCCCTCAGCCTGCATCCACACGGGCAGAGGCAAGGGGACAGCCCGAGGCCTGTACTGTCTTGTGACCAGGAAAAGCTGCGGCTGGGCTGTGCTCTGGTGTAGCTTTCTGGGTCTGGGCCCGTCACCAAGCCAAACCCAGCATCCCCCATCTAAACTGATTGCCCCTGAGGCAGGAGGCCTCTGGGCGCCCAGGGAGGAGAAGGAAGGAACCAGGAGGGTGAGGAAAAGAGAAGAGCAGGTGGCATTTGGAAGACAGGCAAAGAGAACAGCCTTCATCCTGGGCTGTTGGCCCTGCACGCCAGTGGGAAGCCAGGGCACCGTGGGAGCAGAGGGGCCCAACATCCAAGGGATGCAGCCAGCATGCAGAGCTGGGATGGCACCCAAGGGAGTACTTTTTCCATTCCATGGACAGACTCTTGGACTACACAACCACTTGGACCTTTGGTCCTGCAATCACCAGGAGAATCACTCTGCCGTGCCTTGTGCAAGGGGGACAGACAGCAGGAGAGAGGGCAGGGCCAGGAGGAGGGGGCAGAGGGAGGTGCTCAGCAGCTCTACTCAAAGGACAGCAGGTCTGGGTGAGGGCCCTCATTGTCAACGCTGGAGGTCCGCGCCCGCGGAGGTGGGCTGCTGTCCTCCGGAGACTCGGCCAGGCTGATGGGGCTCAGGCTGAGTTTGAGGCCATTTCTCTCCATGAGGCCAGGAGAGGAGGCCCTTCGGCACTCAGTCACCTTGAGCTTGGGGTCGTCCTGGCTGTCTTTGTGGATGAGGTCAGGTACCGACACAGAAACCTCTCCGTTAGGCAGAGCGTCACCCCTGTCCACCACCTCCGTGGTGGCCTCTGGCTGGGAAGCATCGGCTGGGCTGGGTTGGGCGGAAGACGAGACCTGGGGCTGCCCAGATGCCAGCTCTGTCCCATACTCCAGACTGCTTAGGACAGGCTGTGACGAAATCAGCATGTCCTGGGTGGTCTTCAGGGCCCGAGGGGTTCGCTTCCTGGTGGCTGGAGGTGGAGGATCCAGCCGAGGGAATGCTTCTTGCAGGGCTGACCTGTAAAGTTGATGTCAGTGCTCTGAGGCTGGTGAGACACCAGTCCCTGCTGTGTTCTCGTATCTCTAACTCCAACCGCATTTTCCACTCACCCACCCAGGGGGGCGCTTTACACTCTGGACTCTCATCCTTGGTTTAGCGTGAATCTCAGCAGTGTGAGCGCAAATGGCTTTGGGGCTGTCACATGCTCACTTGGTCTTCAGAGCAGCACAGAGTTAACACTGGGCCCACTGGTGAACTGCATCCCATCAGAACCTACACAGTAGCTCTCAAAAGTTGCATCACCACCCTCCAAGTGTACGTGTCTAAAACAAGGCCCCAAATGGGAGGCTTCCCCCGCACCTGCCCAAACATGGGCTTCTCCACTACTGACTGTCAGGGCAGGGCTTCTCCCCCGGGGCTGGGTGTCGGAATCCCCCTGGGAAGCATGCTTTCCACAATACCTGGGTTTGAATCCAGCTCTGCCAATCACTAACTTTGAACCCTTAAGCTCCTCACGTTACCACTCTGAACCTGCACTGTCTGCAAAATGGAAATGATACTGTCTACCTCAGAGGACTGTGGCAAGGTCAGGTAAAATAGCGCAGCTGAAGCACAGCACAGCGATAGGACACGATGGGCATGCCGTGAACTTCAGCTGTGACGGACGGTGAAGCCAGCTTCCCTAAACGTCACCCTTCAGCTATTCCTCGTGTGACAGTCTCACATCCCTTCCCCAGGGCCATTCTCCTGCCGAGACACTACAGTTTATCTGCAAACCTCTTCCTGGTCCACAGACCCGCAGGGAGGTGATAGGTGGTGCACTCACCTTCCGTCATCCCCGTCAGCCCCGCCGGCCAGTTGGGCCCCTGCGGTCTTGTTGACCTCTGTTGTCCCCACGCTGCCCAGGCTCGAGGGTTCCTTCCTCCGCAGGAAGTCATTCACTTTGGCCCCCACCACTTTGCCCAGGCTCTTGAGGTGCTGACTGCTGCCCACCCAGAGTCCGGCCCCCCCGGGCTCCGCAGAGCCCTGAGCAGCAGAGCTGGGGGCTGTTGGCCTGGACAAGTGGGGGGAGGAGCGGCTTGACTGGAGCTTGGGAGTGAGGGCTGTGTTCAGGTTCTCAAACATGCTGTGGTCAACTACAAAGAGGGAAAGAGAGCGAGCTGGTGAGGGGAGGGGAGTGGCCACTTCCTTCCCCATCACTGCTGGTCTTCTCCTTAGACCACACCCACAACTTTGTAACCTCACAAGGCTTTGTAACCTCATGAGTTGAGAGAGCTCCAGCAAAGACACTCTTGAACCTTCCAATCCCGTTGTCTTGATGGGCTGTGGAACCAGAAATTCTAGTTCTGCCCCACCCAGGTTAATCAGTGATGAACTCTAGCCACAAAAAAGCCAACTTATCCCTTTAGGCCTGCCTCCTTGACTCCCAGCCTAACTCCTTACCTTGGGGTCAGCAGGCCTTTTAAAGTGAAGGAAAGCAAGGATGAAGTGATGAGAGTACAGTTTTATGTCACTGACTCGGGTCCTGGGGTAGAAGCCGGTGGAGGAGGGGCGAGTGTGAGGCCTGCGGTTGGAGGCTCTCTGCTAAAGAGCCACACGCGTAGCATGCTTTCTCCACGGAAAATGCTCACTTTTCCTGGTGTGAAATCTGGGAGAATGGACCAGCTGTTTGAGGAGGGATGGTGTGAACCAAACGGACAAGCGCTTGGTGCCAAGGAAGCAGGAGGAAGCTGACAAACACCAGCTCACTTAATCCTCAGGACAACCTAGTGAGGTGGGGTGTGGTTGACTTTTATTATGGAGGAGGAAAACGGGGCTCAGAGCAGTGAACTGCTGGGCCTCAGGTCACAGGCCAATTACTGGTGCGGTGGGAACTACAGACCAGGGTTTTTCACCCGAAGCTCAGAGCTTGTCTCACTCCCTTCCCTGCCTTGCGTGCTGTCTAAATATGCCTTGTGGACCCTTCTCTTAGGGATCTCTCTTCAGCTGGAAGGATTAACTAACTCAAAGGACTGAGAGGAGACCTGCTGAGTTGTTGGTACCTGCAAGGCAGTGGCCGTGTCTCATTCATCTTTGTGTCTTTGACAGCTAGCACACAGTAGGTGCTCAAAATAAATACCCTGAACTGCCAAACCCATTTGCAGATAGAGAACTGTGGAGACCAAGACTGCAGCAGCTCTGAGATGTGTAACTGGAATGGCTGGAGCTCAGGGTTCTAAGCCATGCTCCCTACACTCTGGCATGGGGCAGCGTCTCCAGACATGGAAATTCAGCTCAGGCCTCAGTGCAGCCAGACCCATGCTAGCACCTTGCAAGCAGGCTGGAGGTTCCTGTCCTTCCCAACTGCTCCAGATACTTTTGTCAGTCTGTGGGGAGGAGAGGTTGCTTTTGGTCACAGGCTCCTCTCCTAAGTGTCTATTCTTGCTGAGCCTTCCTAAGAGGAACTGAGATTCGGGTGTACATTTTCTTCTGTTGAAAAAAGTGAAAGTGTTAGCCGCTCAGTTGTGTCCAACTCTTTGTGACCCCATGGACTGTAGCTTGCCAGGCTCCTCTGTCCAAGGAATTCTCCAGGTTGGAATACAGGAGTATTCCTTCTCCAGGGGATCTTCCCAACTCAGGGATTGAACCCAGGTCTCCTGCATTGCAGGTGGATTCTTTATAATCTGAGCCACCAGGCAAGCCCCTCTGTTGAACTTGGACATAAAGCACTTCTCTGCCCTGCCTGCTGAGTCCTGGGTCACAGGGAGCATTCCTCTCTATTGTGGTTTCAAGCAGAGACTTTTATTATTATTATATTAGTAACTATTATTATTAAGTCTTCTGAGCCAATTACCTCAAAAAGCCAGATGTTGAGGGTCTTTGGAGGTAGGAGGCAGCTATGGGAAGAGTGGAATCTCCCCCTTTGGTGAGCCCCAGGCTTCACTTCTGTAACTGACCCTAACCCACGGGCAGGAAAACACCTCTGCAGGAGACACACCAGGAACTTGAGTAGGGCATCGCTGGGACACCGGGCACAGAGCCAGCTGGTTCAGGCTGGCTGACTTCCGGGTGTGGACCCACCACACCAGCAGGAGGTCCTGGCCCATCCTACAACAGGGGTATCAACTCGAGCCTTCTCCAGAGGGTGTAAATCTTGCCATGTTATCCACTTTCACGTAATTTACCTATCATGTCCCACATTCTTCAAAGTTTTCTTTGACCATGAACTCCTGGAAACTAATGCATTTAATGATTTCCCCCCAAACGAGAAAGAATTTGAGCCACCATGAAACTAAAGCGAGTGTTAAGAGAGATAGGCTGGGGAAGAAGGCCAATCCCTACCACTTCTGGGCTCACATAGTTCTGTGGCTGTTTCCTCATTGGTTTAATGTGAATTTTCAGAGCAGACACAATCATTTCTAAAAGTGTCATACCAAAAACACCTGGCAAAGCAAGTTGTAAATTGTAAGCCCTTTTATTATAATTATTGAGGAAACAGTCTAATAAACATAACTTTTTGACTAAGCACCATTTTAGATTTCCTGTACTATTGCTTCTCTACCCGTCAGAATGTATATGCTGAATTCTTAAGTAATTTAAAGATAACCCGTCATATACTCTCTTCACAATTCTCTGAAGTCTTCTGGTAAATACATCTTATCTTTATAATAAAATAAGCTCCTTGATGGGCTGTAGCATCTTGAGTGATATTTCTGGTCTACAGTGCTCAGCATAGGGCCTTGCACAATAGCAGGCATTTAGCAAATAGTTTAATTGAATTGACTTTTGACATGAATACTTAAAACTGACTGCATTAGGAGCTAACATCTTAGAGAAACTGTTCTCCAAGCCCTTTCCATTTAGAAAAGTCACTCAAAACCCCCTCCTGCGGGAGTGGTCCACAGGGGCTCTTGAGGTCAGACTGGGAGGAACTGCCAGCCTCCAATGCAGGACTCTCCCTGGGGCTTCCTTCATCTCCCCATCTGAGGGGTGTGCAGCAAGCCCCTTTCCTGCTGAAAGCATTAAGACTGCACACACTGTCAGGACTAGAAGTGTGGTGGTTCAGAAAGTAACAGTGATGGTGGAAAGGAAGGTAATTGGACCCCAACCAGGTGACCCTCCCCATAGCACCCCCAGCATGCACACAGCCAAGCAGAGAGGAACATCTGGGGCCAAAGTCATCCGTAAGAAAGATGGTATCTTACCTGTCCGAGAAAGGGGCTCGGAAAGCAGGTGGGAAACAAACGAGAGAGAGACACGTTTTATGTAGTGACCAACCACATGGGGAGTGTCATCTCCTGTCTGGGCCACCAGCAACAACACACCGAGAGGACACAGCATGCAAGATGGGGGCCCTGCTAGGAGGCACCCAGGATGACCAGGTGCTTTTTAATAACCAGATCAAAACAGAGTCCGATTTTTAGAACTCTCCCAACAGGCACTGATGTAGCCTCCTGTATTTCCCCCAGTATTCTGAGCCCCCTTTGCATCAAGTATATCTGGAGTTCCTAGCTGGCAGCAGGAGGAATGGAATGGGCCAGGGCAGGATGAAGCTCTAAGTCTCCTGGATTCTGCATCACTCCTTCACATGTAAGTCACTAGATTTAAGACTAGGAAGATGGTCATCCACTCCAACCACGTCAATTAACAGAATGGGAAAAGCAGGTGGCAGAGAGGAATGCCTCATACCCACAGGGAGCTAAACAGTGGAGCCAAATTTAGAACTCACACAGGCTGACTCCCTGAGCCCTGATCTTTCTGCAGCCACAGCAGCCAACTGAGATTGCCAATACCTTAAAGCTGCCAAGGTACATAGTATCAATTTGCATCCCAACACGTTCTACCATTCCAGACCAGGCTGTGGAGGCAGTGCGTGAGGAGAGCACGCTCCCCACACTGCCCCCGGCAAACGTTTGAGTGTTGTGAACACCCATGGACAGGACGACAACTCCGGGCTCTCACACGCAGATGCTCACGCACACTTGGTCCACACACAGTGGGGGTAGTGCACTGCTGCGTACAGAGAGGACCAGATCTTTCCCACACTGCACAAACATCTCCACCTTTACATACAAAGCCCCGTATGCATCTAGAAGGGGGCACCTTCAACTCACATCAGCCCTCTAGCAGGCTACCCAGCTGTTATATGACAGAAGTGAAGCAAAGAAGAGAGGCAACCTTGCCACTCTGAGTTCAGAGCCTCATGGGAAATGGCTTATAATGAGCAAATGGTGTTGAGTAGGTTGAATAAGCCACCCATTTATGTTTTAGTCATTTGCTAAAAAAGACAGCACCAACCATTTAAAACAGTATCTGGTCCCTATTCTTGGGGAGAACATATTGAGTATTTAGGCACAAAGGGACACTATGTTTGTAACTTACCTTTAAATACCTCAGAAAAAAACAAACGCACACATGCATAGACAGGGAGGGAGGGAAGTGATAAAGCAAATGGAATAAAATGTTAACAACAGGAAAATCTAGATACAGAGTACATGGACGTTCTCTGCACTAATTTTATTTCTGTAGCTTTTTCTAAATTTTAAATTATGTCCAAAGAAAAATATAAAAGTATACGCCATATCCCAAACCAGAAGCTAAACTAAAACAACAAAAGTATCTGGTGGCAGACATTAGGCAGATGAAAAAGAAACCAAGGAGGTCATTCAGAGAGGACAAAGAACCCCAGAGCTGGGGGTAGTGACAGCAACAACTTGGAAAAGGAACACTGAAGAACAGACAGGGGGACAGACAGCATCGCTCCAGGTCTCGCCCACACACCTCCATGCCTCTGGATATTCCCAAGTAAGACAGGCCACTGCGGAATGCCAAGTGAAAAACTCTTTAAAAATGTTTATCTTGCTTGCACCAGACCCCTTCCGTCTTTGAGGGGCACCTTCCTGGTGAGTGGAATCGGGTGGTCTTCTTGTGATGTCACTTGCGCTCGGAATGTTTATCGTCTGGACAACCCAACCAGCCTCCTGGGAGCAGCTGTGCGTGACCTCCATACCCTTCGGTAGTCAGAACATGGAGAACTTCTCACTCCTCAGCATTTCTGGAACTCGAATCTCTTCCTCTGCCCTGAGCACTCTTCCTGATATTATGTCCTCACGTGCCACCAGCTTGCCAGGTAAACTCTGGTGCCACTGGGCCCCCCAAAATGTGGCTCTTTGAAGCTTGTAATTGAGTACCAGATCATGTTACAGGACCTCGATTTAGTGAGAAAGTTAAAATTACACACGGGGAGAAAATAATTTTTCAAAATGCTGTGGGTGGGAGGCATTTTAATTGGAGAAACCAGGTAAGTAGTTCCTGCTGTTTATTCATTTTTTGCAAGTGAAGAATGTGGGAAACACTTGTCACACTTTTCACCCTCTGCATCTGCACGGACACTCGAGGGGACAGCCTATCTATGTAAGTTGGAGAAGAAGAGGCTGATGAGTTCATCATGGAAGAAAGCTGAATGTTCTGACTTGCTGTTCAAAGCATGGTCTATGGACCGGTAACGTCAGCATCTCCTGGGAGCTTGTCAGAAATGAAAAACCGCAGGCCCTACCTGAGACCCGCTGAGTCAGAATCTGCACTTTTAACAATATCTCAGGTGGTTCCTACGCACACTGAAGTTTAAGTGCTGCTCTGTGGAGGAGTAGTTCTCCTAAACACTCACTGTCTATACACAGGGCATTTGTATCCATTTCCCAAACTGAGCACAGCTACTACTCTGAGATCTGAGGCAAGTCAGCTTTTTAAGCCAAGTATTAGCAGCCATCAGACAGCTACGGTTCATCTGAACACTCTCTGGCTATGGGTGGGAGGCACTTTTATTGGAGAAACCAGCTTTTCATCCTCAAAGGGATCTTGTAACAAAGCAACAGGGCCCATGACTCCCTCCTTTGGGCCCTAGAGGGACCCAAAAGGTGCAACGTGAAGAGACAGAGGCGTGCACAAACGCACACGTGCACACGCGCACACACGCACATGTGCGCACATGCGCACGCACGCGCACACGCGCACGCACACACGCACACGCGCACACACACACACACACACACACACACACACACACGGTGAGCTGCAGGAGGGTCAAGAGAGGGCTGGGCCGGGCAGAAAGCTGCTATAACATTCTCCTTTGGAGAGGCTCTTTCCCGGGTCTCAATGAAACCACACCCTACTTGGAATTCTCCAGGAGGTCATCCAGAATAGCTCTGCCTATCTAGGTGCAAGAAAGTTCACTGTTTCGCTTCAGCTTTGTAGTCCCTTAAAAGAACCAAGGTTAAACCTCTAGGTACGTCTTAGGGGGAGGGCTCCCAACACTGCTCAGCTCACCAGAATGTTTCTCCTGTAACCCAGACATCGCAAAGCCTGTGTTACCGACTGAGGTGTCCAGCCCAGTCCAGGCCCTGCCACCCCAGTGCCCAGGTGGCGTTCTCCGGCATGGGGTGCACAACATCGTGATCTCGCCAGGTGAGGCCTGCTCTGGCTGGGGCGGGCACGGGGGGTGAAGTTGGGGCATGGGGCTGCTCCCCGAAGGGCATGGGGGAGGTGTGCGTGGGATCGCCACCCGCTGCCTTGCCCCCTGCAGCCTTCTGTCTGGTACTTCCTTTAGCAGAGACCTGCAGGCCTGTGGGGGCCTCTTGCTTCTCCTCTCCTGTCTCTCACGCTGATGCACAACAGCAGTTTCTGCCTGACCAGGCTGTTGAAGGCAGACAGACAGTGAGGCTGGAAAAATGGCCACAACCTTTGGTGGAAGGAAGAGGGAGTGCAGAGGTCTGGCAGGCTGCTCCTTAGAGGAGGCAGAAGAGAGGTGTCCTCAGGGAGGGACACAGCTGACAAACACCAGGGCTTAGTTAGTGATTCCACCGGGAGTCACTACCCAGAGGTCAAACTGCCATTTGTACCAGCAGAAAAGCAAACAGCAGGAAGGAATGCCTCAGACTGCTCTCCCCACCCCATCCTCTGCCTGCTCTCAGAAGGCACTCAAGGTGGTGCAGAGGTAACCTGAGGGCATGCCTGACCCTGTCTGCGTGTCCTTCTGCCTCTCTGCACAGTCTCTGGCCACCCCAAGCCTTACTGCTCCCTGCCTGGCCTGAGGCTCAGACGCAGCTCTTTCATTTGCAGATTGCATCTTGAGGGACTCCCCAGATGGAGAGCAGCTGAGGTGGAACTGCACCATCTACCGGCCCTGGTTCTCCCCTTACAGCTACTTTCTATGCAAGGACAGAGAGAGCCACCTTGAGACCTACAGCTTCCCAGAGGTGCAGCGGGATGAGGGTCAGGGGGACAGCTGCCTCCCAGAGGACACAGCCGACAGCGTCTGCTCGTCCTCTCCCTCCCCAGAGAACACCTGCCCCCGAGAGGCCACCAAGAAATCCAGGCCCGGCCCAGACCCCACAGACTCCATCACATTCCAGGACATCCTGATGGCCTCCAAGTGGCACCCGGCCCAGCAGAATGGCTACAAATGTGCCTCCTGCTGCCGCCTGTACCCGACGCTGCACTCCCTCAAAAGCCATATCAAGAGGGGCTTCAAGGAGGGCTTCAGCTGCAAGGTGTACTACCACAAGCTCAAAATCCTCTGGTGCAGGGAGCAGAAGGCCCGGCCGGGAGACAGGCTCTCCTTGGGCAGCGGCCAGGCCTTCAGGTAGGCCTGCTGGACAGCAGCGGCTGCCAAGTTAGTAGATGACGCCAGGTAAATAGGGGACGATACCTATTTATGTCTCTGTGGAGATGTCAATAAACCAACATCAGAGACAGTCTTTTGTTAAGTGTGAGGTCACCCTGTACCCCATCCTTCCCAGCCTCTGGCCCCCATCCCATTTCCCTTCTGCTGCTGGTTGCCTAGCAACACCAGGCCCATCTCCTTGCCTCTCTGTTTTGAAAGAATACCCAAAGTATGGGAATATCTTCTGAGATGGTGGTTTTTCAAAGTGATGTGCGCAGACCAGAAGTGTCAGTATCCCCTGGGAATTTGTTAGAAGTTAAATTCTCAGACCTACTGAATCAGAACACTATGGGTGGGCCCCTCGGTCTGTGCTGTAATTGCCCTCTAGGTGATTCTGATGCAGCTCAAGTATGAGAGCCACCGCTTTAGGACCCTGACCTTCCTGCTGCTCCCGCTGTGATTGGTCCTGGCCCTGCGCCATGGGGAAGCTCGCACGGAGGGAGAAGGGTTGAAGGCCCTCTCCTGTCAGCCTGGGGAAGGCTGCGTTGGCAGAATGTGCGTGTAGTTTGAAAGCTTCTTAGATGTTAGATCTTCTGAGGGATGGAATGGGAAGGCCATGCCTCATGCATAAGCCAGAAAAGAGGCAAATAAGGTTGGGGTCTGTTCCTACCACATGATGCTTCTCTTGGAAGGGACATCTCTCGCTGAAGTAGATCATTTTTGACCCATGGGACATCTTGACATAGCTCTGCTGAGTCATGGCAGAAAGGCCAGGTTAAACATGTGAAAACACTGCTTCTAATAGCAAGGAATGTCTCAGCAGATAGCCCTGACCCTTATTCCATTTTCAAGCAAACCTCACAGCCTGCTCTGACAGAGAAAAATGGATGAGCATTGAGTGGGCAGCAAGGACACCTGTTTTGCCCATTATGTGGTGAAAGAAAAACAGAGCTTAATGCTTGACAGTCTTATTTTGAGGCTTTATTTACCTCTCACTTTAACTCCCTGGTGACTCAGTGGGCACCTTCACTGCAGGGGTGTGGGGGCGCATTTCCTTTCAGGGACCCTGGCACCAGCCCTCCCCTTGTCTCTGCCTGCCCACTGGTTGGCCAATGTGGGGAGGATCTCCTCTGACCCTTCCCGTGGTCATATGGTAAGTCTTCCTGAAGCCCCACGTTATGGTTTAGCAAAGCTGCTTCTGCATAGCACTGTCCTGTTCAAATACCATGTGTGGTTCCTTTGTGAGGGAGAGAGAGGCTGGACCCAAGGCCTCGTCGCATCCCAGTCCTTTGCTGTGAGGCCACTCCCAGCCCCACCCCAGTGCCCTGCTCCTCACCCCTCTTCTCGCCTCCCTCCACCCCCACCGCCTCCAGCTGGCCCAGGAGCCAGGACATGCAGGTCCCACTCTCCCCCCACGGGGCACGGTGGTCTGCAGGCAACCCTGACATGACTCCACTTCTTCCAGGGCCTGGTTCTCTGAGGGAGCAGAGGAAAGACTCTAAACACTTTTTAGTCCTCACTCTGATGTCCCACTTCCCTAAATGGAAAAGTCACCTAAGCCCTCGGGAGCTTCCCCTTACAGACGTCACTGTGCACCTGTGGCCCCATGACGGGGGCTCCTGAAGGAGTCCAGGGAGATGGGGAGAGCGAGTGGACCTGGGGAGGCTGCCCACGGTCTCGGCATAGTGTGTGGGGAGGGCCAGGAGAGGACTCATTCTCCCTGAGCCCAGGCCCCGCTCACTCCTCCAGGACACCCATGCCATGGGCACAGCCAGGAACGTGTGTGCAGACGCGTTCAGTTGTGCCCATCTCTGCAACTCCACGGACTGTAGCCCACCAAACTCTTCTGCCCGTGGGATTTCCCAGGCAAGAATATTGGAGCGGCTGGCCACTTCCTTCTCCAGAGGACCTTCTCGACCTCGGGATGAACCTGCGCCTCCTGCCCCTGGCAGTCATTGGCAGGCGATGCTTTACCGCTGAGCCACCCGGGCACAGAGCACAGTTTTAAAAAAGAGAGAGACAGAAAGCCATCCAAAGGCTGGGGACTGAGCCTGAGGGCCACAGCACATGCTAAGCATGCCCTGGCGGGGGTGCAAATTTAGCATTTTCTCCCTCAGGACAAGGTACTTTCCCCCTTTCACATTTAACGGAGTGTCCTGACCCCAGTAGCACTCTCAATATGCAGAGTTCTGAGCAGGTTCAGCGCAGCGGAAATGCACGCAGCACACACCCACGCTGACCAGGCACCCCTGAGCAGCAATGCTGCTTCTCAAATGCAGTCTCATTCACTCTTCTCTGAGGCTTTAGTGGGGTACTGTATTCCCATTTCACAGGTGAGAAAATAAAGGTTCAGTTCCGTTCACTCAGCCAGAGAAGGGCAGAGGGTACGTAAACCTGGTTGACTGACCCTCCAACTCTCCTTCAAGGCCTGGCTCACCAAAGTCAAAGTCAAAGTCAAAACCTCTGCCTTCCAAAGAGCTATATGTTCCGGTAACTGTAGCCTGATTGTCACGATGCTGGTTTTGAGAGACTGCAGCTCCACGTTTCTCCAACATCCACCTTTGCCAGCTTTCTGCCACCCCTTTCATTCCTGCTCCCTGCAGGAAAGCCCACATCTCAGTGAGACAGGACCCCTCCGCTGAGCTGTGTCTCAGTGACACCGTAATCCTTCTAGGCAGGTGTGGGAAGGTGCCTGCTTTGTCTCTAGTATGGACATTTCTGGATTGCTCCCATCCAGCATACTACCAACTACATATTTTAGACATTTATAGTCAGGGAATCAGTGAAATTTTATAATCTTGATGATCTTAACTCTATCTGAAAAGATCTATGATGTACTTTTTCAAGCACTCAAAACCTGCTGCTGCTGCCAAAATATTTCAATGATGTTTGGAGCTTGAAAAGGCCTGGGGTATGGGAGAGTCTGAACAAAAGACACAGGTATAGATGAGGCATTACTGACATTTTGGGCTGGATAATTCTTTGTCGTGGGGGCTGCTGCACACGGTAGAGAATTTAGCAACTTCCCTGGCTTCCAATCACTATGTGTCAACAGGCTCCTTCCGAGTTGTGACAACCAAAAAGACATTGTCAAACATCCCCTGGGGGAGCACCATCGCCCCTGGGTAAGAACTGTTGGTATAGCCTGATCCTGCAAGGCTGGTCTGGACAAACTGCCTCTGAAGATACCACCTTCCTTCCCTCCTTGTTGGAAGCATGAGTTCTTTTTCTCAACACCACCCCCTTGGGAACTGTGTGTCATGGAGCTGATGCCACCAGGCTTGGAGGGTGGGGTGGGGTGGGGAGAAGGAGCAGGTAGAATAGAAGCAAGAAAAGACAATGGAAAAGCTTTTAGAAATAAGAAAGGTTTATTTAGCAAAAGCCACTAGACTAGTGACAACATCCAGGCAGTAAGTGCACTTACATGAACAGAATCTTTTCCCAGAGAGTTGATCCAACAGAGTCAATGCCACACAGTTTTAGGAAGTAGAAGGCTCAGGGAGAGGGCGAGGAATTGGGTGAGGGGTGAGGGGCAGGAGAAAGTAGTCAGGCAAAGAGAAAATAAAAAGGAATACAACCCCTAAATGAGAGCAGTTGAGAGAAGTGAGGCTATGAAGAGGCTTTATAGACAGCATTGGTATCAGCAGGAATATAAGCAATATAATTTTCAGTTCCAATATAGAGTCCATCCTGTGCAGAGCAATTCTTCCCTGGCTCCACACCCGTGAGAGCCTAGGGTGCCCAAGAGTCTGCTGGCACCCGGGAGAGGCTGGGGCAGGCACTGCAAGGGAGGCGCCCCTGGTGTCCACTTGTCCTCCACACAGGGCAGAGTAGAAGGATGAAAGAGAGGAGGGCAGGAGCTGAGTTAGCAGAGCAAGAAGCAAGGGGGAGAGGACAGGGTGACATCGCTTGGAGGTTGGGGTCCACAACGCTCCCTTTCCTGCCCCGTGGCTGGTGACCTTTGAAGGCCCCTAGATCTGTCCTCTGTCTCCTCCATCTCCATACACCCAGTGCACGCTGGCTGGGTCACACTAAGGATGATGCCAACACACACACCAGTGCTCCAGGGAGGGCTTGAACTGGGGAAAGGATGGGGCCAACGTGGGTAGAAACCACTGTGGAGCCTCCTGAAGGGAAGGGTCTTGAATGGGTCCAAGTCAGTGGTACAGAGAACTTGTCTCTCCAATTCTTCAGTCTCTCTACCATTTCCTTTCTTCTGTCTCTTTGCAATCTTTTCAAGACCCTTTTAGAAACTATCTTCCCCACCCACTCTTCTCCCCACCCGAAACAAGCCCTCTCCTAGCACATTCCACACACCCAGTCCACTGGCTTCTGGCTTTGTCCTCAGCCCCTGCTTTCAGGCAGTGGGCCTGGAGAAGCCAGACCTTCCCCTTCCCTGAACACCCCAACTTCTAATGAGCAAAGAGGTCCCACACTCAAGGAAGCCGAGGTTAGGATTTTGTAAGCTAGAGAGGCTCAGCCAAACTGGACTCCTGGCCTCTCTCCTTTGATTTCATGGTTCTTCCTTCCCTTCTGTCTCTGGACCTACTTCCAATGATCAACTAGAAAGTGTAACAAAACAGAGCCACCCCCTCTCCAACTAAATGCACATTAGGAAAAGAACACAAGTTTACTGTTGATTCAAACACTCTGGAGATTCCCATTCTCTTTTCTCTGGTCACTTCTGACAAGCCTACACACGCATATACACCTTCCCTCACACGTACGTGTCAAAGCAAGCACACATGTACACACACGCACACACACACGCACCCATCTCATTTCACTGATACCTTCATGCACCAAGGAAGGCTAACATAAAGCTGCATTTATTTCCTTTACTTTGGACTTCCGGGTCTAGCGGAAACCCAACTGTAGCTATAACAGAAGATCTGTACTTTCATTTCTGTATTTTATAAAGCCAAGTGAGGCTTAAAGAACTTGATTTTGAAGCCACCACGTCGTTACCAATTGATCCTCAAATACTGGGTTGGCCAGAAAGTTCGTTCGGGTTTCCCCATAAGCCGCTATGGAAAAACCTGAAGGAACATTTTAGCCAACCCCATAGTAACGCAGTCTGGGTCTGGAATTTGCTGTTCAACATAAAGACATTTCCCCAAACTTTCACAGCACTAGCATGTCTCAGCTCTCTCTTCAGGCACCTTTAAACCTGTTACCAGCCACTGAGGGTCTTACTGGAGGCAAGGACACGCAAGCGTGCCCTCAGAGCCCCAATGAGCCCAGAGTATCAGGCGGTAACCTCCGGGCCCAGATGGTAACGGAGAGCTGCCATGCAGCACTGTTACGGGTGCGCTCAAGGCGTGCATCCACAGGGGGGCCGGTCAAGGGCAAAGTAGCTCTGGTCCCTGACTTAAGTGGCAGTGATTCTGAAGAGTGGACTTGAGCAGTCTCAGCTACCAGCCTGTGTTCTTTTTCTTTTCTTTTTGCAGTAAAAACTGCACACTTCCAGCCAGTGGAGAGGACAGGTTGAGGTAAGGCTGGGGGCTCTGAGGCTTTTATAGAGGCAGAGTGCTACAACAGCTTCAGTAGGCACAGCCCTTGAGGCAGGACACAGGAGAGAGAGGGCAGCTTTCCAGCTTCCTTGGGGATGAGCTGGACTTGTAGGCAGGAGGTGGCCGGGGCATCACACTGAGGAATCCGACCTCAGTGATCTGGGGCAGTAGAGAGGCTGTCCTCCCCACTGGCTTCCATGGCAGGGCCTGAACGGTAGCGAAGTCCCATCTCCTTCTGGAGCAACACTTGATGCCACCCAGAGAAAGCGCTTGGATCCAATTCATCTGAAAGCATATCCCCTCAATGCGACACACTCCAATCCACACACACACTAAAGGACGATCCTGTCCTTTAGCCTGGAGCATTTAACCTCTACAGTCTCTGCAAAGGCTTAGAGAAGTTATTCTTCCCAGGAAGGTCAGGGAAGAGTGAGGCAACTGGTAGCATCCTGGCATCTAAACACAAAGTACCTGAGAAGGTACCGACGGCTTCCCTTCATAGCCAGGACCACAGAAGTAGGGAGAGCAAGGGGACTATGAGGGCCTTACACGACAGGGCAGAGCAGCCTGATGATGAGCTAGGTGGGAGCAGGTCCTTCAGCAGCCTGGTGGTCCTCAAGAGGGACCCTCTCCCAAAGCCACGGGCTCTGAAAGTCCCCTCCACCCCCAGTAGTCACAAGTAGGAGGGAGGGGTTGATTCACTTTCGGCAATCCAATTTCTTCCCCACTTGACCCTCCGAAGCAAAATCCTAATGCTTTTCTGAAACTGTAAACATTTCCAGGCCCCTGGATATCCTCAGCAATGCCCATCTGCCCATCAGCGGGCAGCCCTACCCAGGCAGCAGCCAGACTCGGCCCTCCACACCTCGGCCTCCTCGCCCCAGGGCACCTATACGGCGATTTCATCATCCAGGCTGTCGCCCAGCTCCTGCCTCTGCAGGACATTCAGCAGGCGAGGCAGCTCCTCCTGGGACCACGAGTCCCGTTCCTCGCTCTCGTCCGTGTTGGACTCGTACTCCGAGGCGATGCCTGACTCTCGGAACTTGATGAGCTCCAGGCTGCCAAGGAGCGGCTGGCCCTGAGCAGGGGGCGGGGTGTCCTCGGGTGGGAGAAAGCGGAAACACTCCAGCTTCACCAAGCAGTCGCGCCTACCTAAGGGGCTGCCCGCTGGGTGGGCGAAGTCGGCCAAGCCCGCGCCCAGGGGCGGCGAGTGTAGGTCCTCCGGCTTTGGGGTCGTGGGGTCACAAAGCACAGGCAGGGCTCCAGAGCGGAAGGTGATCTCCAACAAGCTGTCCTGCGAGCCCACTGGAGGGGGAGACAACAGGAGGAGGGGTGGTATGAGCAAGGTGGTTGGTTTGAAAGCCATCTTTGGCCCACCAAGGTCCCTGGCCAACTCGGGGGGAGTGGGCTAAGGGTGGGCTTTTCAGTCCTTCCTTCCACTTGACTCAGAATGGACATGCCAGGCTAGGGGGAGGAGCCGGGGGACGAGGCAAAGGCGGGGCCATGACGGCGATGGGCTGGCAAGACCCGCATCCAGGCAACGTGGTAGGAAAAAGGCACAAACCGAAGAGCTATGTTAGAAGTATGTAGAAATGTTTAGTGCAACCTTGTAAACTGGCATAGATATAACAGGGCCTTGATAAAGAAAATCCAGAAGGGCTTTCAGAGTGGTAAAGTACGGTGGTTCCCTATCCATACCTTTGGGCCACTTTAAAAACAGAGTTCTCAGGTCTGCCTGAGACCTACCAATGCAGAATCTCTGTGGGTTGGATCTGGGAGTATCCATTTTTTAAGAAGCTCCTAGGGTAGTTTGGGAGAACTACTCGTGTAATGTGGAAAGCATTTGTTTTATGATCAGACCCGAGTTTGAATCTTGGCTCCACACTGTGCTAGTCCTGAAACCTCGAGCTAGTAATTTAATTTCTGGGTCTGTTTCTTCATCTGTAAAATGGGCACAAAATCATCTGCCACTGTAGGGATTAAATGCGATCACGCATATGATCAGTCGATACTGGTCCACAGTCAGTGCGCACTTAGAGCAGCAGACAGCCCAGGGGCAAGTTCCGTGCGTCACAGAGACACACTGTCTCCCAGCACTTCCCAGCGCAGCCCGGATCGGCTGGGAGTAGAGGCAGGCATCTCAGGCTGAGAGCCAAGCAACCTCTGACACTAGCCAGTAGAGTGCTGGCCACAGGCGCTCCTCTGCTTTACCCACTGAGAGGCAGACTGCTACCAGCCTTTTCTGCGCTACTGAGTTATGCAGGGGGAGTAAACTACTGGACAGACTGACGTCTCCTGCAGAGCTCTGAGAGAGCATGACTCACAATAGATGCTCAGTGTATTTCGATTGGAAAAGCCCTCTGAGAAGGAACCAGGCGGCCTCAGGATGTGAAGAGCCTGGGGGCCCATCAGGGAGAGGCTGGGTGAACATGTGGTGGTGACTTCTGGGGAATTTCAAGGTCAAATCTGGGCACTGGGCTAGAAGGCAGCCAAGACCCTCTACGGCCCTGCCATTTTATAATTCCATTAAGTGTGTGGATGGAACAAACAAAGCTGCTTATATTTTATGCTAGGATAACCAGGGCAGGCCAGGGGTCCAACAGTACCACCAAAAGCTTTGGGGAAGATAACACACGGTTCCAGAGCCTCCACAGGGAGGTGAGGCCAGGCAGGGCCCTCGCTTACTGGCATTCTGTCCCGACAGCTTCAGCTCCAACTCCTGCACCTGCTTGACCAGCAGGGAGATGTGCTGGAGCATATCCTTGTTCTGCAGCAGGAGCTGGTGCACACGGGCCTGGGCCTCCAGCCGTGCTGCGGCCTCAGCAGCCAGCTGGTCCTTCAGCAAGTGAACCTGCGGAGAGCGGGGAGGCAGAGAAGACAGCGAGGAGACAGGGCGGAGAGAAGAAAGGGACGTGAATGTAAACGTGAGTCACTGGTGGAGGGCCAGGGCCAGATATGCCTTCCAGCTTCGATTCAAGACGGAGAAGCCCTTTCCCAGGAAAAATGGGCACCAGGGCTTGTAACGCAGAGGAGCAGCTGAAAGAAGCTGGGCTACCGGATCCGCATCCCGAGTAGGGCCCATGATGTGCCATTCATGTACCACTTAGAGCCCCACACCAAGAGCAAGAGGGAGGAGAGAGTTGTGTCCCAGCCCCAGCCCCGGCAGAATCGCTCTGACAGCTAACATACTACTGCTGTGTTGAGGCAGGTACCTTTTTCTCACCTTGTCTTTTCAAAAACAAAGCCAAAAAACTGATATGCTGACCCACTAGCGAAGAACAGTGTCACAGCAGACCCCCGTAACAATCTTCCTTCTCCTCTTCCTCACACCCAAACAGCATGAGAAACAGGAAGCCAGGCGCATGCCCTTTCTAAGTCAGTGGGGGTGACGGTAATGAAGTCTGTGTTTCCACGCCCGTGGTGGGTGTCAGCTTCCTGCCCCGACCTTCCGCTCCCTTTTATTTCCCGAGGCCTCTGAGAGCATGTCTCGTACCTGGCGGAGGTCAGACAGCTGCTGACTGACTAACCACAGGGCTTCGTCCAGCAGCCCCGGCAGGTGGCTGTCAGCCTGAGGTGACAGCTTCCAGAGCCACCCTCTCTGGGGAGGGGGGACCCTCACCCTCTCACTGTCCCCCGGTAGACACCAGCAATGGCACCCTGGATGCTCGGAGCCCAGGGGGCCTCTCTGCTCCCGGTGTGCAGTCTGGGTGTGGGGACACAACCCAGGGGGAGGAGATGGGATTCTCTCAGGACTCTGGCTTGACAACAATGACAGCAACGTGTGACTTTTATGCTGAGAAGTGGATAAAAGGGCCTCTGGGAGGTTTCTGAAGGTCCCTGAATAAGGGGAGCTCATGAATTTGGTGGTTAAGACCAAAGCAGCCTGTACGAAAGAGGGTTTTCTTGAACCAAAAACACAGTGTGGATGAAGACACAGAGTCAGGAGGACCGGGCTGGGACAGGTAGAGCCAAGAGTGGAGGAGAGAGGAGGAAGGAACTGGAAGAGTCGATTCTCTGACTCAGACAACAAATGCTCTGGGTTTCTGAACAGCCATCTGCTCCAAAGAGATTCACATTCTGTCAGGGAGTAACAGGCATGTCCACCCCACGGTCTGGCCGAGGTTGGCCCAGAGTCCTGCCAGGGCAGTGTCTGCCCTCCCGGCAGCCAGCCCTCAGAGATCACACTT
Source organism: Oryx dammah (assembly GCF_014754425.2). Taxonomy (NCBI): domain Eukaryota; kingdom Metazoa; phylum Chordata; class Mammalia; order Artiodactyla; family Bovidae; genus Oryx; species Oryx dammah. The sequence goes on from NW_024070212.1 coordinate 6,976,230, forward strand.
TTGGATGCAGTGGCTGCTTCCTTCCCCCAGCTCCTCACCCCGGCCCAGATTTGAGGACCTGACCTTGCCGTTGTTGGCTCTTCCTCTAAGTGGAGCCACTAATGAGATTAACTGCCACCTTCCATTAGCAGCTCCTGAGGTTAGGCCTACTGTTCCCCCAGGGGGAGGATGCCTAAGGAATCTAAAGTGAATCTGTCCTTCACCAGGCGCTGCTAAGGACAAGAGTGATCTTCCAGTCCAGACATCAGCCTCAAATAAACTAAGGAGAGATCTAGAGAGGGGCAAGAACAGGGAAAGCAGCAGCAATAATATTTTAATCCAGTATCAGATGGTAGATGGCTATTAAGCCTCTGTCTTCCTTGCAAAAATGAGGCATGGAGACAGTTCACCCAAAGAGTCCCCAAAATCCTGCTGGTTCTGAGAATCAGGATAATTGCTGTGGGAACCTCACCCCTACAAGTGCCCCCAGAGGAAACCATAACCTTCCATCTGCCAGTAAACGTAATTTATTCCAGCTAAGAGCATCACTGAGAGGAATGTACTGGGCAGACAGAATTGCTAATTATCCATTTTCTATTTTCTTCAGAGCAAAACAGAAACACGAGGCATAAACGTGGAGCAAAACTTTCAATGCATGTAAACAGAAACAGTGGGGAATCTCACCTACCAGTAACTGACATCTACAGAGGGCTCCCTGCACACAAAGGCTACAGACTCAGGTACCCAAACCCCGTGTCTGAACCTGCCCACAGAAGAGGCCATTTGAAAGCACTGGACCAGGAGCTGAAAGCTCGAATCTGTCGGTTACTCCCTATTCAACTGTAGGTAAGACGCTTCTACCTGCACCTCACTTTCTCCATTTTTCAACTGAGAGGCTTGGCCAGAGGCTTGACCAGTGTATGAGTCCATATCAGGTGAATGGAACAGTCAGTACCAGGAGCCATTGGTTAAAGGCTCCATGAAGAACACTCCTAGATTTCCTCTGGGAAGTCAGAGAATTAGGACAGGCGACAAAAGAGGAATTCCCTCCTGCAGAAGCCGGGGGCGGGGGGGCCGGGGGAAACACCAAAATCTGAAAGTTTCTTTTGCACATAACCATTCCAGCAGGGGAGTTACCATTAGTACATAAAAGACGACCCTTGAATCAAATCTTTCATCACAAATCCACAGGCACTCAGCACTATGAGAAAAAGTTGTGTTTGAGTGTTCCTTGAATTAGTCTAAACAAGAACTTTAGCTTTGCAAACGCAAACTTATAACATTTCAGGTGTTTTCAAACCCTGGGAATTCGAAAGCACACGCTGCTGCTGCCGCCTAAACCCAGTGCTAAGGAGCCCTTCTGTTCCTGCAACCGTCCAAATGGGCAGCAGGCATAAGGCTCAGGCCTCTCGCTGCAGCAGTCTGTACCCCAGGAGTACGAAACCCAGGCCAAGCTGGGACAAAACGGCCCGGACTTCCTCTAAATTTGAGGCAATTTAACAGTCCTTGTGTTTCGCATATGTGGGTCTGGCCACGAAGCACTGAAATGAAGCAGCATTATTTTCAGCTTTGGCTTGGGCAGTCAGCTACAGCTGTGTGCTTGCTTCCCCCACTGTACAACGGGAGCAGATACCACCTCCCCCTCCCTACCAGATGGGACTTATTTGTATTCAGCACGCTCTTCTTTTAAAACCTCAACCACCTTTTGCCAAGGCAGGCTATGTTAATTTCTGAAAAGGTAGCAGATAGTTTTGCCTTTCCAGAATCATGTGGTCTTTGGCAATGACTATTCTGGGCTTCCCAGGTGGCGCTAGTGGTAAAGAATCCGTCTGCCAAGGGATCGGTCCCCTGGAGGAGAGCATGGCAACCCCCTCCAGTATTCTTGCCTGGAGAATCCCATGCACAGAGGAGCCTGGTGGGCTACAGTCCACAGGGTTGCAAAGAGTCAGACCAGACTGAGACAACTTAGCATGCATGCACTCTGGGCACAGACTAAATCGGGGGGAAGGCCACGCCTGGAGTCAGTATCCAGTTCTGCGTTTTGGCCGTAGCAGTACAAGTGTGAGTACACCCCTGTGCCCTCCAGCTCTGTGCCACTTCCCCAGACTCAGACAGCCGCCCACAACCCACCCAGCAACACCAGACCACTGCCCATTGGCCCTCCAGCCTACTTGCCTGGACTCCAGCTCCTCCGTGAGAAGTGGGGGCAGGGCCAGGCTGGAGTTAGGGAGCAGCAGGCACATGGAAATGGCAGTGGAGAGAACCAGAGCAGTTTGCCCCCCCAACACACACGGGACACACAAGCGGAGGCAGGCGGCTCTGTCTCTGCATGCATGAGGCAGGGGCCTGGGCAGTGCACCCAGGGCGCTGGGAACTGGAGAAGCCGCAAGGACAGAGGCTACATCTAGGGCCTGGCGGGGGGCGGGGTGGGGGGAGGACTGCGAAGGTTTTTCAGCGCTGTTCCTCTAACTACAGCATACACAATTGCAAAGCATTAACTAACTGATCGCTTGTTTCAGAACAAGTGGCAGCAGGTAGAGAAGTCTTTCAATAGCAATACTGAGCTGCAGAACAACATTTTCCCCAGGAGCCAGGCTAGGAGTTGGCAAACTGTGAAGGGACCTGGCCTACTTAACCGCTGCCAGTCAGCCACAGTGCCCGGATCAATTCTGGAGCTACGTGGGCCCAGCCCGTGGCCATGCGGGTGCCAGCTACAACCCAGCTTTGGTTCAAGGCTTGATTATACTTCAATTAGCACACTTGAACTTCTTGTCCATCTAAAAGCAGGAAGCTAGTGCAGCCACGCAAGCTTCATGCTGGGGTCAGGAAAGTGGTCCGAAGGGCTTGGGGTTCACTATTTATGCACTGAGATCTAGTCTAGAAATGCTTAAGAGTCAGCTGAGCAACACCTTTGCCCATGTACCTTGAAGGCCAAGGCAGGGCCTTTCTAGACCAGCTCTGAACCAGTTTAGGGAGAGGCTGGGAGAGGTCTTGAGGTCTGAGACCAAATCAGAACGCTGTGAAGGAGATCTAAGCCTGGTCCCAGTGATAACAGTAGAACCAGACTGGTCTTAGAGAATAAATGGGGAGAGTGCATAAATCGTGCAACAAGGGACCCCAAGAGTACACCTGTTTGCAAGAAACTGTCTTTATCCTTAGCTCTTCTCAGGAGTCACACAGGAGAACTTGGATACTCCCAGAACAAAGGAAAATGTGTTCCCACCTGAAATGCTGAGGTCACAGTACTACCCATTGGAATTCCGGGGACTGCTGGCAGTTTTACAAAGACAGGCAGAAACCTTGTGGTTTGATGGCAATAGAATCTGACAGCACAAGTAAAAGCTGACCTCACGCTGGACACTGTGCAGAGAAACCAAGTAAGCCAGACTTGATATATTTTAAAAGCAGGAAAGATGTTAAGAAGACCTATTTATTAATCCACCTATATATATATATCTTATATCATTGTTTACACCCAAAGATTTGGATGCTAATAAAAAGCCCTTGGATCAAATGCTACAAAGAGAGAAAGCGAGGAACATGCAGAGAAACCTGTAACTGAAGGCTGGTTTAGGACTGGATCTGTTTGGAGAACAAGAGGAGCTGAAAGCCAGTTGCGAGGTACAACATGTCAGCTGTATTCCCAGGCAGCAAAGGATGAAGGAAACCGAAGAGACTGCCTATAAGGACGGCAGGGAGGGGAAGACAACTTCTGCTCAAGCAGCTCTGTGATGACCTCAAGGTACTGTCTGACCCCAACATTTTAGAAGGCTATGGCCCTACCCAAAGTCGTTTTACCCATGGGAGATACTGATGTGCTCTGGTGGCCTTTTAGACATGTCGCAGACTGAACAGATTCAACCAGGGCGCTGCCACCTATAATCACCAGATTCCAAGTGTGGAAGTGGCTGAACTGAGAGAGGCTCATCAAGTGAACTGCAAACACCACACTCTTCCCCTCTCCTAGCTTCACTGTCTTCTACAACACAGGCAGTTAAAACAGGGCCAGAGAGCGATGTCTCCTTGAGACAGATGCTTGACTCTGGGCCAGAGAACCACTCTGAGGGTTTCATCCTGACTGGGAGACAGACCTATGATAAATTACAGGTCCTATGGCTTTGCGGACCGTGCATCCTTTGACTACCACAGCACTCTTCTTGTGTAGATTATACATTTGCAAATAGTTTTTCTTCAGTGTTTAGCAGTGACTTCAAATTCAAATGCCTCTCTGATAACATTCATCATGAATATGCATCAAGCTCATTCTTAGATAAATACTAATTACTTGGTAATTGATACGCTGAAAGAGGAAAGTATCGTGGCTTGGAGGATGGATGTGGGTTGCCGAATGGCCCTGTGCTGGAGCATTCCGGCTTTGTGCTCCTGTCAGCCATCACACCCGCCACATCATTAATTACAGGAGATGAATACAATTATTTGACAAAAGGCAGTGATTTTCCCCCCAAATATCAGAAGCCATAAATGACATCCCTCCTCTTTGTTGCTGTTTTGGGAATACCTGCAGATCCTCCCAGTGTCAGCACACATCCTTTTGGATCATGGTCAGTATTTTTAAAAAGGTTCAAATCACTTGGGAGCAGTGCCCCACTGATTTTATTCTCTTGAAACCCGGTTGCAAAAGGCACCCACAAGGCTGAACCTCAGGCCCAGGTCAATGTGAGACTGCTATAAGAAGGTCTTTTCAAGACCCAAGTCATTGCATCACTTTGGTTAGGCTGCCGGATACTTCCTCAAGGAGTTTGTGTTGGGAAAGACAGCTCTGCCTGTGTGATTCACTCCACCTGGGGGTCATGAGAAGAGTAGGAGAAGAAATGACAAGGAGCAATAACAGCTCTCTAGAGACATCTTCTTATTCTCATTCCAGAATGCAGAAGACCTCAGAGGCCAGCCTGATTGAGCAGATGTAGAACGCCAATGCCAAGAGCTGCCTTCCCAAATCTCTCATAAACTCTCCAAACCCTGAAGTCCCCGCTCCTCACTGTTTTCATCTACCCATTAGGTCCTGACCCCATCTGACTCTTACCTTAGGAGTCAGCCTTTGAATAGTACCAATGATGCGTTCACCATCCTCTGATTGCCCAGAGAGAAGATGAAGCTCAGACTCACGAGTTCCAAGGAAGATGTGGAAGACAATGCCCTCCACAGAAAGCAAACAGAAGGGATCCCTGCTAAAAGCAGCAGGAAAATCAGCTCGCCCCTCCTTTATAAAGCAACAGCAGCCCAATGAGTCCTCAGGGCTCAAACAGTGCTTGATTCCTGAAAGCTAGGCCAGTTCTTCCCATTATGGCTCAAATACCTAAGTTCCTGTAAGGAAATGTACAAGAGAAGGAGAAGAGGGTAGCAGAGGATGAGCTGCTTAGAAAGCATCACTGACTCAATGGACATGAATGTGAGCAAATTCAGGGAGATGGTGGAGGACAGAAGAGGCCAGCGTGCTATAGTCCATGGGGTTGCAAAGAGTTGGACAGGACTTAGCAACTGAACAATAACAAGTTCCTGGAAGTTAAATCCCATTATAATCAAGGCCAGTATGGTATCAAGTCCTGCCTGGAGAAATCTTTACATAAATAGAGAAATCCTGCCTGGAATGAGTAGATGACTAAAGGAGGCATGGAAACCTCTAAAGACAAGGTTTCCAGGATGGTAGACTCTGCAGGGGCATTTGGCACAAATTCATACTTTAAGAGTGGTATCACAAAGTCACACCTGTCCTCACACCTGTCCTGACTCCAGAAGCATCCCTTCTCACCCACACACCAGGAAAGAAGGCAGGAAAGGAAGGGTGGAATTATATTCCTTAGTAAGTTCAAGTCATGACCCAACAACATCCAGCCAAGCCAGCCAAGCCCAACTCAGAGTGGGGGATACATGGGAAGCCAAAACGTTTTTTCCCATTTCATCTGCATCCCCCCTTCCTCCTCTCCCCACCTCCCCCCTTCCCCAACAAGCAATGATCCAACAGCATGAGCCATCCCTTATAGCTCCCTAGGTTTTAAAACCTGCCCTGTGCCCCTCGCTAGGGAAGGTGCGTCAAGCCCATGAGAGTGGAGCCTGCGAAGAAGGGAGGAGGCTGAGGAGAACCTGGGCCACAGCCACTTGCGTCTGCTGCTGCTGCTGCTGGAGGAGCTGCTGGAGAAGCTGCATCTGGTGGTGGGTGGACAGTGGCGTGCCCGCGCCCAAGCCTGGGGGCTTCGAGGAAGAAGAGGGAAGGAGCATCCTGGGCGAAGCTGTCAGCATGGGCTCCTGGGGGTGGGGCGAGACCTGGAGGAGAGGAGAAGACAGGGTGTGAGCCTGGGCACGTGCCTCCTTTAGACAACTTACTCTGTCTTCAATATACACAGTATGTCTAATACGAGGCTGGGGTGAAATGGCCCACTTATAACGAAGAGCTGGAAATGCTGCGTCTTCAGTGGAAATGTGGACAGGACACCCCCGCCCCCCACCACCCCCAGAGGAGATGATCTGATGGCCTGGGCTGGGACCACAGAGTCAGAAAACACTATTTGTATAGCTGAGTTCCTGATGCGATCTGATGGGAGCCCAGGCAGCTGATCCTGTTCCATTTCTTGCCCAGGGCTTCCAACTCTCCCACATTGTTGAGTTACCTGAGGTTCTGGTCTTGGATCTATTTCTGTGAAAGAGAGCTACCTACACCTTGCTATGAGGCAGCTTCCACCTTCACTCTGCTGTGTCCTCAGGGCTCTCTCCTCCCGGCTCTGCAGGGTCTCCCAAGTTGACCACTGGAGGAAGAGGCCATGAGGGAGGTGCTCCAACCCGGCACCGCCTCCTCACAATGGGAGCTCCGGAGAAGAAAGTCTGGACACACACGGATCGTGGGCTGGGGAGATCCTCTCTCCGAAAGGGGAAAGCAGCTTCCGTTCCCTTCCCTGCCATCTCCCTCCTGAGAGCTGGACATCGTCACTAGGCGGCTTCTGTGAGCCAGAGAATTCCACTGCAGCAGCTCTGCGGCTGGCCCTTCCTTAGGTGTGCAAGAGGAAGCGCTGGGGACAGAGGCTTCTGCCACGTGCAGAGTACAAACTGGGCGCCACAGAAAATATCAGGCAGACAATACAGAACAATACTGCCACTCAAACTAGACAGGTGTCCCCTTCGGATGAACGAGCCTAATGACCTCCACTTGGGAAAAGCTGTTACATGGTGAGGAAAGAGAGGCACTCGTGGTACAGGGGACTGGCAGGGAGTCTAAGGCAAGGGCAATCTGTCAGAACTTTCCTTCTGTGAGTGTGTGTCAGGGGCTGTGTGTGTGTGTTGCGGGGGGGCATGTGTGTGTTTCAGGGGCCGTGTGTGTTGCAGGGGGGCAGTGGCCGTGTGTGGGGGCAGGGGCCAGGGGTGTTGGCTTTGTCTTCAGGTTGGAAGTTCTCAGTTTCACCTGGATCATATCAGAAACCCCTTGAGGGCATCCATCATCTCCCCCATAAAAACAGGAGGTTGAAATGGAGGATGCCTAAGGTGGTCTTGCAGTTTCCAAACTCCAATGGGCCAATTTGCAGCCTCCCCAGCAGCATCAAAGGCACACATCCTAGCCACAGGCAGAGACAGCCCAAACTCACTCTGAGTTTCTTCAGCTAAGCCCCAGGGGATCACATTGTGTTGTGCAAGGATTAGCCACGTGCACAGGTACTGTGACCCAATGAGGTGCTATCAAAGCTGGGGCTTCCAGTGAGAAGCAGGGAGTTGAGTAGTGATGGGCCCTGGAGGGTAATGCAAGTCAGGAATGAGCTCTGTGAAATCCTGACATGCAGCCACGCCTAGCATCAATTCACAGGGACTGAATCTCCAGATTCAGTCTGAAAGGAAGTAACACATGCTCCGGAGCCACCACTGTGCTGGCAGAGGCTAAGAGGTGACAGACGGGGCTGCAGCCGTGACACAGGCCGCTCTGGGAGGTGACATGCACGCAGCTGTGCGGGTCACCTGGGTAGGCTGCCTCCTGCCTACCTTGGGGTCTGTGTGGGAGCCACCTTCCTTCCCTACAGCATCAAGGTCGGTCACGCCTCGGCTGAATTCCAGAGCGTCGTTCCCTGGGAGTGGGACCTCGACCGCATCGATGTCCGTCTCCTCTGCAGTGGCCGTGGAGGTCCTCTCGGCTCCGGTGAGCTGGCGGCCTGCAGGGACAACAGAGAGGGTGGGAGGGGCAGAGCCACACCAAGAACAACATCCTCCTGCCCAACTCTTCAGTATTCAATCATGTCACGCTTCGGGACACCACTGGCTCAGTAACATTTTCATGTATCTTTTCAACTCAAGTCCATTAAATGTCCAATCCAATAACATGTTCTCATTTTAGTATCTTCTCATAGTTCAGAAACAAAGACATTTCCTCAAGACTGGACATGACTGCTTTGTCAGGCTGGTGTGATGTTTTCACTGACAGGGTGTGGGGAACCTGCAAGAAAGGGATGACAGCCACCTCAACCTCACTCACACTCAGGAGTGGAAACAGATTAGGGAAAAAAGAACTCTCAGTCGTGTCTGATTTTTTGCAACCCCGTGGACTGTGCCCACCAGATTCCTCTGTCCATGGGATTTCCCAGACAAGAATACTGGAGTGGGTTGCCACTTTCTACTCCAGGGGATCTTCCTGATCCAGGGATTGAACCGGTGTCTCTTGCATTGGCAGGCAGATTCTTTACCACTGAGCCACCAGGGAAGCCCCCAAAGGTTTTAGCAGGAAAAAAATTACATAAATAGATGGGTGTATTTTTCAGTTCAGTCACTCAGTCGTGTCAAACTCTTTGCATACCCATGAACTGCAGCACACCAGGCTTCCCTGTCCATTACCAACTCCTGGAGCTTACTCAAACTTATGTCCGAGTCGGTGATGCCATCCAACAATCTCATCCTCTGTTGTCTCCTTCTCCTCTTGCCTTCAGTCTTTCCCAGCATCAGGTCTTTTCCAGTGAGTCAGTTCTTTGCATCAGGTGGCCAAAGTATTGGAGTTTCAGCTTCAGCATCAGTCTTTCCAATGAATATTCAGGACTGATCTTCTTTAGGATAGACTGTTTTGATCTCCTTGCAGTCCAAGGGACTCTCAAGAGTCTTCTCCAACACTAGTTTAAAAGCATCAATTCTTCGGCACTCAGCTTTCTTTACAGTCCAACTCTCACATCCATACATGACTAATGGAAAAATAGCTTTGACTAGACGGACCTTTGTTGGCTGAGTAATGTCTCTGCTTTTAAATATGCTGTCTAAGTTGATCAAAGCTTTTCTTTCAAGGTTAATTTCATAGCTGCAGTTACCATCTGCAGTGATTCTGGAGCCCCCCAAAATTAAGTCTGTCACTGTTTCCACTATTTCCCCATCTATTTGCCATGAAGTGATTGGACCAGATGCCATGATCTTAGTTTTCTGAATGTCGCGTTTTAAGACAACTTTTTCACTCTCCCCGTTTACTTTCATCAAGAGGCTCTTTAGTTCTTCTTCACTTTCTGCTATAAGGGTGGTGTCATCTGCATACCTGAGGTTATTGATATTTCTTCCGGCAATCTTGATTCCAGCTTGTGCTTCATCCAGCCTGGCATTTCTCATGATATACTCTGCATATAAGTTAAATAAGCAGGGTGACAATATACAGCCTTGACGTACTCCTTTCCCGATTTGGAACCAGTCTGTTGTTCCATGTCCAGTTCTAACTGTTGCTTCCTGACCCGCATACAGATTTCTCAGGAGGCAGGTCAGGGGATCTGGTATTCCCATCTCTTGAAGAATTTTCCACAGTTTGTTGTGATCCACACAGTCAAAGGCTTTAGCATAGTCAACAAAGCAGAAGTAGATGTTTTTCTGGAACTCTCCTGCTTTTTTGATGATCCAATGGATGTTAGCAATTTGATCTCTAGTTCCTCTGCCTTCTCTAAATCCAGCTTGAACATCTGGAAGTTCTTGGTTCATGTACTGTTGAAGCCTGGCTTGGAGAATTTTGAGCACTACTTTGCTAGCATGTGAGATGAGTGCAATTGTGCGGTAGTTTGAACATTCTTTGGCATTGCCTTTCTTTGGGATTGGAATGAAAACTGACCTTTTCCAGTCCTGTGGCCACTGCTGAGTTTTCCAAATTTGCTGGCATATTGAGGGCAGCACTTTCATAGCATCTTCTTTTAGGATTTGAAACAGTTCAACTGGAATTCCATCACCTCCACTAGCTTTGTTCATAGTGATGCTTCCTAAGGCCCACTCGACTTCACATTCCAGGATGCCTGGCTCCAGGTGAGTGATCACACCATCGTAGTTATCTGGGTCATTAATATCTTTTTTTTGTATAGTTCTTCTGTGTATTCTTGCCACCTCTTCTTAATATCTTCTGCTTCTGTTAGGTCCATACCATCTTTGCATGAAATGTTCCTTGGTATCTCTAATTTTCTTGAAGAGATCTCTAGTCCTTCCCATTCTATTGTTTTCCTCTATTTCTTTGCATTGATCACTGAGGAAGGCTTTCTTATCTCTCCTTGCTATTCTTTGGATCTCTGCATTCAGATGGGTATATCTTTCCTTTTCTCCTTTATCTTTAGCTTCTCTTCTTTTCTCAGCTATTTTTAAGGCCTCCTCAGCAACCATTTTGCCTTTTTGCATTTCTTTTTCTTGGGGATGGTCTTGATCCCTGCTTCCGGTACACTGTTACAAACCTCTGTCCATAGTTCTTCAGGCACTCTGTCTATCAGATCTACCCCTTGAATCTATTTCTCACTTCCACTGTATAATTCTAAGGAATTTGATTTAGGTCAAATCTAAATGGTCTGGTGGTTTTCCCTACTTTCTTCAATTTAAGTCTGAATTTGGCAATAAGGAGTTCATGATCTGAGCCACAGTCAGCTCCTGGTCTTGTTTTTGTTGACTGTATAGAGCTTCTCCATCTTTGGCTGCAAAGAATATAACCAGTCTGATTTCAGTGTTGACCATCTGGTGATGTCCATGTGTAGAGTCTTCTCTTACGTTGTTGGAAGAGGGTGTTTACTATGATCACTGCATTCTCTTGGCAAAACTCTTTTAGCCTGTGCCCTGTTTCATTTTGTACTCCAAGGCCAAATTTGCCTGTTACTCCAGGTATTTCTTGACTTCCTACTTTTGCATTCCAGTCCCCTATAATGAAAAGGACATCTTTTTTGGATGTTAGTTCTAAAAGGTCTTGCAGGTCTTCATAGAACCGTTCAACTCCAGCTTCTTCAGCATTACTGGTTGGGGCATAGACTTGTATTACCGTGATATTGAATGGTTTGCCTTGGAAATGAAGAGAGATCATTCTGTTGTTTTTGAGAATGCATCCAAGTACTGCATTTTGGACTCTTTGTTGACCATGATGGCTACTCCATTTCTTCTAAGGGATTCTTGCCCACAGTAGTAGATATAATAATGGTCATCTGAGTTAAATTTGCCCATTCCAGTCCATTTTAGTTTGCTGATTCCTAAAATGCCAGTGTTCACTCTTGCCATCTCCTGTTTGACCACTTCCAATTTACCTTGATTCATGGACCTGACATTCTAGGTTCTTATGCAATATTGCTCTTTATAGCATCACACTTTACTTTCATCACCAGTCATATCTACCACTGGGTGTTGTTTTTGCTTTGGCTCCATCTCTTCTTTCTTTCTGGAGTTATTTCTCCACTGATCTCCAGTAGCATAGTGGACCTGGGGAGTTCATCCTTCAGTGTCCTATCTTTTTGCCTTTTCATACTGTTCATGGGGTTCTCAAGGCAAGAATACTAAAGTGGTTTGCCATTCCCTTCTCCAGTGGAGCACGTTTTGTCAGAACTCTCCACCATGGCCCGTCTGTCTTGGGTGGCCCTACATGGCATGGCTCATAGTTTCACTGAGTTAGACAGGCTGTTTTCCAGGCGATCAGTTTGGTTAGTTTTCTGTGACTGTGGTTTTCATTCTGTCTGCCCTCTGATGGAGAAGGATAAGAGGTTTATGGAAGCTTCCTGATGGGAGAGACTGACTGGGGGGAAACTGGGTCTTATTCTGATGGGCGGGGCCATGCTCAGTAAATCTTTAATATGATTTTTTGCTGATGGGTGGGGCTGTGTTCCCTCCCTGTTGTTTGACCTGAGGCCAAACCACGGTGGAGGTGACGAAGATGCTGGCGACCTCTTTCAACAGGTCCCACGCAGGCACTGCTGCGCTCAGTGCCCGCAACCCTGCGGCAGGTCACTGCCCACGCACGCCTCCGCCAGAGACTCCTGGACACTCACGGGCAAGTGTGGGTCAGTCCTTGTGGAGTCACTGCTCCTTTCTCCTGGGGCCTGGTGTGCACAAGGTTTTGTTTGTGCCCTCCAAGAGTCTGTTCCCCAGTCCTGTGTAAGTCCTGGCGGCTCTCTGGTGGGGTTACTGGCATCCTCCTCCAAGAGGGCGTATGCCATACTCAGGTCTGCTGCACCCGGAGCCCCTGCCCCTGCGGCAGGCCACTGCTGACCCGAACCTCCACAGGAGACCCTCAAACACAGTTCTGGCTCAGTCTCTGTGGGGTCTCTGGGTCATGGTGTGCACAAGGTTTGCTTGAGCCCTTCGAGCATCTCTGACGGGTATGGGGTTTGATTCTAAACATGATTGCACCCCTCTTACTGTCTTGCTGGGTGTTCTCCTTTGCCCTTAGACATGGGGTATCTTTTTTTGGTGGGATCCAACATTCTCCTGTTGAGGGTTGTTCAGCAGCAAGTTGTAATTTTGGAGTTCTTGCAGGAGAAGATGAGTGCACGTACTTCTACTCCGCCATCTTGTTATTCTTGGTGTATTTTTAGAAAATTTTATTTTGTATCGAAGCATGCATGCATACTAAGTTGCTTTAATTGTGTCCAACTCTGTGCAATCCCACGGGCTGAAGCCCACCAGGCTTCTCTATCCATGGAATTCTCCAGGCAAGAATACTGGAGTGGTTAGCCATTTCCTTCTCCAGGGTACCCTCCAGACCCAGAGATTGAACCCCGGTTTCCTGCATTTCAGGTAGATTCTTTACCATTTGAATAACCTTGAATGGGGCATCCAGAGAGGTAGGGGTTTCCTCCACCACACTCCTATCAGGCTATCAGGAAAGGGGTAAATCACCTCACTCCCTGGGCCCCAGTTCCTTCAACTCTACACGGAGGCTGAGTTCGAATGGGTGGGAGGGTTGCAGGCCTGGGGGGAGGGATGTGGAAGTGAGGAGATTTGAGGCCCCAGCCCACACAGTTATCTGTCTCTAATCCTCAGACCCTGTCTCTGACCATCCTCCTTCAAGAACAGAAGCCAGGGACGGGCCTGGAGACAGAGGCAGTGGCACAGGAGAGATAGGCGGCTGGTTTGTCATGCTTTGTCTATTTCCCACTTGCTTCTTCCCACTGACCATGTCTCTGATCACATGCTCAGCAAATGTATGAAAGTCTTACTGTTTCTTATTTTTCTTCATTCTCTGCTCTTCTCTCTTTCTTGGACTCTGTAGAAACAACTGGCGATTCTCAGGCATTTCCCAGGAAACACCTTTTTCTCTACATTCAGGATTAGGTTCATCACTAACTGTCTTCAAATAAAACTTAAAAACTTTCAGAGACTAAGCACCAATTGTAAAACTGCACAGAGTAATATAAGTAGGGAGTATGAAGTGTTGATTCCCTAAACCTCAAGCCAACTTAGGGAACCAGGCTTTGGTCATCTGCGGGCCTGCCTTGTAGTACAAATAGTTCTAACAAGTCTTCTCATGCAAACCCACATGAGTCATCTGGGGAAGCAAGCCTGGTATGTGTGTATATATGTATTTATTTAACATTCAAAAATCATTTTACTCTTTAAAATTTTCACTGGAGTATGTGTGTTTGTGTGTGTGCTCAATCACCTCTGACTCTGCAACCCTATGGACTGTAGCCTGCCAGGCTCCTCTGTCCATGGGATTTTCCTGGCTGGAATACTGGAGTAGGTTGCCATCTCCAACTCCAGGGGATCTTCTCGACCCAGGGATCGACATTGCATCTCTTATGTTTCCTGCACTGCAGGCAGATTCTTTACCACTGAGCCACTAGGGAGGCCCTTACTGGAATATAGTTGATTTAAAATGTTATGTTAGTTTCAGCTGTACAGCAAAGTGAGTCATTGATGCATACACATATGAAAGTGAAAGTCACTCAGTCGTGTCTTGACTCTTTTTGATCCCATGGACTATATAGTCCATGGAATTCTCCAGGCCACAATAGTGGAGTGGGTAGTCTTTCCCTTCTCCAGGGGATCTTCCCAGCCCAGGGGTCAAACTCAGGTCTCCCACATTGCAGGAGGGTTCTTTACCAGCTGAGCCACAAGGGAAGCCCCCAAATACTGGAGTGGGTAGCCTATCTACCGTTTTTAAATTTCTTTTCCCATAGCCTAGTATTTCAGAAGCAAACAGTGTGCTTGGTTTTCCTTCTGGCTGCTCTAGGAGCTGGAAGATGACTGTTGAGTGTTGCGATGGCATGTAACGGAAAGGAGGACCCTGGACCATGGCCCAGCAGGGCAGTTCTTCTGCTTGTCAACCAGCCAGCAGAAGCATAGAGAGCAGGCTGCTTTTTACCACCTCCTGCACCCAGAAGTGACCTTCTAGACAATGCGGAGGTTTACCCTGTGACAGGGAGGACTGATGGATAACTAGTGTCTATTTCTCAGTAGGCAGATAGTGCTGGGAACTGAGCATCTGGTTTTCCTTGCCCCTAGAGGAACGAACAGGGTGAAATGGGCCTGCACTTGAGGCGAGCTTTCCATCAGTCACTGGGGGAGACTGGCTTCCACAGCACCGGGGAGCCGTCTGTCAAGTGCTCTTAATGAGCAAAAGCAATATCAACTGTGTCCTTCTGATCTTGAGGCCAAGGGTGTGTTTCATTCACATCTCCCATGGATCTGGCACAGAGAAGGTGTTTAGTAAATACTTACAAAAGAAACAGTGTTATCACAAGGTACCAAACAGGGAAGTGAGCTATACAGGGAGGCTGCCCCTCAGCCCTGGAAATCCTAATACAGTAAGTTGCCTACACACAGACCTTCAAGTTGCAAGCTTTCAAAGATGCAGAAGTGCATTCAGAATCAGGTGTGTGAGTTCGCATGTCTGGTATACACTGTCACGTGAGCACAGCCTCCATAGGTGGTGGTGCTTCTGTGTACTTTACTGAACAGTACCGTACAGAGTACAGTATCTCTATTTTAAGCCTGGATGTACAGAAGGAAGTGTAAAAGAGGCAGTGATGTGGCCGGTACTACTGTACTTTTTGAGATACTGTACCATATGATTAAAAAATTTTTGTGTTTGTCTTTTATGTATTATTTGGGTGAAAAGTATTATAAATCTATTACAGTGCAGTACTATATAGCTGGGTTAGCTCGGTACCTAGACTAACTTTGTTGGACTTACACACTCAGACCAGAATTCATTCATATGTAGGGGACTGACTGTAATGAGAACTGAGCAGCACCCTGCAGAGGGTCTGGAGACACGCAGGCCAGAAACTCACAAGGAACTGAAAAATCTCCGAGATTCTAGTTCTGCTTCTGAGGAAGTCATTAAAAAAGAAACTTCTCAGCCATTCTCTTTGTACTAGTAGAGTTTCCAAACCAACACTGATGTAACTGATTCACCAACTACCGGCTGCTTTCTGAGACAATTTCTGCCACTCAGAGGGTCCGCTGATGATCACATTTGGAATCTTACAGATTTAATACAGCTAATGGGTAGAGAGCATGCATACCTATTTTGTTACACTTCACAGATACTTCATTTTTACAAATGGAAGGTTTCTGGAAAATCTGCACCATTTTTCTATCTGCACCATTTTTCTAACAGCATTTGCTTACTTTGTGCTTCTGTGTCATGTTTTGGTAATTCTCACAATATTTCAAACTTTTTCATTGTCTGTTATTTGTTGCTATTCATTATCTGTGGTCAGTGATCTTTAAAAAAATTTTTTTTAATTTTTAATTGGAGGATAATTGTTTCACAATGTTATGCTGGTTTCTGCTATACAACAGCGTGAATCAGCCATAAGTATATATATACCCTCCCCTCTCTTGAGCCTCCCTCCCACCTCACTCCCCACATCTCACCTCTCCCTCTCTAGGTCGTCATGGAGCACCAGGCTGAACTCCCTGTGTTATACAACAACTTTCCCACTAGCTTTTCATTTTACATATGGATATTTCATATGTGTGTATTTCAATGCTACTCTCTCAATTTGTCTTACCCTCTCCTTTACCTACTATGACCACAAGTCCATTCTCTATGTCTGTGTTTCTATTTCTGCCCTGCAAATAGGTTCATCAGTACCATTTTTCTAGATTCCATATATATATGCATTAGTATATGGTATTTGTTTTTCTGATCTACTTCACTCTGTATAACCTTCAATGTTACTATTGTAATTATTTGGGGGGCAGCATAAACTGTACTCATATAAGACAGTAAACTTAAACAAATGTGTTTTGTTTTTTACAAATGTGATATCGTCAGACTGAAAGTATTTTCCAGGTAGACAGCAAAGGAACTCAGCCATACATATACATGTATCCATGCTCCCCCAAATTCCCCTCCCATCCAGCCTGCCACATAACACTGAGCAGAGTTCCCTGTGCTATACAATGGGTCCTTACTGGTTATCTGTTTTAAATATAGCAGTGTGTACCTGACTGCTTCACTTGCTGCCATTTCTGCCCCCCACTCCTCTCTACCACCACTGTGCCCATCTCTTTCTTTCTTCTTGGGCCTCCCTGTTCCCTAAGACACAACAATATTGAAACTAGGCCAAGTAATAATCTACATTGGCCTTTAAGTGTTCAAATGAAAGGAAGAGTCACATATCTCTCAGTTTTAAATCTAAAGTTACATAGGATTAAGCTAACCGAGGAAGGCATGTTGAAAGCCAAAACACGTCAAAAGCAAGGCTTATTGCAACAGTGAGCCAAGCTGTGAATGCCTAAATCAGAGCAAAGCCCTAACTCTCTTAAATTCTATAAAGCCTAAGAAAAGTTAGAAAGCTGCAGAAGAAAAGTTTGAAGCTAGGGGAGGTTGGTTCATGAGGTTTAAGGAAAGAAGCCATAACCATTAAAAAAAAAAAAAAAGTACAAACAAATGCTGATATAGAAGCTGCAGCAAGTTATCCAGAAGATCTAGCTAAGATCGCTAATGAAGGTATCTACACTAAATAACAGGTTTTCTACATAGTGGAAACAGCCTTACATTGGAAAGATGCTGCTATTCAGGACTTTCATAGCTAGAGAGGATAAGTCAATGCCAGACTTCAAAACTTCAAAGGACAGGCTGACTCTTGTTATTAACAGAGCTAATGTAGCTGGTGACTTCAAGTTGAAGCCAATGTTTATTTACCATTGAAAATCCTAGGGCCTTTAAGAATTATGCTACGTCTACCCTGCCTCTGCCCTACAAATGGAACAACAAAGCCTAGATAACAGCACATGATTACTTGATATTTTAAGCCCACTGTTGAGACCTACTGCTTAAAAAAAGATTCCTTTCAAATTATTACTGCCCACTGACAATGCACCCAGTCACCTAAGAGCTCTGATGGAGATGTACAATGAGATTAATGTCATTTTTATACTTGCTAGTGCAACGCTCATTCTGCAGCCCATGGATCAAGGAGTAATTTCAACTTTTGAGTCTTATTATTTAGGAAATAGTATTATTATTAATAATAAAATATAATATTTAGGAAATATATTTCATAATGCTATAGCTTCCATAAATAGCAATTCTTCTGATGAATCTGGGCAAAATAAATTGAAGGCCTTAACTGGAAAGGATTCACCATTCCAGATGCCGTTAAGAACATTCTGATTCATGTGAAGAGGCCAAAATGTCTCCATGAACAGGAGTTTGGAAGAAGTTGATTCCAACATCATGGATGAATTTGAGGGGTTCAAAACTTCAGTGGAGGAAATAACTGCAGATATGGTGGAAATAGCAAGGGAACTAGCATAAGAAGGGGAGGCTGAAGTTGTGGCTGAATTCTCATGATAAACCTGAACAGATGAGGAATTGCTTCTTATGGATGACCACAGTGGTTTCCTGAGATGGAATCTACTTCTGGTAAAGATGTGTAAAGACTATTGAAAGGACAACAAAGGGTTTGGAATATTACATAGACTTAGTTGATAAAGCAGTGGCAGGGTTTGAGAGGCCTGATTTCAATTTTGTAAGAAGTTCTACCATAGGTAAAACACTATTAAAATGGCACTGCATGCTACCGAGAAGTCATTTGTGAAAGAAGAAACAACCAATGTGGTAAACTTCATTGCTGCCTTATTTTAAGAAATTGCCTCAGCTCTCCAGTCTTCAGCAACCACCACCCTAATCAGTGAGCAACCATCAGCATTGAGGCAAGACTCTCTACAAGCAAAAAGATTACAGTTTGCTCAGGTGATAGCATTTTAGTAATGAGCTATTTTTAAATTAAAGTATATACAATTTTTTTAGATATAATACTATTTTACACTCAATAAACTACAGTATAATGTAAAGTGAAAACTGAAAGTCACTCAGTTGTTTCTGACTCTTTGTGACTCTTTGTGACTGAGTCCACAGAATTCTCCAGGCCAGAATACTGGAGTGGGTAGACTTTCCCTTCTCTAGTGGATCTTTCCGACACAGGAATCGAACTGGGGTCTCCTGCATTGCAGGTGGATTCTTTACCAACTTAGCTATCAGGAAAGCCCTAGTATAGTGTAAAGATAACTTTAATGTGCACTGGAAAACCAAAAATTTTGTGCTACTCACTTTATTACGATATTCACTTTATTGCCATGGTCTGAAACTGAACCTGTGGTATCTCCTAACGCCTGTACAGTAACAGATCTCTTAGAACCAGGGCGGGTAAAGCTAGGGTAGAGAGAAAGAATAAGGTAGATGGAGGGATATTATAGTGTGTGACCGTCAGTGTACCACGGCTTCCCTGATAGCTCAGTTGGTAAAGAATCCACCTGCAATGCAGGAGACCCCAGTGAGAAGAAGTGGGCAGAGAGGAGGGGAGGCCATGGGAGGCACGCTAGGCAGAGGGCAAGACAGGGGCAAAGGTACCGACGTAGAGAAATCCCCAGAGTGGTGGAAGCACTGCCAATGACCCTGTAGGAAGGGACCTGACTGAGAAGAGTCAAGATTTTGTCTTGAAGGAAGAAAAGCAGGCACGTGATACCAAAAGATTTTCATTCTTTCAAATTTTACCCAAGGGATGATGTAGAGGGTAGATCTATAAGGGACAAGATAGAAAGCAGTGCTCTAGGTGAGAAATATGAGGGCAAAAGCGAAAGAGGTGGTGATAACACAGAGCCAAGAATGCAAACCTGGAATATCTTCAGGGGGCAGAGATCACAGGACTTGGAAACTTAATTGTCTATGGGCAGGGAATGGGGAGGGAAAGAGGGAAAGGCAGAGGGGAGGCAGGGAGGAGACAGGAATACATGTGGAATGAGTTTCACAATTCTGATTTAAGTGACTGAGCTGAGACTGGCATCCTACACAGAAAACTCCAGAGAAGAAGGATTATGGATAAGAGAATGAAACTGGCAAAGTTTGTAACAGCTAACTGGAGATACCCATATCCTTATCCACAAGTGGAGAGTTCAAGAAAAGGTCTGGCCTAGAGATAAACATAAGTTAAAACCATGGGAAGTGAAAAGTGGAAAAAAAAAAAAAAAGCACCAAGGACTAATCCCAGGAGAAATGCCCTGAGGATGTCACCTATGGGGCAGGTGACAAGAAAGGACCCTGGAAAGCAGCTAGCAGACAAAGAAGGAAAGAGTGGCAGGAGTGGGGGGGGGGGGGGGGCGGGGGCGGTGCCCCAGAGCTAGGGAAGGGAGTGATTCATTTCCTGTGATGCACACTGCAGAGAAAGGCTGGTTCAGTTTGCCAATTAGCTGGCCCTTGTGGCTGACAGTAAAGCGTCTGCCTACAATGTGGGAGACCTGGGTTTGATTCCTGGCTCGGAAAGATCCCCTGGAGAAGGAAATGGCACCCCACTCCAGTACTCTTGCCTGGAAAATCCCACGGACAGAGGATCCTGGTAGGCTACAGTTCACGGGGTCGCAAAGAGTCAGACACAACTGAGCGACTTCACTTTCACTTTCAGTGATCTGGACTGGTTGTTTCAGGAAAGATTGGTAGGCAGCAGGTATCAGATGACCGGAGGTTGAAGGGCTAATGGCAAGGGTGGGGTAAAATGCCAACAATGGGGATAAATGTGTTTGGCCTGAAGCTTGATCATGAAGGAGAGAAAAGAGATAGGCTAGGGGGAGATGCAGGGACAAGAAAGGTGTGATTTTTGTTTTGTTTTTAAGATGGAAAAGACTTGTCCTTATCCATCTGCGGTGGAGAAGAAAGCACAGTGAAAGATTCAGATGATGATTCAGGAGAGAGAGCTGATGGCTCAGGGTTTAGGAATAAGCAAGATGAGGAGAAGGCAGAGGCAGGTGAAAGGGTTCATCTGGGACAGGAGAAGGACACTGGACACTAAGATGGAAGCTTCAGGGACAACGGGGAAGCAGGAGGGCTGAAGGCAAAGCAGCCTGTGGCCAAGCCCAGGGGCCACAGATGGGTGTGAAGCAGTGTCCCAGTGCTAAAGTGGATAGGTAATGCAGAACTTCTTACATGTCAGTTATGCCTCAAAACAAAATGGTTGGGGAAAAAAGAACAAAAGATTATCAGCTCAATCCAAAACTGCTTGAAATGGTCACTTTTGGCCTCAAAATTGCAATATTAATAACTTAGGCTCAAATAGTGCTTACTGTGTTCCAGGCACTAGTTTAAGGGATGTACATGTATTATTAACTTACTTATCCTTATATCCACCCTGAAAGTTAGGCACTATTATTATTTCCTTTAGACAGATAAAGAAACTGAGGCACACAGCTAGTAAGACCGAAGCTAAGGCTCAAAGCCCGCCAGTCTGGCTTTAAGCTTGGTGCTTTTAACCACTGCACCACCTTGCCTCCCAACAGGCTCACTGCCTCCACCTGTAGTCTTAGGCACCCTGCTTTATCTTCTTCATTCCACTGACATCCCCTAAAAAGGCCTCGCGTGTCATCTGTTGGATCCTCCACCCCAACTTCCAATGTGAGTTCCTCACCAGCAGGAACCTTGTTGCCTTCTTCACAGTATTCCCAGTTCCCAGAACCAAGCCTTGCATCTGGGGAAACTAATAAATATCCACTGAATGAAGGAAGGGTGCTGAAACTAAG
The DNA here is from genome assembly GCF_014754425.2 of Oryx dammah. Taxonomy (NCBI): domain Eukaryota; kingdom Metazoa; phylum Chordata; class Mammalia; order Artiodactyla; family Bovidae; genus Oryx; species Oryx dammah. Next base: position 6,997,419 of record NW_024070212.1, read on the forward strand.
GAGAAACAAAGCATCAGGCGGGGAGGAGGGGGCTGTGACGGAAGGGCAGGTGTGGTGGGCGCCCGGAAGTGACAGGACGTCAGGGGCGTGCCTGCTTGAATAAGCCAGATGCCCGGGTCTGGCAGGTGTAACAGGTATACAGTAAATACTCCTGAGCCACTGGTCACTGTCTAGATGACAGGAGTCCTGTTTTAAGATGGTCTAATCTCCAAAGGGCTCCAAGCCCTTCCCCACGTTGGACAGTCTGCCACCGTGGGAAGACAGATGCCTCCAGGGGAACAGGATCTCTCCCAGGAAACCTGTCCAGGAGTCAGAGAAACTGTACAGGGCAAAGCAAGGCAAGCAGAACAGGGGCAGAGGCCCCACCTGGCTCTGAGCCCCAGAGGAATGGCCAAGGGCAGCTGCTGCCAAAAGATACAAAGGATAAAGCTCCCCCAGGGTAGGGAATGGTGGGAATGAGGGAGGAAAGAAAAGCAGACAGAGAGAGAAAGAAAGGCAGCACACACAATGAAAGCGAGGACCTTCATTAAAGGCGCTGCTGAAAAACCCAGAAGGGGAAGGGCCCACAAGACATCAAAGAAGACAGCAAAGCCTCCACACATTTGGATTCCTCCAGAGTAAACAAGTTTCCTCTGCACAACAAAGGGCCTGCCTGGGGCAGCTCTACTGGAAAGATAAACACCGAATTAAATGAAAGCTCCCTAATGTGGAAGCAAGACTCTCTCGTTAAAAGGAAAAGAAAAGCTGCCAGCCCACAGTTCCACTCTGAAGCTTCAAGGTGCCCCATTACGGAGAAAAACCCTAATGGAGTCAATAAATGCTTCTGGGGGGAACATTTACGGAAAAAGCATTTACGGTAAAAAGGAATGTGTTCCTAGAGGCTTACAGACAGCAAGGAAGCAAGTGGGGCTGGAAAGAGGAAGTGACTTTGGGGCTTGATAAGAAAACGTTTCCCATTCCAGATCTGTAGAATTCCAAACACTGATACTCAAAGGCGGTTTCACACCCTGGCCATGGCACCACACCACACCACACCACACGGCGCCTGATTGTTCATCTGATGCGGCTCTCTCATAAAGCCACGGGACTTCAGAGATCTTGTCCACTGTCCTCACAGCATACATGAGGTCATGGAGTTGAGATACTGAACTGGAGAACTAGACAATGGCTAACATGTATTTAGAGTGTACTGTATGCTAGGAATAATGCTGATTTAGCTGCATTATCTCCCAACACCTAGCTAGCAGATAAGAAAGATCTAGAAAGGCTAGAAAGTTTGCCAAGGATCACCCAGCTAAGATCATGAACTCCTTATTGCAAAATTCAGACTTAAATTGAAGAAAGTAGGGAAAACCACTAGACCTTTCAGCGATGACTTAAATCAAATTGCTTATACAGTGGAAGTGAGAAATAGATTCAAGTCATTAGATCTGATAGACAGAGTGCCTGGAGAACTATGGACAGAGGTTCATGACACTGTATAGAAGGCAGGGATCAAGACCATCCCCAAGAAAAAGATGTTAAAAGGCAACATGGTTGTCTGAGGAAGCCTTACAAGTAGCTGTGAAAAGAAGAGAAGCTAAAGGCAAAGGCGATAAGGAAAGATATACCCATCTGAATGCAGAGTTCCAAAGAATAGCAAGGAGAGATAAGAAAGCCTTCCTCAGTGATCAATGCAAAGAAATAGAGGAAAACAATAGAATGGGAAAGGCTAGAGATCTTTTCAAGAAAATTAGAGATACCAAGGGAACATTTCCTGCAAAGATGGGCTCGATAAAGGACAGAAACATTATGGGCCCAACAGAAGCAGAAGATACTAACAAGAAGTGGCAAGAATACATAGAAGAACTGTACAAAAAAGATCTTCATGATCCAAATAACCACGATGGTGTGATCACTCATCTAGAGCCAGACATCCTGGAGTGCAAAGTCAAGTGGGCCTTAGGAAGCATCACTACAAACAAAGCTAGTGGAGGTGATGGAATTCCAGTTGAGCTATTTCAAATCCTGAAAGATGATGCTGTGAAAGTGCTGCACTCAGTATGCCAGCAAATTTGGAAAACTCCGCAGTGGCCACAGGACTGGAAAAGGTCAGTTTTCTTACCAATCCCAAAGAAAGGCAATGCCAAAGAATGCTCAAACTACCACACAACTCATCTCACATGCTAGCAAATTAATGCTCAAAATTCTCCAAGCCAGGCTTCAACAGTATGTGAACTGAAAACTTCAGGATGTTCAAGCTGGATTTAGAAAAGGTAAAGGAACCAGAGATCAAATTGCCAACATCTGTTGGATCATCAAAAAAGCAAGAGAGTTCTAGAAAAACATCTACTTTTGCTTTATTGACTACGCCAAAGCCTTTGATTGTGTGGATCACAACAATTCTTCAAGAGAATTGTGGAAAATTCTTCAAGAGATGGGAATACCAGATCACCTTACCTGCCTTGTGAGAAATCTGTATGAGCTCAAGAAGCAAAAGTTAGAACTGGGCATGGAACAACATACTGGTTCCAAATTGGGAAAGAAGTACGTCAAGGCTGTATATTGTCACCCTGCTTATTTAACTTATATGCAGAGTACATCTTGCGAAATGCGAGGCTGGATGAAGAACAAGTCAGAATCAAAACTGCCAGGAGAAATATCAATAACCTCAGATACGCAGATGACACCACCCTTATGGCAGAAAGTGAAGAGGAATTAAAGAGCTTCTTGATGAAACTGAAAGAGGAGAGTGAAAAAAAGCTGGCTTAAAACTCAACATTCAAAAAAATGAAGATCATGGCATTCTGTCTCCTCTGCTGCTGCTGCTGCTAAGTCGCTTCAGTTGTGTCTGACTCTGTGCGACCCCATAGACGGCAGCCCACTAGGCTCCTCTGTCCCTGGGATTCTCCAGGCAAGAATACTGGAGTTCTCCTCACTTCATGGCAAATAGATGAGGAAACAATGGAAACAGTGACAGACTTTATTTTGGGGGGGCTGTAAATTCACTGCAGATGGTGACTGCAGCCATGAAATTCAAAGATGCGTGCTCCATGGAAGAAAAGCTCTGACCATACTAGAGAGCATATTAAAAATCATAGACATTACTTTATTGACAAAAGTCCATATAGTGAAAGCTATGGTTTTTCCAGTAGTCATATGAATGTCAGAGTTGGACCATAAAGAAAGCTGAACGCTGAAGAATTGATGCTTTTGAACTTGGTGTTGGAGAAGACACTTGACAGTCTCTTGGACTGCAAGGAGGTCAAACTAATCAATCCTAAAGGAAATCAGTCCTGAATAGTCATTGGAAGGACTGGTGCTGAAGCTGAAGCTCCAATACTTTGGCCACCTGATGTGAAGAACTGACTCATTGGAAAAGACCTGATGTTGGGAAAGATTGAGGGCAGGAGGAGAAGGGGATGACAGAGGATGAGATGGTTGGATGGCATCACCGACTGGATGGACATGAGTTTGAGCCAGCTCCAGGAGTTGGTGATGGACAGGGAAGGCTGAAGAGCTGCAGTCCATGGGGTTGCGAAGAGCTGGACACAACTGAGTGACTGAACTGACTGACCTAGCTAAGAAATGGTTGACTTAGCACTCAAGCCTAGAATTCACCTGAAAAGTGCCAGAACCCAAGCTCTCCATTGCTTCTCGAGTCTGCAGGTTCAGCACTCCCTCTATCATACCACACTGCCTTTTCATTTCTGTGATAGTTAATTTTGTGGGCAAATTTGACAGAGCCATAGTGCCGATACTTGACCAAACACTATTCTAGATATTGCCGTGAAGGTATTTTTCATACGAGAGTAAACATCTGAATCGACAGATTGAATAAAGCAGATTACCTTCCATAATATAGCTGGGCTTCATCCAATCAATCAGCTGAAAGTCTTAACAGAACAAAGACAGACCTCCTTGGAAGAAGAGGGAATTGTGCCAGCAGACCACTTTAAGACTTAAACTGCAACTCTTTTCTGGGTTTTCAGCCTGGAGCCTACCCTGCAGATTTTGGACTCGCTGCACCTCCGTAATCATGTGAGCCAATTCCTTAAAATTAGTACATGTGTGTGTATCTTCCTAAGACAATTTACATCACCCCACAGGCCAGATTCTCACTTACACAAGTTGGGGAAGGCCTCCCTACTTCCCTTTCTCTGCAAGGATGTATGATACACAGAGTGCACATTCAAGCCATGCTCAACCTCTTTAAAGAGACACAGTCAGTGCTTCGACATCTTAAACTCAGAAGCAAGTATACTGAGCCTGACAGGTTTTCCTAAAATGAACCTAGATGTTTCCACATGTAGAACATCAGTTACATTCTTCTTAGGGAGAATGGTAAACAGAAGATGCCAAGTAGCTGAACTCTCATGTATAGTACTGTAATTTGAAAGAAAAAAAAAATCACCAAAAAGGTTATAAAAGGAGAGGGACATGTAGCTGATGGGCCCAGTGTCTCAATGCTGACCACCTGTCACAGCCGGAAGCGTGTTACCATGCTGGTCTCTCCCTGCAGCCTCAGTCACCATCAATCACCACCGTGAGCACTCTCTCCAGCCTTCCAGTCTCCCCCTCAAGGCCATATGACCTCACTTCCACCTACTCCCAAACTTCCCAGGTGGCTCAGTGGGAAAGAACGCCCCTGCCAACACAGGGATGCAGGAGATGCAGGTTCGATCCCTGGGTCAGCAAGATCCCTTGAAGGAGGAAAGGTCAACCCACTCCAGAATTCTTTTTGGGAAAATCTCATGGACAGAGGAGCCTGGCAGGCTACAGTCCAAGGGGCTGCAAAGAGTTGGACATGACTGAGTGACTGAACACACACAGACACACACACATAAAAACACACTACCTACCCCTGCCATTCAAGGTCATCCTTCTTCATCAAGCAGACTGTTGAGAAGTCAGTCCCTGCTGAAATTTCTACTCAATCTCCATATTCATTTTGGCCCAGAGTAAACACTGAATAAATGCTGCTGACAATGACTAAGACGACACACATCCTTTGCCACCATCATTGACCATGTCCACCGCTTTATTCAACAGATATTTACTGTGTGAAGAGTAGTCCTTACCCCACCACGCCCCCCACCCTAGAGCTTGTCCTCTACTGAAGATAGATGACACTATGTATCTGGTAGAGAGTGGGCTAAATGCTGATGGTAGCAGCACCAGCCAAGGGTGAAAAGAACACAGAAACCTAGACGGGAAAAGTGTTTAAATTTGGGGGAAGGGGCAGGTAAGGGAAAGGGACAGTGGGAGCTGGAAGGCAGCCTCCCCAGAAGACAGGATAGGGAAGAATGACTAGAATGGCCGCCTGGAGGCAAAGGCAGGGAACGCTGACAGTTGGAACAGCAGTGAAAATGGGAGGGAGGTGCTTAGGGAGGAGTAGAGGGGAAGACAAGAAGGAAAAAATGATAGGAAGGGGTCCCCACTGGAATCTCTATTCATTCCACAAAGAGAATCCTTCCTGGTATCACAGGAAATCATACCAAGCTTCAGTTCAGTTCAGTTCCATTCAGTTGCTCAGTTGTGTCCAACTCTTTGCGACCCCACGAATTGCAGCACGCCGGGCCTCCCTGTCCATCACCAACTCCCGGAGTTCACTCAAACTCACTGCCATCGAGTCCGTGATGCCATCTAGCCATCTCACCCTCTGTCGTTCCCTTCTCCTCCTGCCCCCAATCCCTCCCAGCATCAGAGTCTTTTCCAATGAGTCAACTCTTCGCATGAGGTGGCCAAAGTACTGGAGTTTCAGCCTCAGCATCAGTCCTTCCAATGAACACCCAGGACTGGTCTCCTTTAGGATGGACTGGTTGGATCTCAACCTACCCCCACCCAAAAGAGCCCTGCAGGGTTTGGAAGGGGAAGGAAAGAGCAGCTCCCACAGCAGGAGGGGAAGAAGACCCAGCTCTCAGAGTAGTCTTTATGAAATGCTTTTCTCTTCAAAAGGCCAAACCTGCCCTCTCTAGCAAATGGCTGAGAAGTCACTTCTGATTAGGTACATAGAGGCTACATCAAGCTCTTCAGACAGTTATAAGAACAAAGTTCAAACACTCAACCTCTAGATAACTTCTCTGTGCCCAACCTCTTTCACTCCAGGGCTTCACCAGAGACAATGCCCTTTACTTTTCAGTTAGAATATCTTTGTATATGTGCATCCCGGCTGCCAGCTGTATTGTGGGTTCAAAAGCCTTTGAGGTGTAGCCATGACTCTGCACCAACAAGGAAGCAGGGCATTGACAAAGAAGAGTTAATAATGTAAAGGCATCAATCTAATCCTGCTAGCAGCTCCGAGGGCAAATCCTCCAGTTCAGAAGTGAGCAGATCAGCTTTTGTTCTCTGAGCAAAGTGGCCAGCTATAGGTCTGCAAAAATGAAAAGTAAATCTTCCTCCCAGTATAGACACTTAGTTCCTCTTTCCAGAATGAACCACAGTTACCAGTTCTGGAGCTGTTCTATGCATAGTGGGCATATATGAAAACACATATTTACATGTATATATTTTTACACAATATAATTGGTATGCTACAAATTCACAGTTCTACATCTCGGTTTTTGTTTTTTTAAAAACTCAGCAAAATATCTTGGAGATGATTTTTTATCAGTTCACAGAGAACCAATTCATCCTTTTTAGAGGTTCTGCAATATTTCATTACTTGTAACCATAAATCATTATAAAATTGCCTCTTGATAGTTCCAATTTTTATAACTTTATATATGCATCATTTCACACATGTATGGGTATACCCTTAAGAGGAATTTTTAGAAGAGAATTTGAGGGTGATTTGGGGGTCAAAAGCATGTGAAACTTTAAATTTAATGATTTCCATATTTTTCCCCATAGGGTTTCCACTGTTACCACACACTATGTCAACCTGTGTGTCTGAGTTCATCTCTGAGCTTTCTATTCCAGCCCACTTACTAATGCATCAGCACAGTCTCACAGCTCTGTAGTATGCTTTTGCACCTGGAAAGCCACTCCTCTGGCATCACTCATCTTTTCTAGGATTTTTCCTATTCTTGCTTTTTCCCATTTAAAAAAATTATAATAGCTAAAAGCAGAGACCTTACTTTGCCAACAAAGGTCCATCTAGTCAAAGCTATGGTTTTTCCAGTGGTCATGTATGGATATGAGAGTTGGCCTGTGAAGAAAGCTGAGCACCGAAGAATTGATGCTTTTGAACTGTGGTGTTGGAAAAGACTCTTGAGAGTCCCTTGGACTGCAAGGAGATCCAACCAGTCCATTCTGAAGGAGATCAGTCCTGGGTGTTCTTTGGAAGGAATGATGCTAAAGCTGAAACTCCAGTACTTTGGCCACCTCACACGAAGAGTTGACTCATTGGAAAAGACTCTGATGCTGGGAGGGATTGAGGGCAGGAGGAGAAGGGGACGACAGAGGATGAAATGGCTGGATGGCATCACCGACTCGATGGACGTGAGTCTGAGTGAACTCCGGGAGTTGGTGATGGACAGGGAGGCCTGGCGTGCTGCAATTCATGGGGTTGCAGAGAGTCGACTGAACTTAACTGAACATGTATTTGGTGTTTACCATATGCCAAGTTCCAGATTTGGCATTTTAAATATATCTGCTTATCCAATCAAAACAATAATTCTATGAGGAAGATCCTCTTGTTATTCCTACTTTTTCCAAAAGAGGAAACTAAGGCACAGAGAGGTTATGGAATTTGCCCAAAATCACACAGCTAGTGACCAGTGCAACTTGAATGGAAACCGAAAATCTCTACCCTTCATCACTTAGTAAAACTGCCTTTTGCAATGGGAGACTGCTTTTGCCATTTTCTAACTTCTTGAATTGAATGTTTAATTAATTTGATTTTCATGATTGATCATCTATTACTGTAAATAATTAAACCTTTGATTTTCCTCTGAGCACTCTCTTTATCTGTAGCCTATAGTTTTAAATATGATAGCTTACCAAGGTGCCTACTTTGCTGATAAAAATTTATATTATAATGTTAAATTTATAGATTAACATAAGGAGAATTAACATTTGTATGATGTTGAGATTTCCCAACCAAGAACTTTTCAACTATTTGATTTTCTTCATATAAACATATATATTTTATTATGATTATTTAGGTATTTTATCTTTTTTAAGATAAAAAAGTTTTTAAAGATAAAAATAGTTATTTCAGTGGATATTTTCTTCCACTATGACTTCCAACTGGTTGATGCTGGTACAAGAAACCACAGCTATCTAAATGTATTTACTGGACCTTACCTCAAAATTCTCTTATTTCTATCTAATAGCTTTCAGTTTATTTTCATGGGTTTCCCACATAAAAATATAAACAATATTAACTTTTTACCTAATACTCATACTTCTTGCTCCCACATGTACTGTTAGAGAGATGATAAAAGACACCTCGGTCTTGCTCCTGACTTTTAATGAGACTTGAAGACTGGAGATACTGGAATAATGTCTGCCCTGAGGGTTTACAGAACTACAGAATTTAGAAGTAGGAAAAAAAACTACTTAGATAATTGAAAATTATCTTATTTGTTTTATGAAGGTGATTTTGTATGAAAATTTTCTTTGGGATCTGATTTGGGAGTATAAGCAGCTCTACTGTAAAAATGTGTTTGCTGATATCCAGCTTAAATGCTTCTTTGTTTGATAGTTTAAACATCTTTAATTTTCTGTTATAAAAGTAACACACATTCTTTAAAGAAAATTTAGAATCTAGAGAGAAACAGAGAAAATATTTTTTAGGTGAAGTGGTTGCTCTGGGCTTGGGGGAACGATCCACCACCCACATTGTGTACCCACCTGCCTGTTCATCCGCATCCACAGCAGCGACCGTGCCTACCTGGGCCTCCTGAGCTGCTGCTGTTCCTCTCGCTCTCTCCGTCTTCCTGGCCATCAGCATTCTGCTGCGTGTGCTGTAGGCTCAGTTTGTGGCAGACCTCAAAGGCCTGCCCCACCGTCCGGACGATTCGCATAGCTTGGCTCTGGGAAGGATAAAGGAAAGAAGAGAATGAAGGATGTGGAGACCCTCTACAAGGACACAAGAAGGGCCGAGGTGGGAAAGGATATGCAGAAGGCATGCAGACACCCATGAAGCCAGCAAGGGAAAGAGATGGAAAAACCTAATGTTGTTTGGCTGTGCACATACTCACAAAGAAGTATGCAAAAACATTTTCCCTTCCCTCAATTACTCCAGAAAATAGAAACTGTCACCACAGTTTGGAAACAATCAGTCAACTGAATGGACAGATAGCAAAGATTCCAATTCTGGACTTAGCCCAATTCTACCTCCCAAGTTTGACAACAGTGGTTGATACGGTTCAGAATTCTTTTGGCAACCATGATCAAATGTTTCATGGGTTCATCACATGAAGAGTAACTCAGCTGTCATTTTCTTTTTCCTGCTAGAAATGGTGGGTTTCCCTGGTGTTCCTGCAGACCACGGGCTGTGAAGATAGAGGACTGAGAAGCCACGGTCTAAACAGCAGAACCTGCTGAGGACCAGAGTCCAGATCCCTTGGAACGCGACTGGCAGCCAACCATATCTGAGCTGAGTTTCCCAGCCTTGCTCTAAAGACATCGCTCACTGGGTCCACTCTTTTGCTACTTTCTTTCTTTTCATTCTTTCTTTTTCTTGCTATTTAACCTCTTCCTCTAACTGCCCGAGCATTGCGCTTAACCCTAGCTCTTGGTATTCCACTCCTTAGCTAGAACAGCAGGTGGTGGTTTTGTTCAGTTGCTCAGTCGTGTCTGACTCTTTGCGACCCCGTGGACTGCAGCCCTCCAGGCTTCCCTGCCCTTCATCATCTCCCAGAGTTTGCACAAACTGATGTCCATTGAGTCGGTGATGCCATCCAACCATCTCATCTTCTGTCACCCCCTACTCTTTCTGCCTTCAGTTTTTCCCAGCATCAGGGTCTTTTCCATTGAGTCAGCTCTTTGCATCAGATGGCCAAAGTTATGGGAGCTTCAGGACAGCAGGGGACAGGACAAAAGAGCCTGCTCCTGAAAGGAGTCTTAAGGGGCCCATACAGGCTAGGAGGAACAGCCACACGCAAGATTTTCAGGGCATGGTCTCCAAAGTAGACAACTGATTATGATTTGCTAATTGTTCTGCTTTCACTTTCCTTCAAAGACCAAGAATGAATTCAGTGAGAGCTGTGCAAGGTTTAAGAACTCAGGATGGTAAACTGAAGGTCACTGTTCCTTTTACAAAAGTGGTCCCCAACCATTCTGCCACCACAGACCGTGGACTATTTAACTGTGGCTGTCACTCTACGCCTTGAATCAATTAATCACATCTTGGATAATCTGACTTCAGGTCAGTTGTGACTACCTAGTGACACCATCAGTTGACCCATCATGTTGGGGAAAAACAAAACAAAACAAAACAAAGTAACATCAGCAGTCAGGCAGAGCTTCTCATCAGCAAACCAATTCAATTATAGACAAAAGCAGAGTCCACTGTTCTGATAGCCTGTAAGGCCTTGTTGAGGGTAAATGTGTGATTCATTTATGCTTTTCATAATATTGAAATTAGCTCATATTTCTCCATTACTATGCCCAAGAACCCCTAATTGCCTTAGACCCCATGTGTGGAACTGCTGCTCTAATTCATTCTCTGCTAGGTGTTAAGTCCCCAAATAGCTACCCTTACTATTTTCTCAAGCCTTCCATTACGTCTATGTCCCCTCTTTTCATCTGAGGTTAGAGCATTCATGTTCATGAAAAAGTATCTTAGCCAATCACCATCATATACCTACTTCAGATCTCAGTCAACTTCTTCTTTTTCTGATGTTTCCCAAACTACTTCCTAGAAGTGACTGTCTTAGAGCTCAAACCCCTTTTAGTCCACAATGCAAACTCTAGGGATGTTCTTATCTCTTACCTGGAACATCCTGACATGTCTGGATGATGACCACTTCAAGTGAGGCAGGAAGAAGGTAGTAACTTCTGCAGGGTCCCCATCACCCAGCAGTGAGTCAGAGCCTCTGTCCTGTATGTTCACACTTGACTTCCCTCTGTTTTCCAAAGGTCAGGCTGAGGCCCTTTCTCCCACCACAGGTTTGTACTATCTGAGAGACAACAACTCCTTCTGCACTGGAAGTTGAGGAGCAGCAGGCACTGGTCTTAAGCAAGAAGCCTCCATCTTTCTCATTTTTCAAATATATAAAAATGTGTGATTTAGAGGGCACAGTCCCTAGCCAATCCAGACCAAGTGCACCACAGCTTTCCCATTTCCTTTGACAATCAAGCTGTGCTCTGATAAGGAGGCTGAGCCAGGAAGCTCAATCCTTGGGTGAAAATGGAGAAGAGTCTGATCTACTCAAAAGAGTTCTCCCCGCAGGCCTTAGATCTGGTGTTGCTTATTCTCTTTAAGAAAAAAAGAGCAGACTGCCTGCCTGTGGTTAATCTTTTACAGCAATGCTCATTCCCAGTTTACCGAACATTAGAGATGCTATGACCTGCCTACCAAGGACAGCCAGGGTCCATTACACACAGCCTTGCCCCTTTCCCTTCTTCTGACCCTCAGAAATTTTGCTCTCTTAGGCATCTTTACAAGCGACAGAAAAGGGCAAATTTGGGGAAGTCTAGAAATAAAATACGGTAAGTCTAAATGATATGGAGAGATTATGTATTTAATTCCATTACTTCCTTATTTTACATAAATTAACCCAGATAAATCATAGTGCATAAGTACCTGCAAAGGCTGAGTTAGTCTTTTCCCAACTGTATCATTACCAGAGTAGAGACCCAGTTTCCCTCTTAAAAACAGATGTGTGCTCAATTGCTCAGTCCTATCTGACTCTTCGTGACCCCATGAACAATAGCCCGCCAGACTCCTCTGTCCATGGATTTTTTCAGGCAAGAATACTGGAGTGGGTTGCCATACGGAAAGTTCCAAATTTAAAGCATCTGTTGCTTTAAAATCTAAGGTTCTCCTAAGGAGGACATGTTACAAATTCCTCCAGATCTGTAAGTCACAGACACATCCCTTAATTAACTCTTAAGATGATATTAAAAATGGAAGGGTCCTCAAACAAGTGTCCTTGAGTCTGAGGGATAAACCAGAGAAGGGACAGGATTTCTAAATGTGTCTTTGGAAGGAAACACACCAATATAAGTAAGAGGATGTAGTTAGTGGGAAATGACTTTTCAGAGGACCTGCCTTTCTCATGCATCAAGCTGACAACAGATGATGAGATTCACTCAGGACTGAGTATCTGCAGAAACTGGACCCTGGCTCAAATCCTTATTCTCTCACCTTCATCAGGGACCATCAACTGACATACATTCAGCCAACTATTGGCTGAGTTGGCAGTCTCAGCCAACTATTTACAAGCCCACAATGGTTGGAAGGAAGTGGCTGGTCTTAATGCTTAATACTCATATTAATATTTAATATTCCGTGTCTCTTTTTAGTACATTTACCATGATAAGCAATTTGCCCTCGCCTCTATCATCTGATTCCCTGGAAAGAGTGGAAAATGCAGACTTACAGTTCACTGGTCCTGGTTTCCCTATGTTAGAAATGACTCCCCACCTTCCATTTCCTTCCTAGCCTCCCTTCCTCACATTTGCACTACAAAACACCTCTGTAAACTTCAACTGAAAAAGTGAATCACCGATGTTTATACTCTCTCCTTTGCCTCATAGAGAAATAAATATACGGCTAACTTATATGACAGCCCCTCCCACAGTGCCTGGCATATACCAAGTGCTCAAGAAATGTTTTATTCTGAATATGGAATTCATTGCACCAAAGGGGGAAATACAGAAAACAAACAGTAGTTCAGAAAAGGCTGGGCTTACTTTATCAATAACAGAAACATGAAGACCTGAAGGGAACTGACTCTTAACGTAGGCAAGTTAGCATCAAAAGGGCTAAAGTCATCATCTCTCTGTCCCCATAGCAACAGAGAAGAACTGGGCCAAATCTTCTTTGGTCTGAGCTGGAGAGATGGTTTCTGCTGCAAGGAAATTGTTGAGTAAGAGTTCTGGATTGGCACATTTGGGGCTGAATAACATTTTGATTTATCCTTTACTCCTCTTTAATGTGAAGGCTGTATTTCTATTCACAGTAAAAGGACACAGTCTTGCCTAGAGAATCCCAGGGATGGGGGAGCCTGGTGGGCTGCCGTCTATGGGGTCACACAGAGTTGGACACGACTGAAGCGACTTAGCAGTAGCATGTTTCATGAAGAGCTCTCTGCATTTGAATACACAATGAAGCTACCCTATCTGCTTCACAGAATGATTATATACATGTAAGAGACTGCCCCTTCCCACTCACCACTCTAGCAGTTAGAAGGGGCTGGATGACTACTCCCACTTCTCTCACAACTGCGAGGTGAGTTCAGATGTCTCTTGACCTGTTAGGCTCCTCTTCCCTCACTAGTGAAAAGTCTACTTTCAGAAGTGCTGGGGGACCGTTACTTGCAGGTGGCTCAGAGGGCCAGCCCACAGCTGGCAGGAGCTCCCACCACTGGTACCATCTGCTCTTCCATGGCCATGCTGGTGCCTGCCTGCCAGGCCTACCCCACGTGGTGACGGGACCTTCTAGCCTTCTGAGCAAGAACACTAGTTCTGCCTGCACCTTGCAATACAGGAATCACACATGCTGGGACGTATAGTTTATAAACCAGGTCTAACTCAAGGAGGAGAAGGTTTAAGAAAAACCCCTTCCAACGGCCCCGCACAGGTCACCAGGAAGCAAGTGCTCACACACCATGACCTTTGGAAAGCACACTGGGGTTTTAGAGACATGAAGGTAGCCAGGGATGAAGCAGAACAAATAACCAGCATGTTGGGAAGGCAGCCTTTTTCAGCTCTAGGATATGACCATTCTCTGGAATTTGCTAGGTTTAAAAAAAAAAAAAAAGCATCATTACACTGTATTATTTCTGTACAAATCCAGTTCAGTGTTACATAAGCCATTGAAAGTACTTGGCCACATGGATCAAATCTTCCCGTCCAAAAGCCAGTTTTGTGTTAGCAACTCTAAAGTATCTGTGGACGTTTAGTTGTCAAGATTAGAATGGATATGGCTGCTTTGATGTTTTCAAAGCCAAGAGGGCATATCTAACCTCAGAGTGGTTCTAGGCTGCAGATAGTGCACTAAAGCCCATGGGGGTGCCAATTACAGGCAATTTCATAAGAAGAGGATTGGGTAAGAAGCTGTCTTAGAACTTTACAACACTTGCCCAAGTGGCACCCAGAAATGTTTCTTTAAATCATCTATTTAATCATATTGACAAAACCCTCTTTCTCCTCCCTCCAACCTCAATCCAACACAGAAGTCAAGATGCAAGAAATAGCTAGTCTCTTCTGTATGCTTAATGTGGGTACCAACTGTATTGGGAGTTGGCATTAATATCTGATGAACTGCAGCAAAAATCATGAAAATATTAATAACACTATATTCTCAGTGCGGGTGGGTATCTACTCAAAAGCAGACAAGAGCCTGCAATGGTACCTTTAGAAAGATAGAAGTCAGAAGGTTGATTTCTGCATTTTACTGGCCCATAGGAAAATAATAGTCAATCATGATTTTATTTTCTGTTTTCATTTTAAGCCATCTTGTTGTTGGTTGGCCCTTGTAAATCTGGAGAATCTTTTGAGTGCTGCATATATGTAAAGAATGGTAAGTACTGTTAGTCTTATTCTACAGCTGATTTAGTAAATAACTGTGGCAGTGTTCCGAATTTCACTGTTCTGGAAAAAGTGCTCTCTACTTCACAATTCATGGCAATAAGTAAAGGAGTCATCAGATAAGTAAGGAAAGTGACGAGTGTGTGCTAAGTCACTTCAGTCGTGTTCAACTCTGTGCCACCCTATGGACTATCGCCTGCCAGGTTCCTCCATTCTCTGTCTGGGCAACAATATTGGAGTGGGTTGCCATTTCCTTCTCCAGGGAATCTTCCTGACCCAGGGATCAAACTTATGTCTCCTGCACTGGCAGGCAGGTTCTTTACCAATAGCACCACCTGGGAAGACCAAAGTGACTAGAAGAAGCTCAAAATGCAAGGTGTATACAATGATGATGATGATGACGGGGGAAGAAGAGAGGACTGGGGGCCCACTTCCTCCAAGTAAGCACCTTTCTTAGTCCACCAGCTTTCTACCCCAGCGTACATCCCCTCCCCTGCGGCTCTGTCTCTCCTGAGAGCTGGAGGTTTATCTGCCAAGTTCGTCTGAATTCTAAGAAACTTCAGCCCAGTAAGTCAGTCTAGAATAACTCACAGGTTTATCATTCTTTTCATTTATCATGGCAAGAAAGTACAGTGCCCTTCTCTTGACCTTAACACCACAGAATCTCAGCAAAAATAGAACTGAAGTTCATGTTTCTTTCATGTGTTTTTTGAACCTTAGTAAAAGATTTAAGCTTATATCTATCAAGGGATTTCAATCTATAGAATCTGCAATGCTGAAGCAAGAAAATACGTCTGAAATTGTATGTAGAGGAGGATCAAACAAACTAAGGCTCTGAACTGAAAAATGGCTTAGGTTTCTGTCTAACAGGTTATTTAATGGCCTTGATCATATAATTTGATCAAGGCAATGCCTTGGACACCAGAATACTGCTACTATGGAGAAAGCTTAGTTTCAAAGTAGGTTTACACTTTCAACATTGACAGGAGATAGTAGACCTTAGAATTTCCAATGGACTTCTGGGTTTTTCCTTATACTCTGTTAGTCCATGAACCACAGCAGCATAGAGAAAAGAAGGCCGAGTTGTAACCTCAGTACTATCAGTAACCACCTAGATGACCACATGTGAGTGAATTTACTTTTCTAGGTATTGATTTCCTCTCCATAAACAGAGAGTTTTAGACTACATGAATCCTGAGACTTACGATTTCTGTATTTTGACTTCTCAACTCAACCTCACACTAACATTTAAAATATAAAAAAGAGCCTCCTTCCCTAAATTTAGGACCTATCTCTCCTCCCTAACTTGAACCTGGCCAGGGAAGTACTCATTCTTTAGCACATGACTGACATCACTGTGCAAAATCCATGGCAAAACCTTAAGGATGGCTAACCTTCTGTGCTGTGGCCCCTGACCCGACGGTGGCAGTATTGGCAGTATTACAGGAGGAGATGATTTCTCCTAACCCAAACCAACTGAGCCGTGACTGCAGGCAGAACAGTTTCAAGGAGCTACCCGTGAAGATACTGGGCAGACTCCTGTGGCTCTTGTTAATCACCAGCACTTCACACACCAATGCACTAAGTACAGTCACACCTGGTCAGGGCAGACAGCCACATCCACCTGCGGCTGGGAGCGTATGACAGGAGTGGGACCTCCACTACACGGGAGGGATCAAGAGACACACAGAGGCTTCACAGGAGGCAAAAGGCCTTGCAGATGAATACTGTCATTACATCCCCGAAGGAGGGAAATGGGAAAGCCGTGTTGCTAGGAAGTGTCACTAACACTCCGGGCGAGGAGAAGACCCTCTTCCAACCCTTTGCTTCTGGTGCTGCTCTGAACAGTGCCGGGATCTCCCCATTCCAGTCCTGGTGATCCCTCCTAGTCACACGGAATTTGTTTCCTGAAGGTCACCTCACTCCACACCCACAGATTAGCATTCCTGGGATGCCTTTCATCTTATTTGGTAGCTGGAGAAACTCAGACGCAGAGAGGCTCACATATATTTTATGAATTTCATGTAACAGAGTCAAGTGGCCAAAGCTTAGACTAGGAAGCAGGAAGCTAGGTTCTTATCTCAGGGTCATTGCTGACTCACTGTGTGACCAGTGGTATTTACTTTCCTGGGCCCTCTCTTTCTCCCACTATAAAATGGGGTCAGGATTAACCATACAAAGATGTTAAGAGAAAAAAAGGAAAATCTGTGTCAAAGTGACTTGGACCATTCAGAGTTAAGGAGCTCTTCATACCCCAGTAACAAGTACAGTAGAATTCATTTACGAGTAGACCTTGGAGAAATAGGTTTATTCCTCAGTCATGCAATTTCCTGATGAAGATAATAAAATGCAGCAGTGAAGGAGGTAAGCTCCAGTGTCAGAGTTTCTAGGTATAGTTCTAACTCCACCACTTTTTTTGCACGGGGAGGCGGTGGTGTGCTACATGTGGGATCTCAGTTCCCCAATCAGGGATCAAACCTGAGCCCCATGCAGCTGGAATTCAGAGTTCCAACCACTGAACCACGAGGGAAGCCTCTGCACCACTTATTATGAGTTTCATCCCTTAAGCTTCTATTTTCTCATCCATAAAACTCAGCACATCATAGGACCTACAGCTTACAGGGCTCCTGAAGGAATAAAGTAAAGATAATTTAAATGAAGAGTCTAGAACAGTCACGAGCACATAGCAAGTAACCCAAACTGACTGGATATTATTTGACTTAATAATATAAGGATGGATAATATAGAGTAATAGATGAATGGCTGATAGTATATTATCTCCCTACAATATTCTGCTACCTTACTTTTGATGAAGGCCCAACTGAAAAAAATCAGCTTTTAAAGTTCCAAAGACGAGAACCACATTGGCCACATGGGTAACTAAAGGAAGATCCATAGGCACAGAATAACCGTGGTGCTGGCAGCCAGGTGCAGGGACGTCATCTGCCAGGCAATCTGAGAATCCTACCCATGTTATTAACTATGGGAGAGACAATCACGTTTCCCATGGTGAACTATAAGGTAAGGCTGACCCACATGAGAAGCCTGTCATGGGAAATGCCATGAGGACACACTGGGGACATGACATGATGTGAAGAGCAATAACCAAGCGTTAACATAGCAAGGAGCTCATAGGAGGTTTCTCTACACTATGATCAACATAAAGGCTCTGGAGAACACCCAGGTCCACACTGGCTTCTAGTCAAGAGACCTCCCTGTGTGTGCTTAGTCGCTTTAGTCATGTCTGACTCTGCAATCCCATGGACTATAGTCTGTCAGGCTCCTCTGTCCATGGAATTTTCCAGGCAAGAACACTGGAGTGGGTTGCCAGACCCCTCTCCAAGGGACCTGCCCAATGCAGGGATTGAACCCACGTCTCCTGTCACTTCTGCATTGCAGGAGTTCATTCTTTACTGCTGAGCTACAGTCAAGAGGCCTCCCTACTGACCCACAACAACCAGAAACAACCCTACTAGACACACTTACTCAGGGTATTTAGTACTTTCCCCCTCACCTCTTAAGTATTCCTACCATTTGCCAATTAAAACTCCTTCCCAAGCTAACTATTATCTCTCCAAATCAGAAATGCTTTATAAGAAAGGAAATCACCAGATCTGGAGACTAACCAGGGTAAGCTTGCAAAACCTTGCAGACGTGGTCCCACTCCTCCCCAACTCTGTTTCCTTTGCGGAACAATTAATTCACTTTTCTTTCCTGGCATGGAAACCAGCCCTTCCACCTATAGTTCAGCAGCAATGGGGCTCACAGCCCAGGCTGTCTGTAAACAATTCCTTCAGCCATGTGGCTACAGGCCAACAAAGGGCCTGAGAACCAGCTCAGAAGAGTTAGAGTCTCAGTAGGTGAGGGCAAAAGGGACAGAGAAAATAAAAGAGCCAGAGGTCAGCATTAGCTCTGAGACATGGACAAAACTGGTGTGTGTTGGGGGGACCAGATGACTGCTCCTTTCTCCCTGGGTAATAAGAACTTCATTCTGTGCTTCTCTTCAAGATCAAAGTTCCAGTGGGCATTGTTCTTAGACTCAGGTTTTGGCAGAAGGACTGGACGATCCCACTGTGTTTGCGCTGCTGTACCAGATCAGATGGCAAAGCAAATATAACAATCTCCTTTACCTAGAGTTCCTGCTCAAAATCCTTTCATTCTACATGTCTTCCTGATTCTAGCCAGTCAGTGCTTATTCATGGGACCTTGGGCAAGTCATTTAATCTTTCAATTTACTTATCCCATGGCAATTACCATCTTAACTTCTTCACGTGGATTTTTGGAAGGATCTAGTAAGATTAAACATTAAAGCTCTCTGTAAATTAAAATATGGTATTTGTAACTTTAATAAAGTCCCAGATCCACACAGTCCGGTCTCTGGACAAAACTAAATGTACAGTGGAGCACTCAAAATGAATGACAGGGAATCCCAGTCTTTGTTCCTGTTGAGGAGCCCTGCAGACAATCCAGTTTGTAAGTCTCAGGAACACTGTGCATTTCCTTTCCTTCCTTCCGTGATCCACTACACCTCAAAACCACACAAGTGCTTTTCCCTCTGCTAACCCCTAAATTCTCATCTCTAGTCCCTGTGGCTTTTCTTTCTGTCCTTCTCCCTCTGTTAGGGGAAGCACACTGATTGAAACGTCCCACCCTGGCCAGGCACCATAGTAACCATTGGCATGAGTTGTTTTACGACAGGAGGTCCTGCTAAGGAACACGGAACTAATAAGCCTCCACCAACCAGAAGAGTTCAGGAAAGGTCAAAAGGAGACACCACATGGCCAACCACCTGCCAGAATCCTTCTCTCTGGCATCCATCTTGGCTGAATAAGGCGTGTACCACCAGGAAGGACTCTGAGTCAGAATGATTGGCTAAAGACAACCCGGAAACTAATCCCATCACAATAAAACCCCAGACTGCAAGCCACTGTGGCAGAGCCGTTCTCCTCCTGGGGTTCCTTACCTTTCCTGGGTGCCCTTTCCCAATAAAATCTCTTGCTTTGTCAGCACATGTGTCTCCTTAGACAATTCACTTCTGAGTGTTAGACAAGAGCCCAGTTTCGCGCCCTGGAAGGGGTCCCCCTTCCTGCAACAATTCCTCCGCTTTCTATCAGTTCTTTCATATCCTACTTTCATTTTTTCCCCTTCTCAATTGTACTATTACCCAGAAGTGAAATCTGGTAACCTGCCCTTTCTTCTTTCTACCTTTCCAGTTCTGGCTCTTTCCCTTCAATTCCACGATTTGCACTAAAAAGCCTGAGAATAGGTGGGTAAGGGCACACATCTCCTTAGAGGGAGGGGCTGAATCACCAAAGTATAATTCTCTTTGTGAAGCCAGGGTGGGAGATGGGACATACATAATATTACAGTAAATCTCGACCCTGTCGTGTTTTATTCTTATTATCCCCACTTGGCACAGTACCCACCAATCTATTAAAGATGTCTTAGGACATAAGATGCATTAAGATGTCACATGGCATCAAAGAAGGGACAAGCAGGAGAGAATTCAGAAGTAGTCCTCATAGAAAGTCAGGGTCACTGGTTTGTGTCTAGAGTGGTAAGAATCTTACCATTCCACCTTTATCTGTCAGGGACCTTATAGACACAAATAGTACTTTCCAATTCTCTTCTACAGAAAAGTAATTCCCAGGACATTAACACATATACATGGAAAAAAATATGATTTCATGGCCAATTCAGTTTGTTAAAGCTAAAGGGATTTCTCTAACTTAGGACTTTCTTGCACATTTAAATTAAATAGTTTTAATATGTTAAATGTTAACATATTAAATGTTTTGGATGGTAAATGTTTTACAGGATACATTTTAGGAAATGCTTGTTTTGATGCCCCTCCTTATTTTATAGAGAGGGAAGCTGAGACCAAAGAGGGATACTGACCCTCATAACATAATTCAGGGGTCCAGGAGAGAAGAGGGGTTACAGCTCATGTTTCCTAACCCCAGTTTTGTACATTAGACTCCTGGAGGCATGATAGAGAGGAACCCTGTCTCTACAGAACTGCAAAAGTTGCATTTACTCAAGCATCAAGGTTACTGTACCAAAATAACCATCCAGGACAACCAACATCACAAAGTCTAACTAGATCCCACCATGTCATATTTGGAGGTCACTGATCGGAATACAGAATTATGATGAAGAGAGACTTCAGTGAGTGGCAACCTTCTTTCCTACCACACACCAACATGAGCATCACTCCTGGTGCTGTCTGCCTGCTGTGTTCCAGAGCACTTTTTCAGTGGCTGTGATCTCTCCAGTCTTTTGCATACAACTAAGTACCAAGTTCAAATGAAACTAAAAGAGAATTTCATTATGTACAAGCAATGGCTGACTAGTGAGAGAGGTGCCCTATATCTTGCATTCAAATAGCCACCTCCAAATCTTGCCTCTCCATCAGCAGGGAGACAGGTCAATGTTGGGAACACTCTGCTTCTATCAGAGGAAGAGATGACCAATGACAGCCCCTTTACCTTCTTCTTGGATTTAAAGACATTACACCTGAAGATATTGCTGGCACCATCTCGAGCGATATAGCTGAAGATCTTCAAGTCTTGGGAATCATGAGAGACGTAGAAGATCCTATAGGGAGAACAACAGAAAAATACACTGAAAATGGCTCAGGTTCAAATCTCCAACAAGGAAACCTCTGTTTAAGGACCTCCTGCAGACAGAGCTCTAATCAGTTCTTAGAGAAGGCCTCCTTCCGATGAAAACCACAATGCAGGAGGCACTTTCCGCAAGCTGTACAAACACTGACGTTCCTGTGAGTGACCTCCAGAGGCTGGAGGGTGGACATGGGCAGGACGTGGACCCCACGCTCGCACTGGGCAGTACATCTTTCCTCCTAACTTGTAGGTTACAGGAAAAAAATCATTTGCATCCTTACCAGAGTAGTAAGTTTGCTTCTAATCCAGGGAAATGTGGGGAGGTTTCCTAATACCTCCAAATGAGAAGACTTAGGGAACCAGCAATGCTAACCACATAGGGAGAGACTAAGACACTGTTTCATTATCTAGGCCCCTTGGTGACAGCTAATCCACTTTCCATCCCTCTCCATCAGGCCGAGGTGTCCATGTATTCATTCCATCAGTCAGCCAATCCCCAGAGTGCACACTGGGGGTCAGGCACTGTCCCAGCAGCCAGAGGTACAAGTAACAGGACAGAAAAAAGCCCCCAAATTCATGGAGCTCATAGGCAGGAGATATCAATAAACAAATAGAAAATGAGTGCCATGAAGAAATTATTTGTATGTTATTTAATGTTTGTTTAATCCTTAATGCAAAACCGTCCAAATATTTACAAACTCTTTTAACAACTATAAATAGGAAGTTTTTATGCAGTCAATTGCGTTTTTCCAAATGTTTAAGCATAGACTGTAACCATAAGTCTAACACAGCAAATTTTCTTAAGTCTTTTAAAAATGCACTTACAGTAACACAATGATTACAAAATCTTTTTGCTTTTATACCCGAATCAGTTTTTAAATATTAATGTCATGGCTCAAAATGTAGCTTTATCTTTTTACTCTTACACAGAAGATTTGTTACATGCAAACTAAAGAATTTCTCAGCTTTACTCCCTCCCTCATATTCTCTTTTTTAAAACTATTTTCTACTTATTTCTTGTCTGTGCTGGGTCTCTGTTGTGGTACACGGGCTCTCTGTTGCTGCATGTGGATTTTCTCTAGCTGTGGTGAGTGGCCGAACCCCCTCTTGATAAACGGTGCAATGTCCACTCAAGCCAGAGACCTGGGCAACACCCTCGACTCCTTCCTCCTTTGTTCTCCCATATCTGTCATCATGACCAGGTTCTCTGCAGTCCATCTCCTGACACATCTCTGAAATGTGTTTTTCTTCAATCTCACAGTATTGCCTTAGTCCACAGGTCCTTACTATTCATCTGGAGTCTTGCAACTCACCTAGGGTCTCTCTGCTTCCTACTTCACCTAATGCCAACCCACTGTCTATTCTGCTAAAAAAACCCAGCATTTTTAATAACACAGACAACATCCTGGTATTTCCTTTTAAAAACCATTCAAAGGCTCCCTACTGCCCTCAGGATAAAGCCCAAACTCCTCAGCATGGAGTATCTGCATTTCTGCTTTCATCCCTCTCCAGAGGCCTGACCTACATAGCTCTTCAGGACTAGTTGCATACATCTGCCTGCCCCTGCATCTGTGGTGACACCTCTGGCATCCTTGAAGACTTGCTTCAGAGAAGGCTTCCCTGCCCACATTGCCTCCAAATCTGAGCTGCTGACACCCCTGGGCTCACCTTTACCATAGCACGTATCTCACATGATGATGTTTACACTGAAGCTTCTTGAGGGAACCAAAGACCACATCTTGGTACTCCACTGCCAGCACAGTGACTGGCACAAGAGGTTCCTAACATCTGCGTAGGAGGGGAGGCAGGCATCCTTGCTGTCATTAATAAGCACCCATAATGTACTCTGCTTGGCTATTCATTTTCCCCCTAGAAGACAGGTCCTGTTAGTTCAGATGCGTCACACATAAAGCTCCTCTGATTTCTGAGTTTTTCATTTATTATTACATAACACCCCAATGGAAATGGCAACTCGCTCTAGTATTCCTGCCTGGAGAATCCCATGGACAGGGCAGCTTGGCAGGCTACAGTTCACAGGGTCGTACTGAGTCGGAGATGGCTGAGCACATGTACAAGAACCTAAGGACTGAGAACCACAATTAAAACGGACAGAGCAGACGTGAAGGCAGATGCACACGCCAGCAAGACTCAGAGTCACGGAAGGCACTCAGGGTGGCAGCAAGCTAGGATGCCCTTCACCTTTGTAGACAAAGCACGTTTTCGGCAAACACGATGACAGCCTGGGCATGAATGAAGCCAAACTCTTTGAACTGGAGACAGCTCTGTTATATCTGAGATCAGAAACTCAATGTGCAAGTTATTAAAAGCCTGGAACCTCTAGCTAACCAAAAGGCCAAATAGTTAAGAGCTTGGAAAAATATCTACCAATACAATCAAGAAACATGCAGTTTTTCCATGTGACCTCATTCACCCACAAATTAATAGATCGACAAATTAACGGCTCAGGTCCAAATTTCTAAATCTACAAAATATACTCCAAGAACCACAATGGAGTATTACTCAGCCATTAAAAAGAATACATTTGAATCAGTTCTACTGAGGTGGACGAAACTGGAGCCGATTATACAGAGTGAAGTAAGCCAGAAAGAAAAACACCAATACAGTATACTAATGCATATATATGGAATTTAGAAAGATGGTAATGATGACCCTGTATGCGAGACAGCAAAAGAGACATAGATGTATAGAACGGACTTTTGGACTCTGAGGGAGAGGGAGAGGGTGGGATGATTTGGGAGAATGGCATTGAAACATGTACACTATCAGGTAAGAAATGAATCGCTAGTCTATGTTCGATACTGGATACAGGAAGCTTGGGGCTGGTGCATGGGATGATCCAGAGAGATGATATGGGGTGGGAGGTGGGAGGGGGGTTCAGGATTGGGAACTCATGTACACCCTTGGCGGATTCATGTCAATGTATGGCAAAACCAATACAGTAAAGTAAAATAAAGTAAAAATTAAAATTAAATAATAAAAATAAAAGTTATGAACCTTCAAAAAAAAAAGAACCCTTATTTCTTCATACTTGGGTTTTAAGAACTGTGATTGTGCGAGCATGTGTGTGTACGTGTGTGTATGTGCTGTGGGTGGGACATGGTTGTTGCTCACTCATTCAGTCATAGCCAACTCTTTGCAGCCCCATGGACTACAACACACCAGGCTTCCCTGTCCTTCACCATCGCCCAGAGTTTGCTCAAATTCATGTCCATTGAGTCGGTAATGCCATCCAACAATATCATCCTCTGTCGTCCCCTTCTCCTCCTGTCTTCAATCTTTCCCAGCATCAGGGTTCTTTTCCTAATGAGTTGGTGCTTTCCACCAGGTGGCCAAAGTATTGGAGCTTCAGCTTCATCATCAGTTCTTCCAATGAATATTCAGGGTTGATTTCCTTTAGGATGGACTGGTTGGATCTCCTTGCAGTACAGAGATTCTCAACGTTCTTCTCCAGCAACACAGTTTGAAGACATCAGTTCTTCGGTGCTCAGCTTTTTTTTGTCCAACTCTCACATCCATACATGACTACTGGAAAAACCATAGCTTTGACAATATGGACCTTTGTTGGCAAAGTAAAATCTCTGCTTTTTAATATGCTGTCTAGTTTTACCATAGTTTTTCTTCCAAGGAGCAAAGGTCTTTTGATTTCATGACTGCAATCACCATCTGCAGTGATTTTGCAGCCCAAGAAAATAAAGTCTGTCACCGCTTCGATTGTTTCCCCATCTATTTGTCATGAAGTGATGGGACAGAATGCCATGATCTTCATCTTTTGAATGTTGAATTTTAAGCTAGCTTTTTCACACCCTTCTTTCATGAACTTCCTCAAGAGGCTCTTTGATTCCTCTTTGCTTTCCATCATTTGCCATAAGGATGCTGTCAACTGCATATGTGAGGTTATTGATATTTCTCCTCGCAATCTTGATTCCAGCTTGGGCATCATCCAGCCCAGCATGAACTGACTCACTGGAAAAGACCCTGATGCTGGGAAAGATTGAAGGTGGGAGGAGAAGGGGACGAAAGAAGATGAGATGGTTGGATGGCATCAGTAACGTGATGGACATAAGTTTGAGTCAGCTCCAAGAGTTGGTGATGGACAGGGAAGCCTGGTGTGCTGCAATCCATGGGGTCACAAAGAGTCAGACGCGACTGAGCGACTGAACTGAACTGAACTGAAGATCTTACTGGTTTCCTCGGTAACTCAGCGGTAAAGAATTTACCTGCCATGCAGGAGACGTGGGTTTGATCTCTGAGTTGGGAAGAATCCCAGGAGAAGGAAATGATAACCTACTCCAATATTCTTGCCTGGGAAATCCCATAGACAGAGGAGCCTGGTGAGCTCCACAGCATTTCAAAAGAGTCGGATATGATTGAGTGGCTAAACAAAAGCAAAAGATCTTTTTACATTTATTCTGACTTCAAATTTCTTATAATTTCTTGGCATTATTTCAAAATACGCATAGAATTGTAATTTTCACTCAGTAATGAAACTATATGCTTTAAACCCAAAGCAATAGACTTTTCTGCAGATTATGTTCATAAACTTGCCATAAATAACTGAAATATAAACAATATCTTGGAGGAATTGGATTTGGGGTTTATCATCATGTTGGAATTCAAGTTGCCAAACTGATAAAAACCACAAGACTCACCACCAATCCCAGCCCCCACTTCCTTGACTATTAATCAATAAGTAAATGTGTTTCTCTTAGGAAAATAGAAAAAAAAGTTGGAATACAGAGTAGAAATATACCTATGTAATCATCAGATGTGTCCAACCCAGCACCCCTGTCATTCAGCAATTGTCAGTGGTGGGCAATTCACTCTTGTTAAGAGTATCCATTCCTCCTTTCTGAGGGCTTCTAATTACTTGGGAATTTTCCCTTATACTGATTAGAAATCTACCAACAGGAATGCAGTAGAGAGAAATGGCTGAAAACACTGTCCTTGGCATAGGACAGACAGGGATTATAGCCTCAGACTCTGCTACTTATAGCTGTGAGATCCTGGTCATTATCTTGATTTCCTCATGGCTCTTCACTTGTGAAGCGGGGATAATCACAGTACTGTACCTCATTCATGAGGTTTAAAAAATGAATGTATACAGAAAGATCAGCTTCTAGCAAATATTTAGTAAATGGTAACTGCTGCTAGTACACCACATTACCGCCCTAGTTCTGTCTTAGAGAACAAAGCTAATCCTTCTTCCAAGTGGTGACCATCTGAACATTTGGAAACCATCACCATATTTCTATTTACTCCTCTCATTTTTCCTCTTCAAGAGTTCCTCAGCCAGTCCATTTTCTAGATTACTTATTGCTCTGGTAATAAAGAGCATGGGCTTTGGGTTGAGAGGTTTGGGTTGAAGTCTTAGCTTTGCCACTTCCTAGCTGTTGGCCTTATGCAAACTACTCAGTCGGCATAACTCTTTCATTCCTCATCTGAAATAGGTGAATTAATGATCTCTTCATAGTATTAAGTATTAACTCCCCTCCAACATTTAGCATAATGCCTTAACACATGATGAGTTGTTTGTTTAGTAAATATGATCTCTATCTTCCTTGTTAACCTTTTCTGTATATACACTCCAATTTACCAGTGACTCAAAATACAGTTTACAGAACTAAATGCATATTCCTAAAGGGATGAGAACACCACAGAGTGAATCTGGATACTTTCTATGCCCTAGAACTGAACTGAACTTTTAGCAAAGCCTCTCCGATCTTTTTTTTTTTTCTTTAGTTACAGCATCTCACTGCTTATTCACACTGTGATCACCTCAAACGTTGGAAGCTAATTTGCACAACTGCTCTCAAGGCAGATTTCTTAAGCATATCTGGTAATTGGTTTTGAGGACTGGCTCAGTGATCACTATTTCTTTTTCCAAGCTCTTACAGATCATCTGCTTAATAATCTCTTCTAGAATTTTGCCCAGGGGCAATGACAAGTTCACTAATCTGTAATTCCTAGACTCAGATTTTCCTCTTTTCTGACAAGTGAAATGTCTTATTCTTGTAATCTTCTCATATCTCATCTATTCCTCATGACTTTGCAAAGGTGACCAATGACGACTTTGTAATCATATTCTTCAGGAGCCCAGGTCCTAAGTGAGCAAGGCCTGGACACATTTAAAGGAGTGAGGGAGGGACATCTGCCTACTTCGTCATGGTTTTTGAATTTCTTCCATTTTTCAAATCACCTATGTTCTAGCGTTTCTAGTTTGAAGATCCAGTAGTTCTCTACTTGAGGGAAAAAATAAAAAGGAGAGACATGGTTAGAACAAAGCAACTTCAGAATTTCTTTGTCATGCGCTATTCTTTTCTTTTTAAAATTTTTTTATTGGAAGATAATTGCTTTACAGAATTTTGTTGTTTTCTGTCAAATCTCAACATGAATCAGCCATAGGTATACATATATCATCATCAGCCTTTTCCATGAGCCCAATGCATTCAGACTTTGAATTCCTCTGCACTTATACTTGACCTTAAGCTCTGCTTTCCATACTTCTCAAAGGACATTATATGAAACTGTAGGTAGTCATGTGATTCTTTTTCACAGTCTCACCTTTACGGACCCAGTTAGAATCTTAAGTTCTCACCTCTTATTTCCTGAGGTCATAATCTTATTCTGTCATCATTCCACCCTCTGAAAGTTACACGCTCTAAAATGCCATGGCCATGTACCACCCCCACCGCAGCATTAGTATCCCGCCCCTGTCTCCTCTCATCTCCATGGGGACTGCTGGCTGACCTCTCAACCCACTGGCCACAGAGAATGGAAAGGGTTTTGAGTCACCTGCAACATTTCCTGAGACTACATCCACGCTCCCCCATCTAACACCCACAGACACAGAGCTCCACAGAGAAGTCTCCAAGCTGCCTTCTGCTCAAAACCTGCCAGGTCTTTCCTAGCCAGCTGACACAGCAGAAAGCATGGGACCCCAGAACAGAGGATCTCTCAGCCTTCTTCCCTAATCCATAAACTGAGAGCAATAAAAAGATCTTCCAGAGCAGCTGTAAACTTCTGGGCTGGACAAATATTGAAAGTGGATGAGATGGTAGATGGATAGATACTCCATAACTCATTGCACAGATACTTTAAAACTGTGGAAATAACCCTGGAGACAGCAAATGGAAGAACAAAGAGAAATCAGCACTGTTTCCCCAATATCACCACTCTCTAGGGGTTCTCCAATTTGAACGTGAAAGTCCTGGAAGGCAGGGACATCCTTATCCCACAAGGACACATGGAAACAAACCAGGATTAAAAAGATAAGCTGCCAAGTAACTAGTAGATGGTGAAGACTGAACCCAGCGGGGTCTTAAGGCAAACCTCTGGAGGAAGCAGCAGCATGATGTGAAAACGCAGAGGACGGAGACCGGTGAGTGTGGCAAACCATGAAGCCACGGTCCTGGGAAAACCCAGCATGGCTTCTGCCCACGGGGGTAGTGATTCCCCAAACAGTCCAGCCTGTGCCGTTTCTGTGGGTCCTCCAAAGGAATGTGTTATCTTCAGATGGCCTGGGGAGAATATTAGAAAAGGCAGTGGTCTGGAGGGAGGACCCCAACACTTTACTAATAGAAACAGACCAAAGAAACCTAGAGCAATGAGCAACCCCTCCCCCGCCCCCCAGCCTGTGCATGCTGCCTGAACACTGCTGTGTTCTTCTCTCTTCCTACCCAGTCCTGGAGCATCCACGCAGCTTCACACTTCTGTCCCTAGTCATCATTCCTTTCCCTTTGTCTCTTATTTTAATCTAATCTTTAGATAAAATTGCCTTTCATTTTGATGGTTTTTCTTGTTGCTGCTTTGGTCTGATTATCTTCCTCTCCCACTGTATGCCCAGGACCCTTTATCACGTGGGCTTGTTTTCTTTTTTTTTGGCTGGTTTTATCAGAAGTTAATATTCCTCTTCCTCATCCCTCAATTTAGCCATTCTTGATTTCAGTACTGGGCTCCATTAGACTTACCTTTCTCCGGGCTGTTATTTGTCATATAGGTACGGCGATCAACTCAGGAAATGGTGCCACAGTCCCTGATGGAACTGGTCTCCTTACTTCACAGCTGTCTGAGGGGTAGGGGTACACTGTACAAGATCCACCTGCAGCCATAGCTGTGCCATATCTCACCGATCTGCCTCACACAGCATGATCTGGAAAGCAGCTTGGGATTCTCGGGCTAGGAGAGACCTCATGAGACAGGCCCATCTACGCAACTAACTGCAGGTGGAAAAATTCAAGGATCACAGCTGGTTTCTAAGGTTTCTTCAAGGCATAACATTATAAACATGTCTAAATTTTTATCACAACTCTCTAGTGTGCACCTAGAATAAAAAGTAAGCAATCAATTGAATTTTAAAACCTAGTGAGAGCCAGACAAATACACATTTATCTTTTGAAAGTCTAGTTAAGGCACCCTCACGTCCTATCTCAGCGTTTAATTTATGTTTTAATTCCACAGCTGTTAGAAGTGCTTTCTTATGCCCCCACAAAATCTCTGCTGGTTTACTTGAATCAACCACAAACCACCATATAGCAATTTCTAAATGCCAAGCGCTGTGATAAGTGAATTTCTTCTTGCTTGCTACTTGACAAGCAGGCAAAAAACAGGCCAGTGTCCCTCAAAAAACCACAACAATCCTTTCACACACTCCAAGGCTTTAACTTCTCTGCAACACTGGTCATTTCTACAAAATAACTGTCACCTGCTGTTGGCTTTCGAAAACCAAATCTGTTTACACAGGCTGCCCATTCTTTCTCCTCTGCTTCTGTGTTATCTAGGTTTGCACATTTGGCCTGTTCATGTTCCCTGGGGTCAGCCAGCCTTCCTACACTTAGGATGCTCAGGCTTCCTGAAGGCTCTTGCTCAGAGACACAGCTTTCCTCCCAGAGCCAGGGAGCAGAGAAAACACCAGCCCACACAAATACAAGGGTGCTGCTTTGACTGGTATGTGCTTGGGGAGCCTTCCTTAGAAAGCTGCATCTTCTTCTTTCCCCATGAACAATTGTCCTCTTGCTTCTAAGACAGTGAATACTGCCCTTCTTTTAAATGGTATGTGGAGAGAAAGGTCAGGCAAAAATCTTCCCAATGCAAAATCAATCAAAAGTTCACATCCTTCCTGATCCACTCCCCTGATGCCCTTGAGATCCTTTGGTTTCATGGAATAACGGAACTCACAAAACAGAGCCGCAAAGCCTCAGTTGAGTTGCCAGCCCTTCTACTTTCTCAAACTGAGCTTTAGTTCTCTCAACTGCAAAATGGTATGAGAAGAGTCTCACAGGATTGTTATGTGAATCAAATGAAATGATTTATATACAATGCTTCGCACATAGTAGGCAATCAAAAAAATCTTTACTAAACTGAAGTAAACAAGAATATTTGCTAATCTCACGTGTCTCTCTCGAGTGACAGGCACTGCTCAAATCATACTACATGTAAAAACTCATTTGATCCTCACAACCTTATGAGGTAGGTACTACTACCAGCCTCCAATCAACTGATGAAAAAACAGGTAGGTTAGTCAACTTTCTCAAGGTCACAAAGCTTGTGCATGCATGTGGACTAAGTTGCTTCAGCAACTCTGTGGACTGTAGCCTGTCAAGCTCCTCTGTCCATGGACTTTTTCAGGCAAGAATACTGGAGTGAGTTGCCATTTTCTCCTCCAAGGAATCTTCCCGGCCCAGGGATCGAACCTGCATCTCTGACATCTCCTGCCTTGGCGGGCAGGTTCTTGACCACTGAGCCCCCGGGGAGGCCCAGGGCTGGGAGGTATCTGTACTAGTTTCTGAGGGCTGCTGTCACAAATTATCACAAATTGGATGGTTTAAAATAACAGAAATTTAACCTCTCGGCGTTCGGGAAGCCAGAAGACAGACATTACGATGTCGGCAAGGTCAGGTCCTTTGAGAGCTTCTGCTGGAAAGTCCATTTCTTGCTTCTGTCCCATCATCTGGGGGTGGCTGGCAGTCCTTGGCATCCTTCGGCTTTTAGTGGCGTCACTTCAATCTGCTGCCTCCATGTCCACAACTGTCTTCCCTGAGCCTCCCCATCATGTTTCTGTCTCCAAATTCCCCTCTTAGAGGAACCCCAGTCGTGAGACTCAGGGCTTGCCGTAATCTACCATGACTTCATCCTGACTTCATCAGCAAAGTCCTTCTGCCAAATAAAGTCACGTCCATGGATGCCAGGCGTTAGGACTTCCATATATCTTTTTGAGGAGCACAATCTGGCCCGCTGCAGTCTCTGAGACAGAATCTGAACCCCGGCCATCTTAAAAAGTCCTTCATGTCTGAACCATCTGCTTAGTTTATTAATAACTGTCAAACATCATTTGATATTAAACTGTTATTACTACTGTTCATCTCTATATCCAGCTACAAGTCAGTGCTGTGGTACATTTTATGCTGCCTAGGAACCATGAATTTCCTTATTCCAGGTATTTTACCAAGCCCTGGATGCCTTTATAGATTCTTTATGGAAAAGGAATTCATTCTCACATGGGTAAGATTTTCAAGGGGCACTTGAGCAAGTGGTGCCTGACTGCTTTGCTGTCCCTGACTGCCTACCTTACATCCAAGTTTCTTCAACTAAACCAACTCAGGAATATGACAAATGTCCTAAGAACATCTTAGTCTGTCCAAAGATAGACTGTTCTTCGTCTGTTCAAAGGACCAGGGACTCACTCCGTAACACACTCGTGTCTTCGGTTCTAATCTCTCACCCTCAGGCCACTTGCTCAACACATAACAGGAAATGAAGAGAAAGTGTCTCCCTACCTGGGCCTTGCAGCATGGCTGGCTGGGCCTGGCTGACATCGCCAGGTACTCCTCTCTCCTAGCATTTTTCTTCCGCTGATTGCCCTGACCTGCTTGCCTGATGATGCCAGATGCTATACCAGAGGAGGTCTGAGTCACAGCTTACCTGAAGGCACCTCCTCCCAGGAACTGAGGATAAGAGAACAAGCCAGGGAGTAAGGGCAAGTGTTCACTCCAGGGGTCAACATCCCTAATTCTCACATACACCCCCAGGAAAACAGCTGAATCACTGTGATTTATCCTCGGACAACCTCCTCTCCATCATAATCCAGTTTCTTTCTTTCTTTTAAACTATAAAGGACCATGTATCTTTACTTCTAGGCCACTAACATACCTTAAAAAAAATGAACTGAGTCATATTTGACCTCATTTCAATTTCCAATCACATTTTCACGGTCTTTTGCTTTTATTTAATAAGTCTGGGACACAGGTGAGTTGGGAGGCCTGGGGCAGCGAGGTTTGGTTGGCTTGTTTGCTCTATGTCAGAAGTTCTCTTACTGTCTGTATTCCTGCCACCCAAAAGCAGATGTTGAGGGACAGTGCCTTTGGGGTGGTTCTGCACAACATTTATTCTCAAAAGCACACATCTTGCTATGTATCCAGCCCCTTCCCTGCCTGATGTCAGACTCTCCTGGGATACAGAGCTGAGCAGTTTCGGAGCCTGTCCTTGAAGAGCTCAGAGTATGCTGATGGGGTGAGACAAGTGCAGACAGTGGAACACAGCGCTGTGGACACGTTCATGGAGGAGGACGCAGCCACCAGCCTGTAGCCAGGAAAGCTAACCACCACGGGGCGGCGGGGAGCAGGGAGGAGCTGCTGTCCAAGTGC
Organism: Oryx dammah; assembly: GCF_014754425.2. NCBI lineage: Eukaryota > Metazoa > Chordata > Mammalia > Artiodactyla > Bovidae > Oryx > Oryx dammah. Next base: position 7,030,330 of record NW_024070212.1, read on the forward strand.
CTTCTTAAGGAATACGTGGGGGGTGGCAGGGACAGTGGCATGGGGAACGCATCAGTCTAAGTCCTGGCAAGAAACAGATAATTTGAGTCATCTGCAGAGAGTCTATTAGGGAGGATTTATAAAGATGAAGGCAGAGTGCAGGGAACCCCCAGAGGATAATACAGCAGCCCTGGGGGCCCTCAGCACCCCAAGGCCAAGAGGGCAGGGCAGTGAGAGGTCCCAAGAACCCAGAGAGAGAAAGAACAGTGTGCCTGGAAGGCAGCAACCCTCCTGACGGTGAAGAAGCCTGCTGATGCAGTCCACACGTGCAGGCCTCCCTGGCACCCCACACTGCAGGCAGCAGAGCTGGAGGAAGGAGCAAAGAGAAGCTACCATCACAGATCAGAGGAGGGAGAAGGGTCTCTGCAAGGGAAACGACGCAGAGAAAGGCATGGGGTCGCGACCACCGCAGTGTGCCCGGGCACAGGGACACAGACATGCTGGAGGGCTGGCAAGAGAGGGGAACACAGCGTCAGGCCAGGGTCTGCTGTGGAGCCCATGCACTTCTGGGGTTCAGGGCACTGAGGGAGGTCTGAGCAGGGGATGATGTAGCTGGTGGCGTGCAGGGTAGACTGAGGAGCAGAGGAGCAGAAGGGAGGCCAATAAAGAGATTACTGCAACATGGAGTGTCTGGGGGAAGAGGAAGAATCTGCCCCCGGGCCTGCCAGTCAGAAGAACTGGACTCAAACCCCTGCTCTGCTGCTTACAACTGTGAGACAATGGGTGAGTCTTTCAATCCTCAGGTTTTAGTTTTGTCATCCACAAACACTGGGGCTGTCATGGAACTGGCGTTTGGGTAAGTCAGGGGCCAAGCACAGGGGAGAGGGACGGATATACCCTGCAGTTATGCAGTGCACAGACTGTGCAGCCAGCCTGGTCAACCTGAGTCCAGGCAAGAAAAGCTGCAGGCCTAACTGAGGAAGTGGCAGCGCTTCTTTCTCTGGATGTGAGAAAAAGGAGGTGGAGAGAGAAGATTCTGAGTTATGTAACTTGGGTGGCTGGATGGGTGCATTAAACGCTAACTGGGCCGAGGGCTCAGAACAAGGAAAAAGTTGAGGGTACAGGGAAGGAAGAAGAGGACCGTGGCTCGAAGCATGTCAACTCTGAGGAGCCACCAAAGAACTCACACGAACTTGCCTACGAGACAACTGGAAACAAGGGATCAAGGAGAGAGGCAAGACTTAGAAGTCTCCGGGACTCAGCGGGTGGCTAAAGCCATGGAAAATACGAGATCCCCAGAGAAGCCAGAAGAATAAGAGCAAACATTGAGAGAATCCTACTTGACAGTATCCATTTAAATGGAGGGCAGAACAGGTGGAATCAGAAAAAGAAAACAGAGCAGGAAAAGGCCAGGAAAGCAGAAGAGGAACAAAAGAAAACCACCGTGGAAACTGGAGGAGGAGACAGGCTCCAGGAGGGAAAGGTCCAAGGCACTGGGTGCTCTAGAGAGGAGGACAGAAAGGAGCCAGAGACTTATAACAGCAACTAAGACATCCCTGGTGACCTAAGCAAGGGCAGCATTTGTAGAGAGCACAGGAAGCCCAATTATGATGAGCTGAAAAATGAGTGGGGTTTGGAAATATATACAGCAAATGCAATCGTTCCCAAGAGCCTGGCAGGGAAAGAGCAAGATAGAAAGGCAGGTTGTGGAAGTATCTTTTTTCGGATGGTGAAACCTGAGCCTATTTATAGGCTAAAAAAGGAACAAAACAGAAACAGCCTCCAGATTGAGGGGAAATACAGAGAAAATGATGGCTCAAGAAACAGAGACAGCAGAAGATGGGGTCCAACTTGGGGAAGAGACAGCAGTGCCTCCTCTGAGCCAAGAGGGCACCGACTGGGTGCCGCACAGGGTGGTATGGACCCCTGGCTGGGCTCCCTCTCCCCTTCCTGTGTGGCCTTTCTCATGTAGCCAGGCCCTTCCCTGGCAGAGAGCTGAGCCTGACCTGGAAGTAAGAGGAATGAGACTGGCTGAGGCAAGAGATCAGTTCAACTGTTTAGTAAAGAGTCTCGATTAAAAGCAGAGGCTCTTTTACCTGTTCCAGAAAGTGAACGTGTTAGCCGCTCATTAGTGTCTGACTCTTTGCGACCCCATGGACTACAGCCCGCCAGGCTCTTCTGTCCATGGAATTCTCCAGGCAAGAATACTGGAGTGGGTAGCTATCCTCTTCTTCAGAGGATCTTCTCGATCTAGGGATCGAACCCAGGTCTGCCATATTGCAGGCAGATTCTTTACCATCTGAGCGACCTACTCCAGACCTGCATTTTACTGTCCATTAACTTACTTTCCTTTCCCCAGGACATGGGTCAACAGGAAAGCATGTGCAGTCAGAAACATTTTGCTGTAATCTTCTTAGGAGTTACATACGAATTCATCCTGGCTCTGACAGATTGAGGAAGAGTTTCCTGTAAATACATGGAGGGTGAGGAGGGAGACCTAGCTAGGGACACTAAAGGTTTATGAGCACCTGCAGTTTCACTCATGGAGAAGGCGATGGCACCCCACTCCAGTGCTCTTGCCTAGAAAATCCCAGGGACGGCAGAGCCTGGTGGGCTGCAGTCCATGGGGTCACTAAGAGTCGGGCACAACTGCGCGACTTCACTTTCACTTTTCACTTTCATGCACTGGAGAAGGAAATGGCAACCCACTCCAGTGTTCTTGCCTGGAGAATCCCAGGGAGAGGGGAGCCTGGTGGGCTGCCGTCTATGGGGTCGCACAGAATCAGACCCGACTGAAGCGACTTAGCAGCAGCAGCAGCAGCAGCAGTTTCACTCATACATTTAGCTTGTCAATCAAATTCCTCTTTGTCCACTAAGGCATCTGACCAGGTTAATTGTTTCCTCAGGGCTTTGCCCTTCCCATCAATGAACAAAGGCAGTTGAGAGGGATTTGGCTTTTTTAATATTAAAAAATACTTCTTAACACACATATACACAGACGTTAAAAACAGATGCGTGTGCATGTGTATTACAGGCATCCATATATATATACACACATACATATGAGCGTGTGCACACATATATACATAATTTTTCTTTTGTTATCAGTGTTTGGGGGCAGGGATAGGCAGATCCAACCACGGGCTACTCTCTGGACGGCCACTCCAACTTTGGAAGAAAAAGCATCAGCAGCACCTCACCACCTCCAGCAGTCAGTGTCATCCTTAACTACTGATCACATGCTAAGAGGGGACAATGAGGGACAATGAGCCCAAGTGCAGATCATGAGCATCAGGGCTTGCCTTTCGGAGGCTCTTCCCCTCCAAAACACCTTTTACTGGGACCATCACCAGAAAACAAGATGAACACATTTTCTGTTCATATGGCTTCATTTCTCAAATCAACCCTCTCCTATCACCCACTCACCCTCCAGTTATACAAAGGCCAAGATAATCAGAAGAAGACTCCTCAAGCAAAGAGCCAACTGCACAGAAATGAGAGGATGGGCCAGCATCCTTGACCAACTTAAGGCAGGGAGTGGGTGTATGTTCAAAGGCAGCTTTGTTTTGTGGCTAATCTCACCACATGAGGAGATGTTGGGCTTTCCAAGAGCAGAGTGAACAGTTCAGTTCAGTCGCTCAGTCGTGTCTGACTCTCTGCGACCCCATGGAGTGTAGCACGCCAGGCCTGCCTGTCCATCACCAAGTCCCGGAGCTTGTTCAAACTCATGTCCACTGAGTCAGTGATGCCATCCAAACATATCGTCTTCTGTCGGCCCCTTCTCCTCCTGCTTTCAATCTTTCCCAGCATCAGAGTCTTTTCCAACGAATCAGTTCTTGGCATCAGGTGGCCAAAGCATTGGAGTTTCAGCTTCAACATCCGTCCTTCCAATGAATATTCGGGACTGATTTCCTTTAGGATTGACTGGTTTGATCTCCTTGCTGTCCAAGGGACTCTCAAGAATCTTCTCCAACACCACAGTTCAAAATCATCAATTCTTCAGTGCTCAGCTTTCTTTATGGTCCAGCTCGCACATCCATACATGACTACTGGAAAAACCATAGCTTTGACTAGACGAACCTTTGTCAGCAAAGCAATGTCTCTGCTTTTTAATATGCTGTCTAGGTTGGTCATAGCTTTTCTTTCAAGGAGCAAGCGTCTTTTAATTTCATGACTGCAGTCACCATCTGCAGTGATTTTGGAGCCCAAGAAAATAAAGTCTGTCACCGCTTCCACTGTTTCCCCATCTATTTGCCATGAAGTGATGGGACCGGATGCCATGATCTTAGCTATTTGAATGCTGAGTTTTAAGCCTGCTTTTTCATGCTCCTCTTTTATTTTCATCAAGAGGCTCTTTAGTTCCTCTTCACTTTCTCCCATAAGAGTGGTGTTATCTGCATATCTGAGGTTATTGATCTACCTTCCAGCATTCTTGATTTCAGCTTGTGCTTCATCCAGCCTGGCAGTTCGCATAATAAGCAGGGTGACAATATACAGCCTTGAGGTACTTCTTTCCCAACTTGGAACCAGTCTGTTGTTCCATGTCCAGTTCTAACTGTTGCTTCTTGACCTACATACAGATTTCTCAAGAGGCAGGTCAGGTGATCTGGTATTCCCATCTCTTGAAGAATTTTCCACAGTTTGTTGTGATCCACACAGTCAAAAGATTTGGCATAGGCAATAAAGCAGAAGTAGATGTTTTTCTGGAACTCTTGTTCTTTTGATGATCCAAAGGATGTTGGCAATTTGATCTCTAGTTCCTCTGCCTTTTCTAAATCCAGCTTGAATATCTGGAAGTTCTCGGTTCACGTACTGTTGAAGCCTCACTTGGAGAATTTTGAGCATTACTTTGCTAGCGTGTGAGATGAGTGCCATTGTGTGATAGTCTGAACATTCTTTGGCATTGCCTTTCTTTGGGATTGGAATAAAAGCTGACCCTTTCCAGTCCTGTGGCCACTGCTGAGTTTTCCAAATTTCCAAAGCTGAACAAAGCCACTTCATTTCTCAGTGTTCTCAACTGCAGGGATGCCTTTTCAATAGTCATTTGTTTGCTGTTCATTATCTCCTATTAGAATATACACCCTGAAGTTCTAACGTTAACATGTTTTGTCACCTTGCCCAAATATCTTTATATATGAGTCACATTCAAGGCTCAACAAACGTATGCAGGTTGGATGCTTCATCCGTCTGTCCGTCCATCCATCCATCCATCCAATTTTGGATAAAAGTCTATAGAATGAGTGTACCCACTTTCTGGGAATTTTGAAAAGATTAACAAAGAAATTAATTTTATTTAAATCATAAATAATATGATTTAAGCACAATTATGTACAAGACAATAGTCAAGGAGACATAAAGGTGAATAAGATACAGCTCCTTCTAAAAAATATGACAGGTAAACAACTATAGCACAAGGATGAACTTAAGGACGATGTAGCCTTGGAGTCCTAGGCTTCACAGAAGAAACAGAAATTAGATACCTACTGTGGGCATGACATATATTTAAAATAAACCTTGAAGGATGATTAGGAATTTGACACTCAGCAATGTTAACCAAATACTGGGAACGCGATTAATCAGAGTCTGATTATAACTGCCACCAGCAAACAGGAAAGGCTGTAACTCAATAACTGCTTCTCAGAGTCTCCTGATAAAGGATGTGGGGACTCACACACAGTTTAGCTTTTCCCAAGGCAAATTTCCTGAATTCTGTGCATTGCCCTCTGGACCCCCCAGTGAGCCTCACCTTCACAGTTTGAGGTCGGTGCTATCAGAAAGGAAGACCAGGCTCACTATGGCTATGCTCTTATACTCACCATGGCCATGCTCTTATACTCACCATGGCTATGCTCTTATACTCACCATGGCTATACATTTAGAGGTGAGACACCACCACCCTTCCTCCAAACTGTGCCAGGATACGAGGAGGGGTCCATGGGGGGCTTCCTAGGCAGGCTGGAAGACCAGGTGCTGAAATACAGCCTCTAGGCTGGTGTGCAGACAGCATGTCCAGCTGCCACTGTGGGGTGAGCTGTGATTCTGTCTGCAACAATCCTAGAGACTATCTATTAATATTAAGGGCTAATCTGACAGGGGCTATAGCTCCGAATCAAGAGTAGTCTCTCTTTACTCATTTTTGGTATTAAGGCTGGTCACACAATAATCCTCACACACTAGAGTGAAACCCAGACCCTGCGCCAACTTCCCCATATCCATGCAAATCCAGGACACTCAGACACCACGAGGTCTCCTCCTACACGAATCCTTTTCCCCTCACATGATCTGAAACCCACCAACACAAAACTGGTTTGTTCTGAGGAAGACAGCTCCTCTAACAACATGCAAATATCTCCTGGGAAGCTAAAGTAATATCTGTCAATCATTCAAGCATTAAATCATTACAACAGTTAAACTGGTTTGTTTACTTCTGCTCCTACAGGAGGACTACCAGTTATAAACCTTCCTAGCTTGGGATGCAAAATATTCAAAGAGGTTTATAGTGCTTGTTGGCATCAGAGGTCTTACCTTGGAATTCATAAACCTCAGGGCTATGGGGTCCATAAATCATCAAAAAACAATTCAAAATTTTGCAAGTATGAAGAGGAATTAATTTTTCAAGGCAGAGAATCCAGTCCTCACCAGATTGTGAAAGGTATCTGTGTCCCATGAAAGGTCAAGACCATTCAACAGAAAAACAGGCAAGTGCCTACTTGGCAGCAAGGAGAGAAAGCAAGCAGAGAAGGGCTGCTGTTATTTGCACATACTATCCTATCTGAGACTCTTTAATGCTCTGCACAAATTCTAAACTGATTCTATGTATTCAAAGAGAAAAACAGGAAGCACATAGTATACAGCATTTGAAACCAGGCAGTCATTCAGTAATAGAACTGGGACCAGGCCTGGTTTCCCTGTTCCCAGGTTCTTCCTCCGTAGGGAAATTCCCTCCCTGGTAGGCAGTGTTTAATTATGTGAAGCTTTCTAAACACGGCCTAATTGAATTTTCCATGATTATTAGTGTAAAAGATACCCTGTAAGGCCTGGCACAGAGAGACTGATCCAGAGGCTTTAACTTTGATCGTGCCGGTGGCTGTCTTCACTCTTCTGCTGTGCACACCTATTCATTCTCTGGCTGGCTCTGAGCCTCACTGAGGCCGTGCTGCCGGCCATTAAGAAGGGCAGTCCAGTGGTTAAGACTTGACCTTCCAAGGCAGGGGGTGTGGGTTCCATCCCTGGCCAGGGAGTTAAGATCCCACATGCCTCATGGCCAAAATACCAAAACATAAAACAGAGACAATATTGTATCAAATTCAATAAAGACTTTTAAAATGGTCCATATCAAAAAAAAATTTTTTTTTTAAAGAAGAAGGGTAGAGAATAAGGCCACCAAGAGGATAAGCAGGCTTAACAGCCATTTTGAAATGAACGTTTTAGTGCAGCCAACAAGTGAATCAAGCCTCTCCTAGCTTGGACATGCAGTATTTATTGAGCACCTACTACGTAGAAAGAATCCCTCCAGGCACTAAGATACAGTAGTACACAAAACAGGTGTGGTTGCTGCTTCTGTGGAGCTCAGGCTTAAGCGTTACCATGACAAAATTTCCACCCTTTTGCCATGATTGAATTTAATAATCAAGTGGGATGCACCAGAGGCAGAACGCCAAGGTAAAACTACCAAAGATTCAAGCTGAAGTCACTGGGAATTTTTTTCTCCCCCTGTTCCTTAAGCAAGATGATTCTCTTAATTACTCTCAATATTCAGGCTGTCACTATTCTGAATGATCCAAGGTTACAAGAGTTCACAGACCTAGCCCTGTCTATGCTGTGTACTGCTACTGTCACTTTTATCTGGACATTCTTCCAATTAGCCTCAGATTACTGGGCCATCTTTCCCTTGGTCACGTCCCTGATATGATCTCTTCACATCTGGGGTGTGTTGCATTCCACCTCACACTGGTTACCCGAAAACATCACATTGACTTGGAACTCTGAATCAAAGCCCTCATGAGAAGACAGTAAGTACAGATGTGGAAGCAAGTTCCTGACACATCACTGAGAGAAAAATGGGCTCATGAAGCAGAGGAATACACAGAATATCAAATTTTGAAAAAAATACCTGAGTGTCTATATTTGCATATAGAGGGGCGCTAGAAGGAACAAATGTTGAGGGAAGGGAATTTGACTTTTTCCCTGATAAAACTCTGTCATGGTTTTATTTTTAGCAACAAACATGTATCATTTGGTCATTGTAAAGCTCCTACGTCAAGCATATTCCCCTGAGCCTTAAAGCTGTCATAGAAAAGAGGAGTCACCGTGAGGACCTTGAGGAGACAAGCTGTGCCTTATCTGTTTTGGGATTTCTGGCGCTTTCTACACAGTGCCTATGACTCTGCCTCTGGAGTCAAAGAAATGAAAAAGCAAGAGGAAGGAGAGAAGGAAGGTCTTGGATGTCTGTGGTAACCTGAGCATGGGACACAGAGCCAGAGAATGAACTACATGTCAGCAGTCCCTTGCTGGAGGCTCACGGTCTACCCTAGGAGTTTGCTGAGCCTTCCTAAGCACAAGGGAGTTTATCAGCCTATGATGATTAAACAGCAGAACTTGCTTTTAAGGAAAGATAAAGAATGACACGGGACAAAAAATACACATAACTATGTAGGGTTGAAAGCAAACGAAAGAGAAGGCAGGAAAAAATGAAACAAGAGGAGACACAGAGGAAGAGAAATAGCGCTGCCTCAGAACCGAGGAAATGCTGGTAGTCTGGAGACGTGGGGAGCACCAGCAATGCACTCGGACGGAGTGACTTCTGCAAAGTGATGGAAATCAATGTCAGACTGCAAGGAGCCGCAGGACTGCAGGCGGTGGGGAAAACATGCTGAGTTTGGGCAGGAAGGCATGAGTTGACAGAAATTGTGCCCCTGAATGGGGTTAGCAGGGATGAGGGGGGCTCCTTCATGACCGTAGAAAGCAGAACACATTGCCAGGGGGAGACAGGGAGCCAGCCCATGCAAAGAGACGGAGTGGCTGGGGACAAGGGTAGGAGTGCTCATGGAGCTGAAGAAGCAAGTGAAGATGGGTCTGAAACAGACAGGCAAGGGGCAGAGGGCAGCCGGCAATGGCACGAAGAGGTTCAAAGAGAAGGAGGAAATCTGAGGAGCCTCAGAGAAGACGGGTGTCACCTAAGGAAAGTGAGGATGTACCAACAGAACTGACAGGTAGTGAAAGGTTTCAGCACTTTAGCGAGTGGAATTTCTACCCGGGACTCAAAATGGAGTGCAGAGCAGCCCTGGGGAACTAAATGAAGCCAGACAGAATGAATGATTTTCCTTCCCCTTCTTAGTTCATAAGCGTCTCCATGCATAAAACTGGATGAGTAATTTCTACTCATGCATATGTATAAAAAGACACTGTCTGTGAAAGGTTCTGGAGGGAATAAAAACATCAACTCTACACGAAACATCACTCATGACAGAATGATGGATGCCCAGGCCCTTCAGATGATACAAAAGAAGTTAGGTAGAGATCGATAGGCTGGGCTGCTTCTAGATTCCTGGTTATCAGTTTTCCCAGTTTAGCAGAGGCCCCTCAAGAAACTCACACAATGGGAGGCTGAAGGAGAGAACACTCATCCTTAGAAAAAATAATATGGGAAGATACACACAGTCACCCTTGTCCCTTGTGAATCACAAATGAGAAGGACACAAGAGATAGGTATGTAACAAAAGCAAAGAGCCGGCTCCCGGTCTGCTCATTGCTCCCTCATCCTTCAGGACCCTTCATATTTCTGCACCCCTACATAATCCAGCGACAGTGCAGCAAAGGGAACACAGGCCAGGGTTTGAGTTCAGGACCTGGGCATGTGAAGGTTTGAAAGAAAGGAGCTCATAAAACAGAACTGTCTGTAGCTGGGAGGTCTCCATCTGATCTTGGAGGGTCAACATGGATTTTGGAGAGCCATCTGTAAGAATTCTGAGAGAGCTTTTCAGCTCCACAGAACAACAGAGTAATCAATTACTATTCAGTCTATCTTCTCTCCTAATTATGTATCTATATATCCTAAACTAGGATAGCAACTAATTCCTTTTCAAAATAACGCTTAAAAAACTCTGTCTTAAATCCCTACAGGATCCTTTCCTTCTCCCTTTATAACGGTGTTACTATCTCCTCCTTTAAAAACACAGTTATTCATTTGATCTCACAGCTAAGCACCAATTCATCATACCACGGTTCTCCTTTCTTTCACTGGCAGATTCTGCCCCAGCCTCTCTAATGACAATGCTCCTGTAGAACTCACACTTCATCTCAGACACCAGCCTGTCTTCTGCCTTTACTCTCCTTTCAGAATGGATACCCTTTTCACTCCTCTTCAAGCCTTCTGAAATGCTGCCTAGGATTTTTTCTACTTTACTGTTGTAATATACTTACTCTAATAAGAAAGTATTAAAGAAGCACTTCTCTAAGCTTCAGCACTTGACTCTTCACGTACTAGAAGATAATTCACTATCTTCTGTCTTCCATTTTCGCTGTCAGCCTAATTATGTTCCTTTGTAGGCAATATTTTTTTCTCCTCCAGATTGTTTTAAGATAGTAATCTTCCACATGCTGTAGTTTCATTACTATGAGACAATAGAGTTTTATTCCGTATTAAAAAAAAAAAGAATTTTTCTTTACCTTGCTTGTAATTTGATATGCCTCCTGAATCTGAGGATATTCATCATTCCTTAATCATGTCTGGCGTGATCATTTAAACTCTTGATTGTTCACTATGTTAAACAAGCGACATGGGGTGCCTGATTTCCCAAGAAATCCCCAAGTATCAGAGAACAGGTTTATCAATCCCTAAGAGAGAATACATTTCATTCACCTTAAAATCTAGTTTTTCGGCATCCTCCAAAATGTCCCAAATTGTGATCTATGAGTTTGAAATGATAACAACAAAACTAAGAAGGCAACTAAATGAATGTGCTTGTTTTGAGAGGTGTACAGTACTGAATGGAACAGCAAAATACAAAGGAGACAGGCAGTTCTCCGACCATTTACTAATTATGTGATCATGGAAAACATCTAATGCCTCTGAAGCTCAATAAGGTCATCTTAAGAATGGGAATGACAGATTCTACCACTCCTAGCTGTTAAGACTGAGGAGCACATACATCAAACCTCACCTGACTCCAGATTTTGAGGTAGGAACTACGTTTTGCTCACTGCTGAAGAGAACATTTCATGCAAAGATGGGCTCGATAAAGGACAGAAATGGTATGGACCTAACAGAAGAGAAGATATTAACAAGAGATGGCAAGAATACACAGAAGAACTGTACAAAAAGGATCTTCATAACCTGGATAATCACAATGGTGTGATCACTTATCTAGAACCAGACATCCTGGAATGTGAAGTCAAGTGGGCCTTAGAAAGCATCACTATGAACAAAGCTAGTGGAGGTGATGGCATTCCAGTTGAGCTATTTCAAATCCTGAAAGATGATGCTGTGAAAGTGCTGCACTCAATATGCCAGCAAATTTGGAAAACTCAGCAGTGGCCACAGGACTGGAAAAGGTCAGTTTTCATTCTAATCCTAAAGAAAGGCAATGCCAAAGAATGCTAAAACTACCACACAATTGCACTCATCTCACATGCTAGTAAAGTAATGCTCAAAATTCTCCAAGCCAGGCTTCAGCAATACGTGAACTGTGAACTTCCAGATGTTCAAGCTGGTTTTAGAAAAGGCAGAGGAACCAGAGATCAAATTGCCAACATCTGCTGGATCATGGAAAAAGCAAGAGAGTTCCAGAAAAACATCTATTTCTGCTTTATTGACTATGCCAAAGCCTTTGACTGTGTGGATCACAATAAACTGTAGACAATTCTGAAAGAGATGGGAATACCAGGCCACCTAACCTACCTCTTGAGAAATATGTATGCAGGCCAGGAAGCAACAGTTAGAAATGGACATGGAACAACAGACTGGTTCCAAATAGGAAAAGGAGTACATCAAGGCTGTATGCTGTCACCCTGCTTATTTAACTTATATGCAGAGGACATCATGAGAAACGCTGGACTGGAAGAAACACAAGCTGGAATCAAGATTGCCGGGAGAAATATCAATAACCTCAGATATGCAGATGACACCACCCTTATGGCAGAAAGTGAAGAGGAACTAAAAAACCTCTTGATGAAAGTAAAAGAAGAGAGTGAAAAAGTTGGCTTAAAGCTCAACATTCAGAAAACAAAGATCATGGCACCTGATCCCATCACTTCATGGGAAATAGATGGGGAAACAGTGGAAACAGTGTCAGACTTTATTTTTGGGGGGCTCCAAAATCACTGCAGATGGTGACTGTAGCCATGAAATTAAAAGATGTTTACTCCTTGGAAGAAAAGTTATGACCAACCTAGATAGCATATTGAAAAGCAGAGACATTACTTTGCCGACTAAGGTCTGTCTAGTCAAGGCTGTGGTTTTTCCTATGGTCATGTATGGATGTGAGAGTTGGACTGTGAAGAAGGCTGAGCGCCGAAGAATTGATGCTTTTGAACTGTGGTGTTGGAGAAGACTGTTGAGAGTCCCTTGGACTGCAAGGAGATCCAACCAGTCCATTCTGAAGGAGATCAGCCCTGGGATTTCTTTGGAAAGAATGATGCTAAAGCTGAAACTCCAGTACTTTGGCCACCTCATGCGAAGAGTTGACTCATTGGAAAAGACTTTGATGCTGGGAGGGATTGGGGGCAGGAGGAGAAGGGGAGGACAGAGGATGAGATGGCTGGATGGCATCACTGACTCAATGGACGCGAGTTTGAGTGAACTCCGCGAGTTGGTGATGGACAGGGAGGCCTGGCGTGCTGCGATTCACGGGGTCGCAGAGTCAGACACGACTGAGTGACTGGACTGAACTGAACTAAACTGTACCAGTTTTCAATTTCTTGCCCTTTCAACACATGCTCTGTGATAATGGGTAGAATTCCTTTACGTATTCACTCCTTTACACTGAGCAGGCTGTTTGAATTTCTCTGTAAAATGGAAGGACACTGTAGGAGGAGTGGGCTGCTTCTCTTGCTGGTGGTCTGTCCCAGCCACAAGCCCAGAATATAGCTCTTCAGTGAGCTCAGGTTCCCAGTGTGGCTGGGTGAGTCCCACCTACACATGAAGGTCCTGAACATGCCAAGACCCCATCCACAGTGACACACCTGCTCCCTCTGTGCACCTACCTACCGGCTGCACTTCTCATGCACCCAGCCCCTGAGGATTGCTTCCTATTTTCCCAGCAACTGGGGACCAGCTCTGGCGGAGGCAACCCCGTGAGCCTCTCTGCCATTCAGATGGCGCGTCACATTCTCCACCATGAAGTATGAGCCCCAGTCTGGGAGAAAGGTCTCCTCCCCAAATTGGTCCTCCTTTTTGTACTCTCCTTTAGCCCGAGAGGACTCTTAGAATTGCTCTTTACGTCTTGAAGGTCCTGTTTTGTTATAGCTTAGTAATTCTGCATAATCCTTCTATTTAAAACACTGTGTGAGACTTGTCTCCCAGTTAGACCCAGACTGACAAACCGCTGCTTTACTCAGGGCCTTGCACAACGACCAGCAACATACATCAGCTCTCCATGTGTTCTCTCCTCCCTGCCCCAGTTAGCCTTGAATAATTTACCTGACTTGCTCAAAATCAAAGCACAGCTCCATGTGGAGGGTCAAAACTAGAATGCGCTTCCTCTAACTTCTAATCATCTCACCAACTGCTTGGATGCTAATTAATGCCATTTCTGGGGAACGACTAGAAACTCTATGGAGGTGGGGGATATACCTGGCTTGATCCTTTATACTCAAAACTGGAGAATTACTTCTAGTCTGGCTCCTGAAAACTTCAGGTTTGATTAATTGATTTCCTCTGGTTTAAAAAAAAAAAGATTTTTATTTGTTTGACAATCTGATCCCTAATATGATGAACATAAATGTCCTAGAGACTTTTAAAATCAAATATGTAAATTCTGTCAGTGCCCAATAAATCTAAAAAGGCAGAAGACATCAAGGCAGGGAAAACTGAGTTTCAAAAGCACAGTGACTTCCATAACAGTATAGCCACTCCAGTGCTATTTTTAAGCTTTTTTTTCTTTCTTTTTTTTTTTTTAATGAGTATGCCCTTTAAATCAGAAAAGGTAAAATAAGCATATTAACTAAAGAAGTGAAAATAGAGGAAAAATAAAAACATCTTCATTTTCCAGGCTTCCCATTTTATTCAATAGTCTTATCAATGACTTGGATGAAAATATTAAAATTTCACTTAACAGAAAATGAAGAGGGACAGTTAACCTGTTACTAGAACCTGCTGTGATGGTTTATACTGGGTCAATTCAGCAAAGCTACAACTATGTATCTCAGCATTCCCTTCCCTGCAGAATCACAGTTGAGGACTGCTCACAAGAGAAATTTGTGGGGATTTAGGAGGCTGAGATGAAGTAGCAATAATGCTCTGAAGGTCGTTATGCATTCGAGGAAGGAAAGGATGATGAACATGGAGGTACCAGTGAGCTGTAATTTGCCCTCACTCTTCTGTGCCCCGTACCTGGCTCTCCTTCAGAACTATCAGCCCTGCAGAACCACAGTGAACTGAGGACTGCCATCAGAAGCTGCAACTGCGAACTCAAAGGCAGCAGCCAGTAAGGGTCAACAGCCTCCCACAGACATCCGTGCCTGTCCCGGTCACGATTCCACTCTAGCACATGAAATCACCTAGCATCCTGCATGCTCTGACTTCTAACCCACACCAGGACTGGCTCATGACCGCCTTGGCCTTTTTTGGACCTTTTACTTCCTGGCTCCTGCCATTATTGTGTAGGTCTAAAATGTTAGTCGCTCAGTCGTGTCTAACTCTTTGAGACCCTAAGGACTGTAGCCCGCAAGGCTCCTCTGTCCATGGATTCTGCAGGCAAGAATACTGGAGTAGGTTGCCATTTCCTTCTCCAGGGGATTTTCCTGACCCTAAATCCTATTACAAATCCCTCATGCCATAACAGTCATAGTTATCTGCTTCCGGGATTCACAAGTATCCAAAAGTTCTGAATAACAGGTTCAAATGAAATGCATCTAATTTAACAATAGTGTATGTAAAGTTATGTACTTAGGCTAAAAAATAAAGCAGAACACTGCAGAAATAAAGAAAGGGTAAAAAAAATCTTGATTGAAAGCAATTACTGTGAATATCCTAAGGATTCTGAACAATTAAATCCACCACAATGTACGACTTAACACAGTTTGTTTAACACATGAATAAAACATATGATGATCTAATTCTTAAAAAACAAATGCAAAACTCTATATCATGAGGATAAAACTGTGTCTCTAAACTTACACTAAGACAGCATCTGGAACATTATATTAAATTCTAACATATTTTATGAAGAAATATGATGTTTTGCAATTAGGAAGTCTAGAAAAAATATAATGAAGAATGGCTTCAGAAACTTTAGGGAAATAAGATCAATATATCTGTGGCTCCAGAGAGGAGAGCTAGGATAAATGGACAAAAATTACATAAACAAAGACATTTGCCTTCACTGAATTAAGAATGCCATAACAGCAAATACTTTAGAGAAAAAGAGGCATCCTGTAATGGAGGAGAAATGAACCAGATGTTCACCACAGCACTTTAACCTCTTAAAGCTCATGACTGTAACAGTTACATGGGGTTCAAGTAGAGGGAGAGGGAGTTTGTACATAATGGGTGCAAAGTTTAGAGTTATGAAAACATCTTGGAAGCAGATAGCAATGCTGATTGCACAACATAGTCAACATAACGAAGGCCCTCTTTTGTATACTTAAAAGTGGACAGAATGGCAAACTTGATGTTTATATATATACACACATACATATATACACACACATATATATATTTCATCACAATTTTTAAAATGATTCTATTATTCTATGTGAGGGATGCAAAAGATTTAAACTGAAACTCTGACTTAATAAAAAACAAAAACTTCATTACTTCATTATTACTTTTCATTACTGCAAAGTCATTTCTTTTAACTAGGAAGAGTACGTTTTTACCATAAAGGAGTTTTCCTAACGTGAATGCTACAGTAATCAAAGGCATACCAATTATGTATTCCTCAACAATGCTACTGAATCCAACTAGAGTGGTTCCTTAAGGGCAGGAAAATAATTATACCCAAGAAAAAGCTCATTTGTAAATGTTACTATATATTATCATGATAATAAATGTTACTATTGATGACAAAGGGGTACACACACAGTTTAGAAAAATGTCCTCTTTCATCTACCCACAGCACATACATACAAAAACACATGTAGAGACTAAAACACAATTTAATACATGAGGGAAAAAACATAGGAGGGGGAAAAGTAATAGGAAACTGGAATAGCATTAAGCAAACTTCATTCTTTTGTTCATAAACACAGGGTGCTAAATTTTGATACATCAGCAAGATATCCACAAGACATCTACAACCAAAAAGTCTGCTGTATGGAAGGTTTTTTTTATTTTTTTTTAAGGTGGGGTTTGGCCAAAGAAAAATTTACTTAAAGATTTATTTGATGTCTTCTACTCCCCACCAAAACCCATTTTTCTTCTTAAAAAATGAATGGAAAAATATATACCATACTAATACTAATTGGGAAGAAATCTTTGAAAAAGAACAAAGTTGGAAGACTAAGACTATCTGAGTTCAATGATTGTTAAGCTAAGCTACAGCAATCAAGACACTGTGGTACTGGTATCAAGACAATTAGATAAATGGAAGAGACTAAAGAGTTCTGAAATAAACCACACAGATATGGATAGCTGATTTTCAACAAAGGTACTTCAGTGGAGAAAGAACAATCTTTTCAACAAATGAGCCTGGAGCAACTGGACATTCATTTGCAGAGCAAAAACAAAACTGCCCCCAAATTATTTTTGATATATTCCTCACATCATATAAAAATTGATTCAAAATAGATCATATACCTAAACATAAAGTCTAAAATTATAACGCTTCCAGAAGAGGACACAGAAGAAAATCTTTATGATCTTGAGTTAGCAAATATTTTTTAGATATGACATCAAAAGCACAAATGATATAACATGAACTTCTTCAAAAGACACTACTGACATAAACACAACCCAGACTTGAATAAAATATTTGTAAATCATATATCTGATAAAGGACATTTATCCAAAATTTATCAGGAACCCTCAAAATTCAATAAAAAGAAAGCAAAACACCTAAATTAAAAATGGGCTAAAAGACTGGAACAGATGCTTCACAAAAGATATACAAATGGCACATGTGATGAAAAGATGCTCAACATTTTTACTCACTAGGAAAATGCAAATTAAAACCACAATGAGATACTACATTACGCCAATATGCAGGGCTAAAAAGACTGATGATACTAGATGCTGGCAGAGATGTGAAGGAACTAGTGGTATAATCGCTTTAGAAAAAAGTTTGGCGGTTTCATAAAAAGTTCAATAGGGACTTCTCTGGCAGTGCAGTGGTTAAGACTCTGTGCTTCCACTGTGGGGGGGCGCAGGTTCTATTTCTGGTAGGGGAACTAAGATCCTGGAGAAGGCGATGGCACCCCACTCCAGTACTCTTGCCTGGAAAATCCCATGGACAGAGGAGCCTGGTAGACTACAGTCCATGGGGCCACGAAGAGTCGGACACGACTGAGCAACTGAGCTTTCACTTTTCACTTTTATGCATTGTAGAAGGAAATGGCAACCCATTCCAGTGTTCTTGCCTGGAGAATCCCAGGGACGGGGGAGCTTGGTGGGCTGCCATCTATGGAGTCGCACAGAGTCAGACACGACTGAAGTGACTTAGCAGCAGCAACTAAGATCCTGCATGCCCCTGCAACACAGCCAGTAAATAAATAAAAATAAAGAATAGTGCAGCCAAAATAAAGAGACCTTAAAAGTCACTCTGAGATTCACCAACCAAAGGGATAACCACTTAAAATTCACTTTAAAAAGAAGCTCAGCATAAACCTAACAAATTCTCCTGGGTATGCACCCAAGAAAGATAAAAACATGTGTCTACCAAAAGGCTGTATATCAACAGTTGTATAAGTTTTCACAGTAACAGTCAAAAACTGGAAGTCACGGAAATGCCCATTAAATGTGAATGGCTAAGTAAATGGTGCGATACAGTGGGAAGTGCTCAGGGTGCTCAGTTGTATCTGACTCTTTGCAGCCCCACGGACTGCAGCCGCCCAGGCTCCTCTGTCCATGGAAATTTTCAGGCAAAGATATTGGAGTGGGCTACCATTTCCTACTCTGGGAGATCTTCCCAACCCAGGAATCAAACCTGCATCTCTTGCGTCTCCTGCACTGGCAGGTGGATTCTTTACCACTAGCGCCACCTGGGAAGCCCATACAATGGGAAACAACTACTAAAAAGGGATAAGCTATTGATATTGATCTATGCCGCGGCAAGGAATTCATCTTAAAATAATTATGCTAAACGGAAGGAGCCAGACCCAGAGAAAGCAGGGGTACACTGTACTGCTGTGTACTATGTACTTTTTATTCTATTTCTACAAAACTCAAGAGAGCACAAACTCATCTCCAATGACAGAAGGGAGATGAGTAGCTGCCTGGAGACTTTTGGGCAAGGAGGAAGGGAGACGGGGCAGGGAGGGATGAGAGGGAAAGAAATCAATATGGCACAAGGAAACTTTGGGGGGATATATGCTTAGTGTCTCGGCTGAGGTGGCAGGTCTAGAAGTCAAAAGTAATATGTCAGAATTTACCCAACTATTCATGTTAAATATGCTCAGTGTCTGTATGTCAATTATACCTCAATAAAGCTGCTATAAGGATAAATAAAAGCAAAAAAAAAAAGCAACAGCTTATTTGAGATACGAAACTTTGGGGAAAGTTTCTTCTTTCAAACCAGGAAAAGGCAAGATTAAAGTTCATGCCCAGCACCCACACAGAGGTCACTCTTACATGTATATAATGCCACTGTAAAAAGCAAAACCCAAGAAACTCTTTTCACAAGGTGCAAATGACAAGTTTTGTCCATTCACATCCTTCAAGCCCCATTCTGATGCAACATGTTTCATGAAGCCTTTCCTTATCACGTAAGTAGAAAGTGATCATTGCCTCCTGTGAATCACCATAACACTTAATTTTTGGATTATTAATTCAGTACATTTATCCATCTACCCATCACACATTTACTAAATGCCTCATAGAGAACAGACACAGGCTTGGTGCTAGAAATACGAAAGTGAGTTGAACACAGCTCTTCACTGATAAGAGCCTCATAGCCTAGTGGTAAAAGAGACATTTTTAAGTGGCAGTAACACATAACAATTATTTCAACAAACACAAGTACAAAAGAAACACAGAGAATGAAATTCATTTTGTCAGACACACTGTCTTGTACTATAATGATTTGTTCAGGATTCCATTTCCCTACTTCACTAAAACTTCCTAAGAACAAGGGACTTATTTTAGTCATCTGCTAAATTACCTAGCACAGTACTCAGGATAAGTGTTCTAAATGGGTATATTTGTTTGAATGAATGGAAACTCCATTTCACAGCTATCTACTCTTTAATCTAGATGGCAAGGCCACCATAAATGCTAACTTCTCAGGTGAGTTCTGACCTTAATTCACTTTGTCAACCAAGGCAAGTAATTTGAAAGGAGATAAAATCAGAACTTAAATCTAGAACCCCCAAATCCAAAACGAATAGCTAATATCCTTTCCCCAGTGGGAAAAAACAGGAAGGAGGAAGAAGGGGATAGGGCTTGGTCGGCGGAGACTCAGGACAGAACAATGACACGAATGAACCGAGAGCCTGTGTGGGTCCCAGCAGGGCCCCGGCTGTGTGTACGTATCACCACCAGGCACTCCTCTACCTGGGGCACACATGGACAACAGTCATCTAATCTCTGTAGGAACTCCGGTTTCACCGTGAAAGCAATTTCTACGGACTCTATTTGTGACTTTCTGCTGCCCCAGAGGAACACAACCCCCTTATCCATGCTCAGTTTCTGAAGGGGCAGAACGGCAGAGCAGATTAACCGTGGGAAATTATAAGCATAGGGTAATGGAAAAACCCACTTCTCTCATTTTGATCAACATACATACAATCATGAAATTTCAGTTAAAATATAACTGATACAAAATGAAAAGGTCTCAAGTTACAACTAAAACAGTTGGATTAAATGTCAAGCAGAAACCCTTCATAGTTCCCCTAGCACAATTATGAGAAGAATTTTCCTCTCTAAAAGATATGGCAGATTTGCTTCTTGAACTTACATCTACAGAAACAACAGGTCTCAGGAAGGGGAAGGAGAAATTTATTTTTCTTTGTCTGGACGTACCGCACCGACAGATGGCTCCAAGAGGTGGCCGGTGGGCCCTGGAGACTGGGCGCTTACCTGTAGATAGGATCCTGCATCACCAGCATCTTGCTTTCATCCCACGTCCACTCCTTTTTCTGCAATAAAAGAAGCTGTAAATGAATAAGTTAGGCTTGTCCTCAGCTACAGAACCAGGGCACACACTGAGCTACTAACACCTATGCAAACACATGCATTTGCTTCTGGCCTTGTTCCCTCTAAGAGGCCTGCAGTGGATTGCTGCAAACGGACAAGTGGCAAATGTCAAGTATCGGGTCAGATGTGTCTCCTTCAAGCACTTTAGGAGAGTGTCTCTCAAGGGTGCCAGAGAGTAGGCAGGAGCCAAAGGGTCTCAGGGGACTGCAGTCTAAATCATACTTTTGTGGAGAAGTAACCAGGAAAAAAGATCATACATCATTCCAGTGGAGCAGGAGAAGCAGGGAGAACAAGAGAGGAGCTGCCACAGGGGCTGAACGACGCTGTCAGATCCATGCGCAATGCGGACCCCAGCCTCCCTCCCTTCAGGAGCAGAGGAAAAGGCTGAACACAAGCCTGGCAAGCTAACTAGCACATTTAGTCACCCAAAATAGGATATTCACCTGGCGGTGAGCCTAACCTGCTGTGAACTCAAAGGAGAGGGACCCCTAAGCAGCTGGGGAAGCGGACAGGAACGGGGACAGAGGATGGCAGTGGGGAGAGGATTCTAGGGCAATACTGGAACCCCAGACGCTTGATGAAGTCAGTGGCACTCCGCCACGTCGGGGGAGCAGCCACCTCAAGCCCTCAGGCACACCTGCAGTGCACGGACAGAGAATTCTGCTCCACCTTCACTGGCCTGTGTTGGGACACTGTGCTCAGGACACCTGGGAGGAACACCCTCAGCTCTCCAGGGAAGAGAACATGGGGAGTGGGGGTCACTACCAGCTCGCAGGGCTGAAGTCCCACACTCTTCCCAGCGGGGGAGTCTGGAGTCCCTTGTTACTCCTGGCAAGGGGAGAGTCTAGGCTGCATTCACAGTCTGCTGGCCAGGGGTG
The DNA here is from genome assembly GCF_014754425.2 of Oryx dammah. Classification (NCBI taxonomy): domain Eukaryota; kingdom Metazoa; phylum Chordata; class Mammalia; order Artiodactyla; family Bovidae; genus Oryx; species Oryx dammah. Next base: position 7,051,696 of record NW_024070212.1, read on the forward strand.
GGGGGAGCTTTTTCATGTTTTCTGGCTGGAAGTTTTCTGCCTTGCTATGCCTCCCCTTCCCTCCTCCTTGGGTTTGAGAGAAAGCAGGCTTTGTTGGGGTTCTGTGTCTGATTCCAGTGTCATAGCTGGGCGGCAGACTTCTTTTGACTCTGAGTCTGGGATATACGAGATGAAAACTAACCTCAGGGAACTCACAGCTGTTTCCTTCCTTGCGTCCCCAGCCAGGCTGCCTTTTTTCCACCTTTCAAAATCTTAACGTTTGTTTTACAGATAATGGTCAGAGTTTTCAGCTGTACTTTAGCAGGAAGAATAGAAAAAAATGCACCCATCTGAAAAGTGGAAGTCTGGTTTGTATGTTTTTACAAAGCTCCAGATGCCAGGGCTCCAACTCTTTGGAGTCATTCCTACAACAATGGTTGTAAGCTTGTGCGAGGCCAGTAATCTTCAGCTTTAACAAACATTTCAGGTGATTGTGATGTGACCCTAGGGTTGACAGCCATTCTTCGACACCAAAGAAAAGGTATAAAGTGAAATCCCTAATAGGAGAATCTCAGCATACTTCCTCTGGAGTCTTGGGCTTGGCACAGGAGAGTCTCTTGACGTTCTAAAGATAGCCAGCTGATGGGGATCCCATCACACTGTCCCTGGCTAGGACCCATTCCTGGTGTTACTCAATAAACAGTCACTGTGAATTGAATACTGGGCGGGCTAATAAGTGAGGTTGCTCTGCTCCTGAGGGAATCTAGCTTCAGTGTGCTCACTCTCAGGAAAGTCTGCTCATTACGTCCTTGCTACTCTGTTGTAATTTTTCAAAGTTAACGGAAGAGTTAATAACTCAATGTACCAAAAAGCCCATAAAGGTCCGAGAAGCTGCCACACCCACTGCCCCTCTCAGAGGAAAGTAACCTCAAAGAGGGTTCTTTCTGAGTGTGGGTGACTTGGCTTACGCTGTGTGCAACTGATGAACCGGTCTTGTTAACCAGCCATGACTGATGGGGCTCAGAATCAGCAGCTGCCTGCACACGAGCAAGGCCAAGTGTCACAGAGGGGCTGGCCAGACCTGCCCAGCCCTTGAGCTCCGTGACGAGAAGGCTCGTGTGTGCACGCGAAGTCTCTTCAGCTGTTTCCGACTCTTCACTATGCCACGGACTGCAGCCTGCCAGGATCCTCTGTCAAAGGATTCTCCAGGCAAGAATACTGGAGTGGGTTGCCATGCCCTCCTCCAGGGGAATCTTCCCGACCCAGAGATCAAACCTGCGTCTCGTGCATCTCCTGCTTTGATTTCTGTACCACTAACGCCACCTGGGAAGCCTGAGAAGACCCAGTTCCACCCAATTAAATGCTCTCCTTGGAGACTGTCAGTTCCTAGACGGAGCCTAGACGGAGCCCCCAGTAACGGTAGGTGTATATCTTTCTTCTCAGGACTGCACCCCTGAGGGAGAGGAAGCATCGTGTGCCAACCCACATTTCCTCCTAGCCTGCTATAAGCCTCTGCTGAAGGTGATCTGGGCAAGACTCTTCCTTGTAAGTCTAAGGAATGCAGCTAACACTTTCATCAAAAGGCAAGACTAATGAGGCCAATAATACAGAATAAATATTTTTCTTTCTCTGGAAGATCTGAAGAGAAGGATTCCCAGGACTCCCAACTCCCAGGGAACCTTATGTTATTTTATTGAGGAATATCAGAAGGGGCCACAGCAGGCAGAAAATACTTTCCTTTTTAAAGTAATATGAGTATCCGTATAGAAAATCCTGGCCAAAAAAATAAACAAACATCTTTTCACTTACTAATTTTCTTTTCTGAAAATTCCATTAAAATCCACTTAAGTAAAAGTCATAAAATCCCATTATATTTCCCCTTAAAGGTCTCGTAATAATCCTTGCATTACTTGTAGTAATCCTTGAGAAGGGGACCACAGAGGGATGAGATGGTTGGATGGCATCACCAATTCAGTGAACATGAGGTTGAGCAAGCTCCGGGAGATGGTGAAGGACAGGGAAGCCTGGCGTGCTGCAGTTTCATGAGGCTGCAAAGAGTCAGACACAACTGAGCAACTAAACAACTACAGTAATCCTTGCATGAATCCATTCAATCTATGAAGGGATAAAGAAATTATCAAAATAACTCAAAGGGTTTGGAGTGTAGACAGGACTCAACAATGTTTCAGTTATTCAAAGAACCTGAGGCAAATATGGTTGGAGCATTTTAACCCAGTCTCCTCAATGTCTGGAGGATGTTCCAACACCTTGAGAACTAAAGGCTCTCTACTCCTCCCCACACACCCTTCCTATTCCATTATTTATTTATATCCTTCCTATTCCATCATCTTTCAAGTAAGACCCAGAGCAGTGCAGTTTCGTGAGCAAGGTGTCCCCATAGTTAATAGCCACTCAGGATTAGACTTAAGTTCTCCTGAATTTTTGACCAGTAAGGGTGCTCTGGTACAAATTCAGACTCAATGTATTATCTGAATAGCTTAAATCAGAGGGACTGATTCTTCTTTTTGCTCTGAACTTCTTTTAAACATCTCCTCCATTTTCCAAACATTATAGAGGAAAAAAAACACACAAAGAGATCAACCTTCTCCCTCACTTTTCTAATAGTCTTCTAAGGAAAAAATTTTCAGGAAAAAAATGTTTTTAAAGAGAGAAAGAAAAGCTAAGGACCTACCTTTATGGGATTATAAATCAAATTTGGCTTCAACTGTGGAAGAGAGATACATTATTGAATAATAACTAGAGCCAAATTCAGTTTAACTGTCCTCAGAAAACTCAGAGCTCCAAATTATACCTGAAACCACTTCTTTTTTAGTGCTTGGAGTTAAGGGCTTTGAGTTCTGGTAGCTTTGGGAGGAAATTTTCCCAGTTTTGCTACTCTCTGTCCTCAATGAGCTGTGGTCTCCAAAATATGCCAGGAGATGAAGACATTTCAAGTTGAAACGAGAGTGGAAAAGGAGGTGGAGGACGGAAGAGAAGAGGAAGGGGGACGGCGGGGGACGCTGTTCTAGAGCCCGTGGGACCTCCAAATACTTTGGAAGAAAAAAGCACCCTGCAAACAGCCCGGGGAGGACTGGCAGGACTGAGCAAGGCGGGTCTTCAGGCTCCTTCAACCTGAAGTCCAGGCTCTGGAGGGCCTTACTGGTACCACTGGGAGGGCAAGCAGGAACATCGCTGAGGCCGATGAGCAAGGCCCAGGGGGACAAGATCTACCTCCTCACTAGCTCCATAAATATAAAGGAACAGGGATAAAAATGCGAGTGGGCAAAGCATACCTAGCGGAGCGTACTGATACCCTAGGGGCAGCTGTCCAGCATTTTGCCACACATTCAGAATTGGGGGGTAACTCCTCTCTCTTACTCTTTGTCCCCTCTGTACCTACAAAGGACACTGTGGCACTGCTGAGCCTTTTAAGAGAACTCTGATTTACCTTATTAGCCCATCTCTCTCTATGCCTTTCCCCACCCCAGCAGTCTCCCCTTCCCTACTTTTCTTCTTTTTAAAAAATGAATTCCACACTCCAAGGTAATTAAAAAGTCATGAGATAGAGAGAGCAGCTTAACCTGAAGGAAGGTTCTGCTTCACATACTGGCTAATAAAAATTTTCTAGAGAAAGGAAGATTCTGTCACACAAATGTGCCCCACAGACCTCCAATTACAGGAAATGTAACTAACCAGGGCCCCCAGGTGCTGCATTCGAAATTCATCATTACGTACATGCAGGGGCCCCACTCCCAGACAATGATCAGTGTGCAGGCCCATCCTCAGAGACACAGGGATCCCCCTGACAGACAATCAGAACTCCCTGGCAGCCCTGCCAAACCTTCCTCGGACCACACTGGAGCCTAAGACACTTTCACCCAGCCTGTCTTCCTTCCTTCCGCTCTCCTTCACTTGGAGTCAGACCCACACTGAAGCCTGACAGCTCTGTCAGCCTTGCCTCTACACTTTCTCCCACGGGCATTTAATCCTGTCTTGGCATTTAATTGTCGGAGGACCTAGAATAACACAAAGTGAGAAAGTAAAAAAGGAAAGATACAGGAAAGTCATATTTAGCTGCTTCATTTTTTTCATTTTTACCAGAAATTTCCCAGGTGATTTGGAAGAAAATATTTTCTTCCACTTAAGAACTTTATATACTGCTTCCCTTATACTATCAAAATTGGCCTCAACTTTCAAGACAATGAGGCTCAGGAAGATAACTTACTCCCCTGCAAGGCCACCTAGTTCAGGGGCAATTGAAGCCCAACTTGTCTACCTCTAGACCCCACGTCTCTTTGCTACTCCAAGTGACAGAACCAAAGGTTTTCACTCTCCATTGTCAGGAAGCTTTTCACTTTCAACAGAGAGAAAGGATAACAGGCTTGCAGAGCATGTTTTTATAAGACCACCAAATGAGGCAAGCACATCCTTAACCACAGAGTCTTCTCTTTCCTTTATCTAATGAGTGTAAATCTCCAGTCCTCCATGAAAAGTTACAGCCATTCTGAAATTCCAAAATTTCCTGACAGGGATTGAAGCCTGGTTCAGAGGTAGTCTGCCTGGAACAGTGCCAAGAACAGAAAACAGAGTCAAGGATATGGAACCCAGAAACGGATATGGCATCTCTGGAGGCCTTCCCTAGGAACCCAGAAGAGAGGAAAACTCTGTACTTCCATTTATTTCCTATCCTACTGGAAATTATCAGGAAGCACACCACAAAACCTTCTTAATGTTCTTGAAAGCAATGGTGACTTCTTAAACAACTAAAAATAAATAAATAAAACAGCACCTTGCAAAGACCACAGTAACTCAGCTTGGCAAGTTCCCCACACCTCCAGACAGAATGGGACTAATCTGAAAACACAGCCACCACCCATCTTAAAGAATAACCCATACAGATACAGAAAACACAATTCAAAACTGAGGCACTAATAAGCTCTCACACGATGCACAAAATTCCTAACATGCCTGTGTTAAAACTATCAAAAAACATGGTAGAAAGAAGACTGGATTCGGTTTAGTCCCGGCTCTGTGACCGCCCGGGTGACCTCAGGACCATTTCTGGGCTTCTCCTGTCCTCTGCTGGGGGATCAAACGTCTAAAGGTCGTTCTCCCAAATTCTGGTCTGAGCTGTGTGTTTTCATAGGAACGAGCAGTACTCTTGAAGCCGGAAACTAGTTTCCTTGCGATGTGATATCCCAGTGACAGGGTACAGGTTAGAAGTCAAAGACTCTGGATTAATTAATTAGGCATCTCCTATAGGGCAGTTTTTCTCTAAAGGAGTCTGAGGAGATTAGTTCACACACAGCAACATGACGGCAGGAAAAACCCACTTGGGATCTGAACGAGACAGACCTGGTTCAAACCCCAGCTTCACCACTGATGGGACTTGAGGTCTTGGGCAAGTCGCTCAATCTTCTTTTGCAAACCAAACCTAAAAGTGGTACCTACCTCACAGGATGGCTGTGCAGACCTAGTAAGTATACATTGCATCAAACAAAGCCTAGCAAATGGCAGGGGCTAAATTTCAGTGTTAGCTATTATTATAGGATGCACTTGTTATCATCTTAGTGTGTTATAACAATCAGATGGCTCCCCCTGGTCTTCTGCCTTCCCAAACAGACAAAACAGAACCAGAGAGAACACACGGCCCTTGCCCTTAATGGCTCAGAGCCTATGGGGGAAAGACACAAATAACTAAAACGCAACGCTATAGGAGCTGTGATAGACCAATGTGTGCTTATAGCTAATTTTGCTGGAAAGGGTCCTACCCAGTTCCTTTAAACACAGTAAATATCTGTTAATGAGAACAGCAGAGCCTTTCTAAAACAATGCTTTAGGGGATTCCAATACACTTATTGGTGTGTATTAAAAAAAAAAAAACACAGGAAACAGAGGCCCTTTAGTCCTTTTGTAGAAAAATCCTTTGGATGAAGTTCAAGACTAATCTTCCTTATTCAGAAGTCCACTCCCTAGCCAATGGTGCTGCAGTGTGATGCCAGTACTATAATAAATAATCATTATCAAATACACAGAAAAGATCATTATTTGGGCCTTGCTGGGAGTTGAAGATAATGTACTGACTGAGAAACAACAAAGCAAAGCCAATTATCTTTGTAGCTGGGTTTACACCACAAATACAACCTAAGAGTCTTAAGAGAACTTGAGATTCACTATCCGCTGGTGCCAGTTAAACACAACAGCATTTTAGGCACTTTAATGTAACCAAAAAGATGTTTTCATTTTTCTTCACATCACAATAAGAGATGATCCCAATATATTTGGCTACTGCCTGTATTAGAATTGGAGAAGGCAATGGCACCCCACTCCAGTACTCTTGCCTGGCAAATCCCATGGACAGAGGAGCCTGGTGGGCTGCAGTCCATGGGGTCGCTAAGAGTCGGACACGACTGAGCGACTTCCCTTCCCCTTGTATTAGAATAAAGCACCTGATGATCAGAGTCACTGAAGAAGTCCTGCTCATCATATAACGAAGTTAGCACTTTCCACTGAGGCCTCTCTATGCTTAGGGAGGCTCTTATCCATGTTTTTTCAAATGGGACGACTGATGGAATGAGAAAGGGAGAAGAATGTGACAGCCAAGAGCAGCAAATAAGACTTCATTTGATCCAATTGCTAAGTACTTAATTCTTCCCAATTTAATGACACCCTCAGACACAAATCATATTCACTCACCCAACTAGCCAACAGCCAAGATCACTGGAAACACACTACACACACCAGGCATCCAAGTAAGTGCTGAGCTTACAGAGATGGCCCTGATCTTAAACACACTCTGCAGAGCAGGGAGTCCCGGTAAACACTCTTTTCCCCCAGCCAGGAGCCATAGCATCATTCAACAGTCTTGGACAGGCTACGGACAGAGCAGCAGCTTGGAGGCTGCTTGGGGAAGTTCTTGACCTCTGAGGTTCCCATCCTGCCCTGGAAGTTCAGGAGACAGAAACTTTCTACACAAACCTGTTTGGTCTCTGAGATCTGCCTTCTTTGTAGCACAAAAGGTTTTCAAAAGCCTGAAGAAGCACAGGTGACCTATACATGCACACGCATGCCCCTGGATGCATCGTTCCAGAGTTGGTACAGAGTAACTGAGCTGACAAGGGTAAAGTGATCGCCTAATCCAACTCATTTAAAACGACGTGCTTAGAACCACCCAGCCAGGAAGGTAAGAGTTGGGACTAGAACCTAGCTCTTCTCCTCTCAGCTGAGGGCTCCTTCCAACGTGCTACACTGACCCAGTAAAAAGCAACATGCTCTTAGCAGGAGGAGGGGACCATTTCAACATTTTTATTGACTAGTACAGCATAAGCACAGTGAGGCTATACCACACGGTGCCTACGGCTGAATATCAGCCACGACTCTTTCCACACTTACAGCTACCTGGCAAGAGCTCCAGTCCTTAGCACCAAAATGTGCTGACTGTTCCACTTCCTTGGAGAGAAGCGTGGCACGTCTACACTTGGCCCCTTTCTATTCTACAAACAGAGACAGAGAAACACACACACACACACACACGGTGTCAGCATACTCACATACCAGAGGACAGTCACATGGGAATAAGATGACAAAAAAGGCTGATTGCTATTAATGTGCATTCATCTGTCAGAACCAGTGTAAAATGAACCCTGTGATTAAAGCCCTTATCCAAATCACAACCACGGCCTGAAAGGGACACCGCCGGGCGGGGGTGGAGAAAACAAGATGGGAGGGGCCCCCCTTTCCCAGGCCTGGCATCAGAAGAATCACGTTGAAGAAAGACCTGTTGGGCCACCTGGGCCGCTGGAGGGGGAGCCCACACTAGAGGTTACCGGGGAGAGAGTTTCAAAGTGAGTCATCGGGTCCCAGGGACTCCAAGACACTTCTCGAGCTCGGTTTTCGTGTACTTGGTGGAAGGAGGCTGGCTTCTCTGCCAGGCGACTCTGCCTCACACAGTTGCCCTTGCACGGCGTGTCATCTCGGGCATAAAGCTTAGACTCTCTAGCCTCTGTTTCTTCACATGCAGGGTAAGCATGGTGCCACGTTTGGTCCATGATACACAAGGGACAGGTGAGGTGGGAAACGAGATTGTCCTCTAAGGGCAGAACCACGAAGTCACCCCATACGGATCATCTCGGACGTATACTAAGTTACCTGAAAGGTACAGAATAGGCCCCAGGACAGCAGGCCAAGAAATGCACCCTAGCTGCAGGTAAACAGATTACCTGAGGCAGGAGTGCGTGTTCACTGCGGAGGCGGGGAGATGCCAAGAAGCACAGAAGTCAGAGTCGCGAAGGCAAAGCCTGGACAGTCTGTTGGACAGACTCTAGGAGCAGCATGTACCCAACAAGGCCACTCTGAACACCCGGTTTACGGTGGAGCCAGAGGCCAGGAAACACGGCTGTCACGCAGTCAGCTGACTCGCTCCATTTCCACGCTCACGGAGCAACCCTCGAGGAACGTGCCTTCTCACATCGCGTGCCTCTGACAGAAGAATGTGCTCGGGAGGCTACCGTGAGTGCCTGGTTTGCAGCACTGCACGTCTCAAACTGAACAAAGGACCTGCTTTCTGATTTATACAGCGGCCTCTTTTGAGCTTGGTCAGCGTGAGTTAGTATCCTAAGGTCCATAATTTCAAATCCTATGAGTCTGACTTTCAGACTCCGAAAGGCTGACACATCGGCCGATGGTGAGGGAGCAGTTCAGCGAGGAAACTGTCTGCGTGGTGAGTTCCCTGAAGGGACGAGGTACCACGATGCTGACCAAGTGAGATGTCCAGGTGACTTTCGTCGAAGAACTGGGGAGGAGATGGGACGATAATGGGTGTGAAAGCACCTTGCAGCCTGCAGCGTGTCCACAGATCACAACTACCATCTTATCCGTTGGTCCAGGAGAGCACCAACCCATGAGAGGCCCCTCACGTGAAGGGCAGAGAAAAGCTACCTGACAATACAGGATGAAAGCCAAGCTGGGGCTCAGCCTGGCTGGCTGAGTCACGAGCTTGGGTGAACTGGTGCATTTTTCCTTTGAGGATCTTTCTTGCTTTTCAATTCACGTTGGTCATCATCTGTAATTTCTTTAACAGGGGCACAGGGATCCCACTGACCTGATAGGCCTCACTTATTCCAGTAACTCTCCTTCTCAAGAACCCCTGAGAGGACAATATTCTAAAGACTATCTCATGGCCAACTGCTGTGTGCACATATGTGGGGTGGAGGGAAGGGGCAGAAAAGATCCCCAGGGTAAGAACACGATGGGAACTGTTGTTCCCACAGTGGAAGTTTATAAAGTCGGGGATATTTAATAAGCTATTACAAATTCCCTACTACTTGTAAATTTTTAAGGAGTTAATTCTTTATAAACAGTATATCATCTTCTATTTTCTTCCTATAACCTTGCAATCTCACAGCCATAAAACACTTTCTAGAACCACCCCTGGAGATATTTAGGAAGCATAAGAGAACGAGTTTGAGTTTTATATGTGGGAGATCTTTGCAAATGTCCAGCTGTCCAGAGAAAAAAATGGGCTGCCTGAAGAAGTGGTAGAGTCCTCATTAGTGGAGAGTCCAGTCATACGCTGGGGAATGTCTTTTGTGAGGAGGACAGAGAAGATTTAAATCCTTGGATTGGTAAGTTGACTGCAACTTGAACATCTACCCCCTGACTTTCCTAATTCCATGTATTTATCTTTTAATACCTCTACGTATTATGTACCTACTACTACGTATTAGTATTTGTGTTTACCTTCCATAACCCCCCGACTCAGGGTGTGCCTTGAATCCCATTTGAATTAAGAGCAATGGAGAAAAGTGAAAGTTACTCGCTCAGTTGTGTCTCTGTAACTACGTGGACTGTAGCCCGCCAGGCTCCTCTGTCCGTGGAATTCTCCAGGCAAGAATACTGGAGTAAGTTGCCATATCCTTCTCCAGGGGGTCTTCCCAACCCAGGGATCAAACCCAGGTTTCCTGGGTTGCAGGCAGATTCTTTACCATTTGAGAGGCCCGGGAAGCCCCGAGAGCAATAGAGGCTTGGAACCAAAGGCAACTCAAGATGTCTATTCATTAGTATGAATGCTGCTACATCAATGAGTATAAAACAAAGGCCTCAGCAAAGTCTAGAAACAGGAAAAAGAAAGGGCTTCTCCTCATACACTGTCCATCAACCAAGCCCATTTCCATTTCTTTCTGGAAACACATACACTCTCCCCTCTGACTATTATGCAGAATCTAGCCTTTCCCAGAACATCATTCTCCCATCGCACATAAAACTGACACAAAACAGCCTAGTATTTAAACAACATACACTCGCTTGCTTGCCTCTCCCCAACTCAGAGGATGGCCCATCACAGGGACCGATACCTTCCTCCCATCGGGGTCACACCCCAGCCTTCCTGCACACTGAACGGTAGCTGTGCTGGGTCTTGAGGGCCTATTTAGAATGGGCCAACTGCTTAGGAAGGCTCCTCTCACCTCCTCCCTGCCCACTGAACCCTGCTGAACTTCAAGTTAAAGCATTTCCCAAGATCAAGACTCACAGGCAAATCCAACTGGGGAAAGGGGCGAATACAAGGATGACAGGAGATGGACCCGTCACTCATGGGACTCCAGGACTAAGCCAGTCAACCGACCAGGCCTTTTGGTCCTTGCCTTCTCTCTGCTCCAGCTGCAGCCTCTCAACACTGTCGCTGGTTAGAGCAGACCTCCTCACCAGATAAGGGTGGGATTCTGCCCAGAGAGTAGCCTAAGGAAGAAAAGCTACCCCACGCCCACCTGCCCTGCGTCTCTCTTCAGCAGGGTTTGTGGCTCAGAGTCACTTACCTTTTTCTTCTTCTTTAGAATCACTTTCACTCCATCCACTGAAACCATAATGCTCACCTTCTTCTTCTTGATGTTCTTGGCTTTAAACTCATACTGCAAGCGAGAAGAGACAAAGAAGCGCAATCCAGTTAGAGCGGTGCGTCTGCACAGACCCCGAGAGCCTGCGACCTGGACAAGAGGGCCACGGACGGGTGGAGGGAGCTGGTGCAGACTCTGGGGACATGAAGCACCTCAGGGGGTGTCAGAGCAGGTGGATGTCTGTAGGCAGGAGGTTGGCGGTATGTGGGTTGGAACGGGGACTCTGAGTGGTCACTGGTATCACACTCAGCTATCACATTGGGCCACGGGAATGGATCTGATCTGTTCTATCAAGATGAAAACAGAGCCTACTCTGAGAATCTCATGAGAAATCCAGACCCTCCCCTCATTAAATCATTCTGACATTTAATGGCTTTCATTGTCGGTCAGGTTTTCGTCAAGTCTACCCAAATGCTGCTGAGACGCTATTCCATCCTCAAAAAAAGATTGAAGAGCTGCGATCCATCCTCAGATCAGAATTTTTACGTTCGTAAAGATCATTATGAAATCTAAGTTATTCCCTACAAGGTCAAGTCCCAAATTCCCTGATCTGTAGGTCAGTCTCCAGACCTGCCCGCTAGTCCAATATTCTAGACAGCATTCTAAAAAAAGGGTCTGCCTACTGACGGTTCCAAGGGAGGACATCCCATCACAGCCCTATATTCTAAACTTCTATCTGTGGCCTGAACAGGCCTGCTTCAGCCACAGACTACACTGCTGATGGCTGCTGGCCTTCATCCTCAACCCCAGATATTTCTCTATTACATTTCTCATCCACAGCCATTTCTCAAGTTTGCGCAGGTATTCAGAATGGTGATATAACTCTACATTTTCTTCACTGAACTTCATTCTAAGCATTTATCCATTTTCATCTTCTGGTCCCTATCTTGGTATCACCACCTAGCAAACTTACCTGCCCAGCTCTCTAATCAAACATTTGGACTAGAGATTTAAAAATAATAATAGGATTCATGTCAATGTATGGCAAAACCAATACAGAATTGTAAAGTAAAATAAAAAATAAATAAATTTTAAAAATAAAAATAAAATAAAAATAAAAATACAGGACCCAGGGCCAAAATCTCTACTCCAACCCATAGGCTCTCTTCTCTGGGACCTTTTATACTCAAGACCCTTCCCCATCATGCCACCACCCGAACTGGTACCTTGGTAAGGTACCAGCTCCTTGCCTGTACATCCAAAACCTATTTCTACTTGGTATTTTGAAAGACATGAATCTAATCTACCCTAACAAGATAAAAACATAACGTACCTTGAAAATCTCACAAGAAATCTAGAACCTTTCCTTAGCCATGCTGTTCATGCCACTCTGATTTTAAGAACTCAAAGGAGAGCTTCCTACCCTGTTCTCGATCCCTTCCACTGAAATGTCAGCTCATTCTCTTCTTCTGTTGCACAGCTAGTGCTGACGCCCCTTGGGTGTCTGCTTCTTAGAGATAAGGACACGACCCAGCTAACTGAGGTGAAGTAGTTTTCTTCACGTCATCAGGGCAGGTTTCGGTTTACTGCTGATCTGAGTTTCTAGGTGATGGCAACATAAATCACTCCCCAGTCTGGTGGCCATGTCTCCTATTCTCCCAATCACTCTACCCTGTCAACAGCTGTCCTTTTTACCAGGGATCCTGAAAGAAGGGCAGCAGACACACAGGAGAAAGAGAAGAACACATCAACTTCAGACTCTGTTTCAGAGTCTGGGAACCCAGAGCCAATTAAGAATAATACAATATAAAGGACAGGGAGACGTGCCATCTGTACTGGAGTCTGGCTATGAGATGGCCCTGGTCATGTTACAAATTGCTCTCTAAGTCAATGGCTGTAAGCTGGCGGAGGGTAGAGCTGTGTGATCAGCATGCAACTCAAAGCACGGCTACAATCTGCAGGGTGTTCCCCCGACTGCAGCATTCTGCTCAGGTGCAGCACTAGATGAACTGAAATTATCTCTGGGTGGGAGAGCCAGCACGAGACTCTATAAGTCTGCTGACTTTGGCCTTGTGCCCACTGGGAGAGGTGAACCAGCTCCATTTCCTGGCCACACCTGCATTTATTTACCTCTGCTCGCAGGCTTTCAATGAACACAGTCTTTCAGCTGTGCCTCCTTTGGAAACGAATCATTAAAATCACAGCTGCTCCTGCCAGTAGAAGGAGTGCAAGGGGTGTGTTCTGATGAGCTCAGGTGGGAGATAGGGCTTAAGAGTCCAGGAAACACCCAGAGGTGGACAAACCTGCCCCAGACACATCAATCTCTGCCTGCTTTATTGTCTTTGCTCTCAACCAGTATGTCACTCGCATAAGGTCCACATATTTCCTTCTTCCCTCTTTCCAGCAACAAATCAAAGCAGCAAATTTTAAAGGCTTCCCTTGTAGCTCAGTCAGTAAAGAATCTGCCTGCAGTGCAGGGGACCCAGCTTCGATGCCTGGGTTGGGAAGATTCCTCTGGAGAAGGAAATGGCAACCTACTTTAGTATTCGTGCCTGGAAAATCCCATGGGCAGAGGAACCTGGCGGGCTATAGTCCATGGGGTCGCAAGAGTCAGACACAACTTAGCAACTAAACCACCATCTCTGCAAGGCACGATGTCACTTCCCTGCCCTGGTTCTAGAGAGCAGATTATTGCCGGCTGAACCAGACCCATAAATGGCTTCCATTTCCAGAAAAATATGACTATGTTGCTTTATTGTTTGGTCCATGGTCCTATTGGTTTCATTCTCTTTGGGATTTAAAAAAAATCAATATCCCTGCCCCCAAACCAAGGCTGGCAAGAGATGCCCAACCAGCTCTTTGGCTGTATATCTAAAATCTAAACCATTTCCATACTTTGTACTTTGACAACCTTGGCCGTGTCTTTAATACCCTGATCTTAAGAATTCAAAATGCAACCAAACACTCTCTTTGGAACTGGAAAACAGCCTCTGATTCGGTCACTGCCGTAGTTCCCGATGGCTCTTCTTTGGTGTGTGGGCACAGTGGCAACGTGGGAAAGCATGACCAAGCGACTGCATTGGAATCTCAGTCACAGTGCTAACACAGGTGTCCTCCTTACACAGCTGGTGGGCTGCTCTCCAGAGCGCTTCAAAGTGAAGAGGGCAAAGAGAGGCTTCCAGGCCCCACGATCGCTGCTAGTATGCACCACCTGAGCGCTGCTAGTATGCACCACCTGAGCGCTGCTAAGGCTCTTGGGTTGGACACACTCTGCACCTACTCCACGTGTCTGGTGTTCGGATGTCTCAAAACCCTTTCCAACCAGAGAACAGGTACTCAAATTGCAGTTCCGTTGAAAACCAGGGAAATGAAATCAAGTGTCTGGAAAGGTTCAAATCTTTATCATAAAACCATTTATTTATATGGCAATTATACTTCATTTGGACAATCGTGTTATTATGCTCACGGCAGGGGACAGAAAATGGATTTTAAAGAGAGAAGATGATAGGAGTGGCCAGGAGAACACAGAGAGAAGAGGCTCACAAGGACAAGCTCTCCTCTTTCTCAGACCGCACTATGCTAAGGGGTAGGCAGGTCCAGGAGGAAGCATCTGTGTTCTGCCGGGTAGGAATCTAGTCTGCCCAGGTTTTGCCAGAGGCCGAGGAACAAACAGGACTGCTGGTGCTACCGTCTGCGGCCCAGGCCACCCTTCCACAAAGCCCATGCCAGCTTTGAAGTCTGTGCCAACTGGCCTGGCTCTTTCCCCAGTGCAGCCAGGCTGACCTGATCTATTTGCTTTGCTAGTCAGAGCCCCACCAGCAAGGACAGATTAAGCCCGACAGGACCTGACCTTTTAGGAAACAAAACATTATAAGCCCTGGAACACTAACCACTGACTAGAAAGACCAAGTGTCTGGGTTCATAAACAGAGCCCGGAGACCCTGTGTGGGAAGAGCAGCCGTGGAACTCAGCGTGCTGTGCCAACCAGTGAGGCCCGGGAAGGGGAGGCTGGGTAGAGGGAGGCGCCCAGGTTCAGCAGGCGCCAGGAGTAAACACTCAACCAGGACGTGAGTAAGAACGTCAGCTGGAAGCCAGAGAGCCGCTATCTCAGGTTATCTCTGAGGCCCCAGGGCTTCCTTGCCCCCACCTCCCAGGGCTAGCTCCTAATCTTGTGTGTCTCCAGTTCCAACCACAGGGCATCCAAGAAGGGGAAGCAGGAGGTCTGTAACAGACATGTGTGTTAATGAAGGGACTGGCCCAGTCCTGCTGTACTGCAGAAGTAAGTATTAATAACAGAATCACTTTCTTAGGAGGCAGGGGGAAGCTTGGAGCTGTACAGACAGACAGATAGACAGACACGTACACACAACCATTTCCATGGTAATGTCTAGCTCCCTGAAGAATCCTGGATTTTTTATATAAGGATCTTTGGTTCTTCTATTACCTTGTCAACAACTTACCTAGTGATACACTCTCATCAGCTACATAGGAAGCTGATCCTCTCTTCTCCATAAAATTTCCTTTGCCCAGCTCCTTCCCACTGTCCCCACAATGTTATGAATCAAGATGCTACTTGACCTAGAGAGGAGATTTAGTTTGCAACATAGACAGTGATGTTCTTGCTTGGCCAAGCTCCTGGCTTGTAATCAGCTGTGTTTACCACCTTTCTAGAATAAATCTCATGGCTTTGCTTCCTGCGAGTGACCACGGAAAATTTTAAATGAGTTCTAGTAGTGCGACCAGGCCTTTTAATCACATTCTGCCCACAGTCTTGGGTTCAAGAGTGCAAACACTCCTCTACAGTAAAACTGTAAGCACTTCAGCCAAAGGCACCGTCTTATAAATGGTTTGTAGAAAGTCACTTTGTGCTTAACATTTGAAAGGTTAACAAGGTACTTGCATGTGTGTATGCTCAGATGCTTCCATCGTGACTCTTCGCGACCCTATGGACTGTAGCCTGCCAGGCTCCTCTGCCCATGGGATTCTCCAGGCATGAGTACTGGAGTAGGTTGCCATGCCCTCCTCCAGGGCATCTTCCTGGCCCAGAGATCTAACTTGCGTCTCCTGTGTATTGCAGGCAGGTCCTTTATCCTCTGAGCTATCTGAAAAGTCCCGAGTCCACTTACATGAGGCACCTAAGAGTAGTCAAATTCACAGAGACAGAAAGTAGAATGGTGGTCATCAGGGGCTGGGGGAAAGGGGAGACTGAGGAGTTAGCATTTAAAGAGTACAGCATTTCAGTTTAGGAAGAAGAAAAGATCTGGAGACGGACAATGATGATGGCTGCACAATACAAATGCTGTACGTAGACTGCATAGAATTGTATGTTTAAGAATGGTTGAAATGGACAATTTAAAGTATATTTTACCAGTAGAAGATAAACATCTGAAAACACTGTAACAAACACATTTCTTCTCGCGGCAAGTCCACTTGAATTCTGCTTGCGCAAGGACATTTCTGTTACTCTCCCACATACAAGTCAAACCTTCCATACTTTTCCATACTTCCATGTAATTGCATTTGCTAATGTTTATGCCCAGAATGCCCTCCCCCCCACCATCCGCTTGATGAACTCCTGCTTATTCTTAAAATATCTACTCAGCCTGCTCCACAGGGAAGCCTTGCAGGTCAACTCCCACTTCCCGTATCCTCCCACAGAACTACACCATCAACTTGGCTGCCACCACCATATGTGAGCCTCTACTGTCACTCACCACTGACAGGCGGTGTATTTCCCACTAGGCCAGGCCCTCCTTGAGAGCAGGAAACATCTTACACGTATTTGTACCCAAGAATACAGCATCAGGACACAGGAGGATGATAAATTAATGTCAAATAAATTAAGGAACACAGCTGACAGTGGTTATTTACCAAGCCTGAGAAAACATAACACTGTCCACAAAGGTAAAATAAATCTCCCATAAGTTAATTAACTGATTAACAACTCAAGCTATTAAAACCTAGGTTCCATTCCATGGGTATAGAGACTGTAAGAAGATCTGACTTTCTTTAATTCTTTTAAACTCCACAGCATGCTGGTAAGTACCTTATCTTTTGCTTGATCCATACTTCATTAAGTGAAATAATTTAGAGCCTCCATCATTGGTCAAGGCTGTTCTCAATCAAGTCATGGCACAGAGGTAACAAATCGACGGGGTGGTCGTGCAGGTGAGCCTCTGTTCTCCGGGCAACCCAGCTTCCCTAAGTTGCAGCTCCTGTGCCTATGGAGCCAGAAGCTGAAGGACACGGCTGCCGAGGAGCGTCCATGCAGCCCCCGACACTGCTGTGTGGCTCAGTACCTTGTACTGTTCATTCCTATGAAACCTCAGACATGTGAGCAAGACAAAGACCAAAGCTGGTGCTGAATCCACATTCTAGAATACCTGAGGATTTGGGGGAGTACTAGGTATAGACATTTGTTCCTATCTATCAACCTCAAGCCCAGCATAACTTATTTTAGCAAGACATATCACTGAAAGTTGGGTATAAACAAAATCCCCATCAAGTGCACATTATTTAAAAGAAAGCAGAGGAGCTACTTTTTAAAGAAAGGAATATTCACTGCCACTGTAACATAAACGTAGGATGTACGTATTCACCCAGTTCTGTAGACCAGGAGATCTAAAACTTGTTTTAGATTCCTCTTGGGACACCTGATTAAATGGCAGAATCTGTATCCACAGCCAGACCTCAGAGATGCTCGTTCAGCCAATCTGGGATAGGGCTAGAAACTGGCTGCTTCTTTTTTTTTTTTTTTAAACTACAGGAGGCAATACAGATCACATTGCTCATAAACATTACTCTGGGCTATAGAAGCATACAACAAGAGCTTTTACATATTTTTATTTGTATCCAGAATTGCTTTAGACAAAAATCAAAGAATCTTGATCATATATGAGCATACTATATTTTAAGTGTAGATGCTATTATAACAATTAAAATATAGATTCTTAGGAAAGCACCACTGCTATTTACAGTTCTCTGTTTTCTAAATCAAAGGCATTAAAATGACAGCTATTATGCTGGGAGGGAATGAAGCTGGGTGGTAGACATCAGGTGTTCATAGGTTGTCGTTTTGTATCTGTTAAATATTTTTTACATTTAAAAGTATTTTTACTTTACAAATATCTTTTCAAATTAGTACTAACATTACTTACACCCTGATAAATGGTAAAGAAATGGAGTATACTCGTAGAAAAAAAATACAATGAGGAGAAAATACTTAAAGATGCTCAATCTCACTTAATCAAAAGGCAAATTAAATGAGATTCCATTTTAATGTACCAAATTGTCAAATATTTTTACAAAGTGATAATTTTCAATTATAATGAGAATATGATAGGAAAGAAATTCTAGTGAGGGTATGATAAGAGAGATACATATATACTACTGCTGGGAATCTAAATTGGTACAACTTTTTAGGAAAGCAATTTATAACTATCTATCAGTCCTAAAAACTGCTCATACCATTTGATCTCAGTACTCCCATCAACAAATTATCCTAAAAAAATAGTCACAGACTGGCACCAAGATCTGTGTTCAAGGATTTTTAGCACATCAGTTATGCGGAGGCTCAAAAATTTACACTAAAATACAAATGAACAAAAAAAGTAATTGCTCCTTCTTTCTATAAGCATCTTTCACCTTGGTGTGAAGGCTTTATTCCTACTTATTATGTAAGTTAGGGGAAATTTGAAATCGGTCCTCTTAAGGCAATGTTGTCTACTTTGGTTTAAGACAGTGGTCCTCAGGATTAATACGTTCTTCTTTGGATCATCTTTCAGGATATCACCCTTCCTTCCCCTTTCTTTTCCTCCCAAGGAGATCCAAAGTCACAAATGGCACGCATAGTTTAGAAATTCAGTTTGAAAGGCAGAAGGTAACTCTCCCAGCTTTCCAGCACGTGTTCTCAGTCGCTCGGTCATGGCTGACTCCTTGTGACCCCATGGACTACAGCCCACCAGGCTCCTCTGTCCATGGGATTTTCCAGGCAAGAGTACTGCAGTGGGGTGCCATTTCCTCCCCCAGGGGATCTTTCCAACCCAGGGATCGAACCCACATCTCCTGCATTGGCAGGTGATTGACTCTTTACCACTGAGTGACCTGGGAAGTTCTCCTCTTAATACGGCTACACTGGCTACTGGTATACATTGTCATTTTTTTTTCTTTTTCATTGAATTGTAATTAGCATGCAATATTATATTAGTTTCAGGTGTACAACATAGTGATCCGTATTTTCATACATTATAAAATGTTTACCGTGACAAGTCTATTTACCATCTGTCACCATACGGAGTTATTCCAACACTATTGACTATAGTTCCTATGGGGGCTTCCCTCATAGCTCAGTTGGTAAAGAATCTGCCTGCAATGCAGGAGACCCCAGTTCACTTCCTGGGTCGGAAAGATCCACTGGAGAAGGGATAGGCTACCCACTCCAGTATTCTTGGGCTTCCCTTGTGGCTCAGCTGGTAAAGAATCCGCCTGCAATGCGGGAGACCTGGGTTCGATCCTTGGGTTGGGAAGATCCCCTGGAGAAGGGGAAGGCTACCCACTCCAGTATTCTGGCCTAGACAGTTCCATGGAGTATGCAGTCCATGGGGTTGCAAAGAGTCGGACATGACTGAGAGACTTTCACTTCATTTCACTTCACAGTTTCTATGCTGTACATTACATCCATAATGTGACTTATTTTATAGCCAGAAGTCTGTACCTCACCTCTTAATCTCCTTCACCTATTTCACCCATCTAACCCAAACCCTTCCCCCTTAGGCAACCACCAGATTATTCTCTGTATCTATGAATCTGTTTCTATTTTGGTTTTGTTTTTTAGATTCTGCATATAAGTGAAATCTCTGCTGATTTGCCTTTCTCTGATTAACTTCATTTACCATAATACCTTCTAGGTCCACATCAGTTCAGTTCAGTCGCTCAGTCATGTCTGACTCTTTGTGACCCCATGAACTGCAGCACACCAGGCCTCCCTGTCCATATTCCAGTAATATTTTATGGCTGAGTGCTTTTATATAACACATCTTCTTTAACCATTCATTGATGGACACTTGGGTTGCTTCCGTATATCAGTTATTGTAAATCACGCTACTATGAAGAAAGTATATATATCTTCTTGAATTAGTGTTTTCATTTTCTTCAGATAAATACCCAAAAGTGTAATAGCTGAATCATATGATAGCTCTACTTTTAGGGTTTTTTTTTTTTTGAAGAATTTCCATATTGTTTTCCATGGCTGTACCAAGTTACATTCCCACCAACATGAGGTTCTCAGGAGGGTTCCCTTCTCTCCACATCCTTATCATCACAAAGGTTTCTTACCTTTTCGATAACAGTCATTCTGACAGGTGTGAGGTGATATTTCACTGTGATCTTGATTTCCATTTCCCTAACGATTAGTGATGCTGACTGCCTTTGCATGTGTCTACTGGTCATCCGTATGCCTTCTTTGCAAAAAAAATTTATTTAAGCCCTCTGCTTATTTTTTAATTGGGTTGTTCCTTGTTTTGATATGAAGTTACAGGAGTTATATCAATCCCTCATCAAATACATTGTTTGTAAATATCTTCTCTCATTCAGTAGGTGAATTTTGTTGATTTCCTTCCCTGTGCAAAAGCTTCTGAAATATTTTATCAACAAAAATTTAGAGGAATTCTTGTGTTTGAAATGTTTGGAATCACAAATGTTGACCAGATATTTCATCTTATGAAGAAGCCACTGCCTGAAAACAGTAAAATAGTTCCCTAGGTTCATTCACAGAAAACTCAAGCCTGAAACTGTTAGCCCTGTGCTCAACCTCTGTTACCTACAGCCCCAGCACCCCACCAGCCCAGAGTCTTGGCTCCAGAAAATAAAATCATCACTCAGTCCTCCCTTCATCCAATACATGTGTAATGAGCTCTCAGATATGCAGGCAACTCCATTTATAAGAGGCAGCAAGAAAAGGAGGAAGAACTTACTGGCAATTAACTTCACAGGATCTAGAATAGTCTCAGACTACTCAACGGAAAGCACACAGTCTACACCCCGAATTCTTTCCCATGCTAATCGCACTGGCTGCCCTCATTTCCTTTGCGGCTTCCCACCCTATTCCACACCCCAGGACACATGCCAATGACCTGGGACGAGCACAGAATGCCAGTAGGGACAGAAAAACATGGCAGAGGGGCCCTCTGAACATCAGGAGGCCTTCAGGGCAGGAAGCATCCAGTTCACTGCTTTCTGGAGCACTGTGACGTGGGGAGACAGGTTCATCCGCACACAGATGTTCTGTGGGAGGGAGACAGTTTCACAGTGTGGAGAGACTGGCAGGACGGTAGAGGGCAAACGAAACAGGCTCTCGGGTGACAGGCAGCGGCGGCCTTAAGTGCAGGCAATTCCAGGCTGTGTACCCAAGGGAGCCTCTGAGTGGCGGCTGCTCCCTGCAGAGAGAAGACTAGACGGGCCCTGGAAAACAGCCACCACTTTCTTTGACTGGGAGTATGCTGACAGGTCACGGGGAGCTGAACAACACCCCACATGATTAAGGGCCCCAAAGGGGTGATTTATGAAGCAAGATAAGTACCACTGCTGCTAATAACCCACTGAGTTCAGGCTGCCTTTCCCTCCACTAGCTCCTGCAGTGCAGTAAAAACACATATTAGAACCTTCTCCTTTTAAGTAAACTCAGAGGCACAGATGGGTGAAAAGCCAAAAATAAAACAACAAATCCCGACTGTGACCAATTCCATCCTTCTCCTCTAATATCTAACCCAGACCATCCTCTAGGTGGTTAACACAGTATCTCATATAAATAGGAAGATAAGGGACATTAAAATCATCTTCCAGAGGAAGAAAATAAAGACACAACAATGCTTAAACAGAATAACTCATATCTACACACACACACACGCCTGAAGGAGTAAAAGCCTGCCAGTACTTAGTAGAGTCACAAATCAAGAATTTAAGGTTCCTTCAGACCAAAAATGGTTATGAGACAATGAATCCTTCTGGCTAAGGCTTGATTTCTCGCTCTTTAAAAGAAGACAACCATACTGTGTGACTTCCTGCATCCCTGATCATCCACCATGCACATCTCCACCTCTGCCTTGTAAAGTTAAATGAAACAGTGCACATCAAATATTATAAAGTCCCTGAAGAAGCCACACTGGACAGTGATTCACAACAAACATTCCCACTCTCAGCTGTGTGACCCTGGGCACCTAACCTCTCTGGGCATTATTCTTCCCTTCTGTGAAATAGAGGTATTGGGTTAGATGCTGTTTGAGAACATTCCAGCTCTAAATGTGATTCCAGATAATACAAGGCTCACAGCCCTTGTAGGAATGGTGTGATGGGCAGGCTCACCTGAAGAGGGTAAGGGAGAAGGTATGCTAACAAGGAGATGAGGGTGTTTGGGCAGGGCAAGGCCGATTCCATAAGCAGAGGTAGAGGACGGAAGGGACAAAGAATGCAGACAGACAGAGGAGGGCTCTCACTTGGAAAGGAGATTATTAGAGTTTTGCATAGAAAGGAGGAGGGACTTGCACTCTTTCAGGTTCTGAAAACAGTGAAAAGCAGAGGGGCAGATGGTGAACATAATCTTGGCACCAGCACTGAGGATTCCAAAAGAAGAAACTTGGGAAATGGGAAACAACCTAGGAATGACCGGGAGTATATATCAAGTACTGGGCTGTAAGAATAAAGAGAATGTCTGGATGAAATCACTAGACTGAGAACCAGGATAAGGAAAGGGTCTCTAATCTCTTTCTCTAAAGCATCTCTAAATGCTCTCAATAAGGACAGCAAAGTGAGCACAGCAGACGTGTTTAACATCAAATGGTCTGCCTTGTACTGGAGAATCTGGGTGTAGAAGTTAGAAGGGAATTTAGAGGGTATGTAGGCATTCATGTGAGACTCCTTTGTCTAGCCTCTCCCAAGTCTTTGATCCACTCAACCCCTCTTTGCAAGTTCAGGCTTATCAGCACAGTGAGAAAGAGATGAGACCTGGATAACCTGTGCTTGCACTCATCCATCAGTCATGAGTTTCCAGGTTGGAGGAGAAAACAACGGGAAGACCACAACGACCACAGCAGGACAGACGGCTGTACCGCATCTCAGGGTGTAACAAAATGTGTAAGGAAGGCCATTCTTGGGAGACTGGAGAAACTATCTGGGGAGAAGAACAACAAAAAATTCAGACGTGGGATGACTCGGAAGTAACAGTGTTGTCTCTGCTAAGAGGTCGTTCAGTCTAACTGAATTCTGGCAGCTGTGTTTGAGAAGTAGTTTCTTACTATGCCTTGAAATCTACTCACAGCAGCTTCCACTTACGAGTCTCTAAAGCAGTACTTCTCGGACCTTAAGGTCCGTATGAATCACCTGAGGATCTTGGTAAATTACAGATTCCGTGGGTCAAGGGGTAGAGGTGGGTATAGGGTGGAGGGTGGAGAAGGGAAGTTCTGCCTTTCTAACAAAGTCCCAGGTGATGCTGATGGTACTGGCCCACGGACCGCACTTTGAATAGCAAGGCTCTAGGGCCAGGGTACGTAAGTCCAAACAACACCGGATATGCTAGCTGTTTGAGCTAATGACCTCTACGTTTTTCCTCAGTGTTAATGCCCTATGGTTCCTACCCAGGATTGTGTATGTCAATATTCTGGGTCACATCAAAGCTGAGACAGGTTGTTTCTCATTAAAGGTACTTTGAGATGGCCAAAAATCAAACTCTAATATACAGATGATAAACATACATTATCCAGAGCACAAGATCCCAGACTGGAGTGGGATTCAGAGCTACGGACTGGTTTCCAAGCATAACAACTTCCTGCCATCAGTAGGTGGCAACATTTCCTCGGGGTCTTAAGAACTGCAGTGTAATGAAGGTTCTCAACCTCGATTCTTCTTAACCTGGGAAACTGAAATCCTGGCATCTCTATCCCACCCCCAGAAATTGGTTTAATTGGTATGGAGTATAGACCAGGTGATTCTAATGTGCAGCTAAGGCTGAGGACCACTAAAGTCAAATGCAGAAGAAGATCCAGAGAAAGAGAGAGTCCAGGAGGGGTAAGAGACAAATGCTGTTCTTCACGTCACCTCTGAGTTTCCCCTCCCACATCAGGGCTCACTCAGATATACCAATCCCAATTTAGTCTCATCTTCCCTTTCAGCCCTTCATTACTAGGTTATTCCAAGATGGCAACAGATCTTGCTTCCTCCAAATTCCTATGTCAACAGATGACATTGGATCAAAAGATGCCAAGATGGTTTATGTAGGAAAAGTACTATTATCCCTTGTTTTCTACAAGACTCAGTTTTAACCTCAGCCAAGTGCCCTACACCAAAACTCAACCGCAGCACCCGTCTCAATTCCATGAGCTGGCAACACTTTTCCGTAAACGGCAAGAGAGTAAATATTTGCTGCTTTGAAGGCCATGTCGTCTCTGTCATAACTATTCAACTCTGCCATCGTAGCACAAAAGCAGCCACAGACAATACTTAAGTCAGTGGCTATACCTATGGTCCAATAACACTTTATTCATAAAAAGCAGGCAGTGGGCTGGATTGGACCCATAAAGCGCAGTTTGCCAATCCCTGCTTCACCCCATCCGAGTTTCTTCTGAACTTTCTCTCTTCCCTATGATACCATGTTCAGGTATCAAACACAATGGCTGTGATAGTCACAGTATAGGAATGAGACCACTAAATGGAGAACGGAAAATATATGAGGGGACCTTGGGAGGCAGATGAGATTTGAAACATGAGCCTATTCTGATTATTCAGAAATGAGGATAAAAATAGGGAGAAGAAACCTCTACTAAGATCTGCAAAATTGCCAGACTTCTGGCATGGGGCCTATGCCTGGGATTCTTTTCCCATGAAGTAATAATCTATAATCTGAGGTGGATTTTCATCACCTCCATTGGAAATCTGAGGTCAAACTTGTCAGGAAAAGAGAATAAACTCCTGGGAGTGAGATAGGACTGGACCAGGCAAGCAAATGAACTGTGACATAAAACTCACACCTTCTGCAAAAATTAATTCAAAATAGATTACAGATTTAAATGTGACACTATAAAACTTTCAGAACAGGAGAAAATTTTCACAACCCAGGGTTATAAAGAATTCTTACACATGACATCCAAAGCATGATCAAAGAAAGCTGATAAATTAAACTTCATCAAAATTTAAAACTTTTGCTCTGTGGAAGCCAATTTGAAGTGAATAAAAAGACACACTAAAGACTGGGAAAAAATAGGTGCAAATTACAAATCTGGCAAAAAATATAACCAGAACACACAAGGGATTCTCAAAGCTCAACAACAGAAAACCACCCAAGTAGAAAGTGGGCGAAGGACTTGAACAGAACTTCATCAGAGGATAAATATATGGAAGGCAAATGATCTCAAGAGAAGAAGCCAATTAGGTTTGGTGGTTGGCTCAGTGTTTCTGTGTGACAGGAGGAACTGGGACTGCAGTGAGATTCCTGCCTAGGAAACTAGGCTAAAAAATTATTTTTGCACATTGGAACCTTTGAAGTCTGCATCTTAAGTCTAAGTGCCTACTGAGACATGTTCCAACCTCATTACAGCTCCCTCAGACAACAGGACATTCCCCCAAGTGTGGGGCAATGGCCTCCCATGAGAAGACGGTCAACGTCATCAGTCACTGCTGTCATTCAGTGGCTGCCGTGTCCAGCTCTTTGCAACCCTGTGGACTGCAGCACGTCAGGCTTCCCTGTTTGCTCAAGTTCATGTCCATTGAGTCAGTGATGTCATCCAACCATCTTATCCTCTGTCGTCCCCTTCTCCTCCTGCCCTTAATCTTTCCCAGCATCAGGGTCTTTTCCAATGAGTTGGCTCTTTGCATCAGGTGGCCAAAGTATTGGAGCTTCAGCATCAGTCCATCCAATGAATATTCAGGGTTGATTTCCTTTAGGATTGATTGATGTGATCTCCTTGCAGTCCAAGGGACTCTCAAGAGTCTTCACCACCACCACAATTTGAAAGCATCAGTTCTTCAGTGCTCAGCCTTCTTTATGGTCCAACTCTCACATTCATACATGACTACTGGAAAAACCATAGCTTTGACTATATAGACCTTTGTTGGCAATGTGATGTTTCTGCCTATTAGGCAAATGCAAATTAAGACCACAATGAGATTCCACTGTATACCCATCAGAATAGGTAAATTAGAAAACACTATCAACACCAAGAACTGGTGAAGCCACAGGGCAAGTGAACCCTTGTGCACTGCTGAAAGAGATGTAGAACAGCACAGTGCTTCTGGAAAACTGTTCTGACGTTCCTTATAAACATACACTTACCATATGCCCAACAACACCTCTGCTGTGTACTCACCCTAGAGAAAAACTTCTGTTCCCATAAACACCTGTACATGAATGTTTAGCAGCTCTATTTATGACTGCCAAAATTAGAAACAACCCAAATATCCCTCAAACATAAAAGTGAACAAAGGTGAATAAACTGTGATACATCCATATACTGATATACAACTGAAAAAATATAAGGAAAACAGATACTTCATGTGTGAGGTAGTGCTGCCTATAAAAAATATTAAAAATTACTGGTAAATCAGTTGAAATGTAAAAAATTAATATATAAAAGTGAATGATCTATTAATATGCACAAACTGAAAGTGCTCAAAGATATCAATGCTGAATGAAAGAAGCCAGTCTCACAAGGTCATGACACCAGTTCTAAAACATTCTCAGAAAGGCAAAACGATAGCACAGAGAACAAATCGAAATAGATACCAGGGAGCAGGAGTGGGCGAGGGTATGACCCCAAAGGGATAGTGCAGAGGAGATGCGAGGGGTGAGGAACAGTTCTGCATCCTGATTGTGGTGGTGGCTACATGAGTCTATACATTAAAATTAAATAAATTAAATAAATAAATTAAATAAAACTGTACTTTAAAATCTATTTTACCCTGTTACTTAAAAAATAAAATAAAATGCTCAGGGCTGGATGAAACGTCAGAATGGGGGAGCATCCGTACCCTCTCCCCAGGAATCCCCCACTCCTCCAGGGTTGGTCCAGATTGAATGTGAGGAGCACCATCCCCAGTGAAGTGCAGACCAGGCCATTCCAGGCTCTCTGCCTCCCAGGATGAGCGCAGGGGCTTCCAGCGGTGGCCCACAGTACCGTCTAGCCAGGAGAACCTTGTAACTGCCTAAGAGGATAAGGGAAGTCTTCCCAACCACAAGGCCTCCCTCCAGCCTCTGCACAGCGAGTACAGGCGCTACCTGCGTCACTGACTGCACTGAAGCCAAAGGACACCTGAAGGTCATCTGACTGCTGTGCCCAAGCCTGCTCAACTCTGGGGAGCTCAGCTTCTCTGGGGGGCCATTATTCCAGACTTGGAGAAATAGCCTACTGCCTTAGAGACCTGTGGTCAGACCTGGGTGTGCCTCTGTAGGCCCTAGAACTGAAGATCAAATGACCATGTTCCCAGGGCAGAAACCATTTCTCCAGCCTAGTTTCCTAGGCAGGAGTCGCGCTCACTCTCAGCTCTACTGTCACATGGCAATCTCGAGCCCACCGTCCTGTTGGTTTTGGAACCCCTCTGCCTGTCTCTGAATCCACACTAAGCAAAGGCTAACATACCTGTGACTCATACAGGACAAGCTGAATACTGAATACACGCCCCAAGCAGCCAGCGGAGGGCAGGCCTGCAAGAGAGCAGCTGAGGGAATCATCTGCTTGCAAGGACGGCGGAATCCAGTGTGCTCAGCTCTACCTCCCACCACCCCTATCTAAGGGCTCCAGTCATGCTGCTGCCCCTTGGGACTGTTTATCCTTCTCAGAGGATCAGACATCTGTGTTTCATTCCCTGCACAGAGTCCTGAGTGGACATGGCAAATCTGTGAGGTTTGCAGCAGCCCCAGCTTCAGCCAGCCATTCTGGAACACGTGCTGCAGAATTCCCTTCCTGTTCTCCACACAAGCTGCAGGTGGGAAAGCTACTGCCATGAGAAATTAAGGAAGTCCTGAGGACAAGAGGAAAATAGGCAGCTGGCGGCCATTACTACGGACCTGAAAGCTAAGCGCACGCCTGGAAACCAGCGCACACGTGAGGCTGAACCAATGTCTCTTATCCACAGGCTGCCTCCTCTCTCCCACTCTACTGTAATATTACTGCTGCTAAGATATTACTCTGGGCTTCCCTGATAGCTCAGTTGGTAAAGAATCCGCCTGCAATGCAGGAGACCTGGGTTCGGTTCCTGGGTTGGTAAGATCCCCTGAAGAAGGGAAAGGCTACCCACTCCAGTATTCTGGCCTGGAGGATTAGAGTCCATGGGGTCACAAAGAGTCAGACACAACTGAGCAACTTGCACTGCTAAGATATTACTCTAACACACAGGGTTTGGTCTTTTACACAACAGCCTTTGATAAATTCAGAGCACTTTCATTATATATTATCCTATTTAACCTTGGCCAGTGCTCACCAACTTGGCCCTCATCGTTTTGTTTTCCTTTCTCCGCTTAAGTTATTTCAGCCACACATACCTTGCTCCCTAGTCAGAAAAAGTCAACATTCTCAGGGGACCCCTGTGAGGCGTTCCAAAGGTCATGCTGTGGGGTCAGGGGGCACAAAAACTGCACTGTGCCACATGCCTAATCTTTCTGAAACATTATGCTAAAAGGCTCTGGTCAAAATTTTTCTATAACAATTCACTGGCTAAGCAAGAAATTCAAAACTGATATTCAACACTTGTTATCAACTGACACTAAGTGGTTCAATTTTCCTTCTCCAACCAAGCTGCTCCCCAAAACTTGTGGTTTCTAAGCTTTATTCCTCAGAACCCCATGTCTGCTGAGAGAGCTTCAAAGACCACCACTGTGGGGCTAAGAAATCAAGCAGGAAAAATGGGCAAGTACTCTCCAGCTGCATACTGCTTTATCCATGGAAGCTACAGTTCTCACATTTAATATGGTGGGTGGAGTTCCATGTAATGGGCTTTGCTGGTGGCTCAGATAGTAAAGAATCTGCCTGCAATGCAGACTTGGGTTCAGGTCCTGAGTCGGGAAGAACCCATGGAGAAGGGGATGGCTACCCACTCCAGTATTCTTGCCTGGAGAATTCCATGGACAGAGGAGTCTGGGAGGCTACAGTCCATGGGACTGCAAAGATTCAGACAAGCCTGAGTGACTGATACTTTAACTTTCTTTACATGTAATATTCTGCTTAACAAAAAGGGTCTTGACTTATAAAAGGAAAATTTGAAAATCGCTGACTTTATGAAATTCTGTGTTACTATAGCTCAACTGCACCATGCTATATTCACTGTACATCGAGAAGATACTGGGATTTTATCATGTCTGCACTGTCACTTACAAGATTATCTGAAAACTTCTTGCTTGTTCTCTTCCTCTATCCAAAGTATTCCCCTAAGTTGTATCTTAAATACCACTTCATAAAAATCTGCCCTATCATAACCTATAGGAATTTCTTCCAAACTACTACAGCAATTAGCATGCAGGGGACTGATTTTATAATAATGCTATATATAAAAAATCTATCTAATACTCTTAGAACATGGTTCTTTCTCATCTTCTCAACCAACATGTAGGTTTTTTGAAAATAGGAGCTATGTAGGTTGAACTTTATATCCTCTTTAGCAATATCTTCAGTTAACTATAAGGACTTGATCCAACAATCTCTCTGGCTGCTGTGTTGAGAATATAAGAAGGCAAGTGAGGAAGCAAGAAACTCACAAAGGAGGCTAATTGCCCAGTGAAGGGAGAAAGTGTACAAGAAACAATAATACTACCCATACACAGAGGCAAACGGATCCCAGGCGGGAGGAATACAACCAATGGACAAGCTCTTGGCTAGCTGCCATTTTATTTCTGAGGAAGACAGTCTTCCAAATACAGCCAATGTTCTACTTTGATTTATTTTTCCTTTTAAAATACTTGGTTATTCTAATGGCTATGATGAAGGAGAGTCATGGCATCATAAATTTTCAGAATTGTAGGTTAAAGCTCTTTGGACACTTAGCCCAACACTCTGAAAAGTTACTTCAGTTTATGAAACAGACTCAGCTTATTTGCATCCTTTCCTAAGAGTGTGACATCTTGTAGGAAATCAAGCTGCTGACTAGACCAGAAAATTGTTCTCTTTCCTACTTTTCCAAAAGAAAATTGGGGGAAAAAAAAAAAAAGAGAGACAACTATAGTCCTTAGAAAATGGTCCTTAATGGTCTTCGTTTTGCAGCAATCATCACATTCTGAGCCCAAATCAAAGTATCTTCTATGACTAACGTACACAATAATATGTCATTTTAACAATTTATTGGCTGGGAATAGTTGTGTCCCTCTCCCCAAGAAGAACTATTTTCCTCCAGGCTAAAATGAGTTGAGTTTCTTTTATTCTTCCCAGCCCTTTTTTGATCAGGATGATACTCAGTTGCAACTGATTACATTCAGATCACTGCTCACAAATGAACACAGATTTTTAAAACCTGAATGAGTTTATTCATTCTAGTTCCCAAAATATCCACTATTATCTCTTTTTAAAAATATTTCAAATTACTTCTCAAAAAGGTCCCTCATTCCACATCTCTGTATCTCTTAACTCCCCCTCCAATCACTACAAAGAATAAAAGGAAATCTAATTTAAAAACAGGGACATTACATTTGATAATGAATAATTAAAATAACCAAGGAACTGTGAGGGATATTTTACCATAAGAAATTGACTGTAAAGTTTGCAAACTCAATGAGCTTAAAAGATAGAACCTGAGTCTTTCTCAGATGACACACTGTGGCCCCTTCTAAGACGGAAGTTCAGTTCAGTTCAGTTCAGTCGCTCAGTCATGTCCAACTCTTTGTGACCCATGGACTGCAGCACGCCAGGCCTCCCTGTCCACCACCAACTCCCGGAGTTCACTCAAACTCATGTCCATTCAGTTGGTGATGCCATCCAACCATCTCTTCCTCTGTTGTCCCCTTCTCCTCCTGCCTTCAATCTTTCCCAGCAACAGGGTCTTTTCCAATGAGTCAGTTCTTTGCATCAGGTGGCCAAAGTATTGGAGTTTCAGCTTCAACATCAGTCCTTCCAATGAACATTCAGGACTGATCTCCTTTAGGATGGACTGGTTGGATCTCCTTGCAGTCCAAGGGACTCTCAAGAGTCTTCTCCAACACCACAGTTCAAAAGCATCAATTCTTCTGCGCTCAGCTTTCTTTATAGTCCAACTCTCATATCCATACATGACCACTGGAAAAACCACAGCCCTGACTAGACAGACCTTTGTTGGCAAAGTAATGTCTCTGCTTTTTAATATGCTATCTAGGTTGGTCATAACTTTCCTTCCAATAAGTGAGCATCTTTTAATTTCATGGCTGCAGTCACCACCTGCAGTGATTTTGGAGCCCCCCAGAATAAAGTCAGCCACTGTTT
This sequence comes from Oryx dammah, assembly GCF_014754425.2. Classification (NCBI taxonomy): domain Eukaryota; kingdom Metazoa; phylum Chordata; class Mammalia; order Artiodactyla; family Bovidae; genus Oryx; species Oryx dammah. The sequence continues at coordinate 7,082,924 of NW_024070212.1, forward strand.
CCCCATCTATTTGCCATGAAGTGATGGGATCAGATGCCATGATCTTAGTTTTCTGAATGTTGAGCTTTAAGCCAACTTTTTCACTCTCCTCTTTCACTTTCATCAAGAGGCTTTTGAGTTCCTCTTCACTTTCTGCCATAAGGGTGGTGTCATCTGCATATCTGAGGTTATTGATATTTCTCCTGGCAATCTTGATTCCAGCTTGCGCTTCTTCCAGTCCAGCATTTCTCATGATGTACTCTGCATATAAGTTAAATAAGCAGGGTGACAATATACAGCCTTGATGTACTCCTTTTCCTATTTGGAACCAGTCTGTTGTTCCATGTCTAGTTCTAACTGTTGCTTCCTGACCTGCATATAGGTTTCTCAAGAGGCAGGTCAAGTGGTCTGGTATTCCCATCTCTTGAAGAATTTTCCACACACCAGTTTGTGGTGATCCACACAGTCAAAGGCTCTGGCATAGTCAATAAAGCAGAAATAGATGTTTTTCTGGAACTCTCTTGCTTTTTGCAATTACTACTTTTTAAGATGGAAAGGGGAAGCCAAAGAGAACAGTTACAGCACAGTTACAATGGGAAAAGGAGTTGATCTTCAAAGTGCCTTGGTTTCCTGGATGTACCTTGAACACTAAGTCCTTTTCATTTTCACTGTGCTGGTTATTCAGTGGGTCCTTTTGAAACAGAGCAGGACCCTATGGTCCTTGCCCCCTGCCCCATGTTCTTTGCCTGCCTTTTGTCTTTGGAAAACTTTAGTCAAAGAATAAGTTTAGTCAGAGAAATGAAAAATACTGAAACAAAGGAAAACAGTCAAAGGAGGCCAAATAATAATAATGCAGTCATTAAGCATAGTCAAGGACCTTTAGTTCCTGTTCAAGGACTACAGATAATATTCTGAGCCATATCCTATGAGCTGTCTTATAGATACGAAACCCCAGGTGGAAGAAGTTAACTAGATGATCACAAACTGAACCCACAATATAAGTGGCCACAATTCTGAGAACTGGCCTCAAAGAACAAATGGACCCTGGAACTGAAGATTAGTTGTATCTAAAACAATGAAGTTGATGCTGGTCAGATCACCTATGACCGATTTGAAGACTGTCAGAGCTGACTGTGCTGTTTCTGCATGTAGGCTCCTGCCTCAGCCTATAAAAGGTCTCACCCCCTGCTTGCCAATGGCGGGGAGCAGCCTTTGGACAGGTGTCTCCCCTGACCCCCAGTTGCCAGCATCTGAAATAAAGCAAACTTTCCCAAACATGTTTGGGAACGCATGTACACCCTTGGTGGATTCATGTCAATGTATGGCAAAACCAATACAGAATTGTAAAGTAAAATAAAAAATAAAAAATTTTTTAAAAAAAAAGCAAACTTTCCTTTTCACCAACCTGGCCCATTTATTGACTTTTGAGCAGCAAGCAGCTGGAACCCTATACCTTTTGGTAACACTTTCAATCTGAAAACTTTTCAAGTAAGAATTTTTCTTGTATTGCTTCTTTGCCAATTTCCTCCCATTTGTTTTTTTCTGTTCTGTTTTAAACTTATATTTATCAGATGTTGGACTTCCCAGACTGATTCTCTGATTTGCTAATCTTTTCTCTCCCACCTTGTATTTCTATTCTAATTTTTAATTGATTTCCTCTCTCTCTTTCTTAACCTTTCAATACTTCCACTGATTTCATTTTTAGTTTGAATATCATATTTTTAATTTGGAAGAGTTCTCTGATTATTTCTTTTTCATAACATCCTGTTCATATTTTAGGAAATAGTATCTTAATTATAGTTTTTGTCATTTTAGGTTTTCTTCTGATCTCTGCTATCTCTTTTCTTCAGCTTCCTCCTTCTGTTTTATTTTTGCTTCTCTATTGTGTAGAATAGTTTCCTCAAATATGTCATGATCTTGGATTGCCCACCTCTATTTGAGGAGAAAAATAAGTTACATGCTGACTGGAAATGCTCTGTCTGTGGATGGGGCTCATTGTCTGAAAGTCCTGACAAGTGAGCCTTTTAGTTGCAGAAATTTTCAGGTGTCAAGGTCTAGAGATCATTTCTCTGGGACCATTCAGTTTCTCCAGACATAAGTCTTCTTATAATCAGTATTCCAGGAAGAGGGAGGGAGCTCTAAGGTCCTTTGAGTTCAATGTAAATATTTCTACTGAAGATCTTTTTATCTTGGCACTTTACCTCTGCCTTTTGCAACAACTGCTAGCCTCCCTGTCTTGAGTCTCTCCAGAGTTTTCCCACATCAATCAACTTACCTGTCCATCTGACGCTGCCTCTGTTCAGTGAAAGCCATCAAAACACCACACATTCTGTTCTTTAAAACATCACTGAAGTCTTTTATTGACTATTTCCCCTTTTGTTCTCTGTCATAATTTCAGTGAAGTTTGCGGGGGAGAGGAGATGAATACAGGTAGCCAATCCACCAGGTGTTATGACCATTCACTAACATGCATGGATGCTTCAGGAAAATTCTGCATGATTTTCTGTATCAATTTTAGCAATGCTAAAACTCAACAGTAGCAGATTTCTCTCTCTTCAAACATAGTTTGGAAGCAGTATTACCTCCCTGGGGCAGACACAGCTCTTTGACCCAACTGCTGCTCTGTCCACTACCACAACTGTCACTACTGCTGCTGCTGCTGCTAGCCTTTCCACTCCTGGTTTTAGCACAACTACGGAAGTGCAGTCATCTACACTGTGGCCTAACATTCCATGACTCACTACTGAAATATGTATCCTCTAGGAAGAAAAGGACAAAAGATCAGAATTATGAGCATCCTGGTGATATGTTTTAATAATTAATAGGCTCTTCTATCAAGACTCATTAGAAATCTAGCATTCAACAGGACAAACATTCAGTACAGAACTATTCAGAAGATGGACAGACAGCACTTTGGTCAAAGCCTTCAACATCAACAAAACTAAGCATGTTTAAGACTTGGTGGTGGTGGTGGTTGAGCCACTAAGTCGTGTCCAGCTTTTATAACCGCATCGACTGTAGACCCCTGGGCTTCTCTGTGCATGCGATTTCCCAGGCAAGAATACTGGAGCGGGTCACCATTTCCTTTAACCCGTGTCTCTTTTTTTTTGTATTGTAGGCAGATTCTTTACCATTGAGCCACCAGGGATTCTCCAAGACTCATTAGGGTGGAAAACACCCAGAACCAGAAGACAAACAAAAGCTTCACTGACACTAATGAGATTAAAAAGTAACCCTCCTATAACCAGCACCCTGCTTATTTAACTTCTATGCAGAGTACATCATGAAAAATGCTAGGCTGGATGAAGCACAACCTGGAATCAAGGGAGAAATATCAACAACCTCAGATATGCAGATGACACCACTCTTATGGCAGAAAGCAAAGTGGAAAGCCTCTTGATGAGGGTGAAAGAGGAGAGTGAAAAAGCTGGTGTAAAACAACATTCAAAAAATGAAGATCATAGCATCCAGTCCTATCATTTCATGGCAAATAGATGGGGAAACAATGGAAACAGTGACAGACTTATTCTCTTGGGCTCCAAAATCACTGCGGATGGTGACTGCAGCCATGGAATTAAAAGACGCTTGCTCCTTGGAAGAAAAGCTATGACAAACTTAGTGTATTAAAAAGCACAGACATTACTTTGCCAACAAAGGTCTGTACAGTCAAAGCTATGGCTTTTCCAGTTGTCATATATGGACGTCAGAGCTGGACAATAAAAAACGCTGAGCACGGAAGAATTGAAACCGCGATGTTGGAGAAGACTCTTGAGAGTCCCTTGGATAGCAAGGAGATCAAACCAGTCAATCCTAAAGGAAATCAACCTGGAATATTCAATGGAAGGACTGATGCTAAAGCTGAAGTTCCAATACTTTGGCCACCTGATGCAAAGAGCTGACTCACTGGAAAAGACACTGATGCTGGGAAAGATTGAAGGCAGGAGGAGAAGGGGATGACAGAGGAGATGGTTGGACGGCATCACCAACTCAATGGACATGAGTTTGAGCAAACTCCAGGAGATGGTGAAGGACAGGAAAGCCTGGCGTGCTGCAGTCCATGGGGTCGCAGAGAGTCTGACACAACTGAGAGACTGTACAATAACAGAGTGGTGATAATATATGGTGATAAAGATAAGTATCAAGTGATGATTCCATCAGGAAGAATGAAAGGGGATGAGAAAGGGAATAATTCTCTTACCAGGTGACTCATGGTTATGGACCGCCGTGCCTACCTAACACCAGTGTCCTTCCTGGATACCACCAAAAATCATCCTTCATTCCTGAACACACATCACATGGTTGGTAATGTCTTATTACTGATATTATTTCACTAGTATTTCTCTTTTACTGTTAACTTTTCATTTGTTTATCTTTTGTTTCCCTAGCAAAATGGAAATGCTTGAGATCAGGGGCTTATAAGCCCAGTGGTTAAGAACTTGGGTTTTAAAGTCTCACACAGAGACTGCCTGTAATCTCCAGATATACACCACTTCTCCTCCTAGAGTGATAGAACCCCCAGTTTTTAGCTAGCATGCAGCCACCTGGAACAGCGACTTCATTTCCCAACCTCCCTTGCAGTTTATGTGGCCATACATCTAAGTTTGAGGCAGTGGGACATACAGAAGACGCCCCATGGCAGCTTCAGGAAACCTTCCCTAAGAGACAGTTGCATGCACCCCATGTCCCTGCCCGGCCACAGGTAAGGCCATGATGAACGACGAGGACGAGGTGCGATCAGGTGAAGAAAGACACGTAAGCAGCCCAGCTCTCTGACACCACGGGCTGCCAAAGCACCTGGGGAGAGCATTACAGGCAAAAGACAGACGTCTACTTTGCGTAAACTCCCTCTATTGCAGGTTTCTCTGTTTTTCACCCAGAAAAACTGATCCTAACGTAAACAAACATGATTACACAGGCTTGAGCTCAACACCCAACTCAGTCAACCTCCTGGCTAAATTGTCTCAGGCGGATCACCTGGCCCAGTTCCCTCACACATAAAACGGGATCAGCCTGACTTGGAGCTGTTATGAGGATGGATACCTCTAACAATCACAAGCAACTGTGAGTGTTCAGTCGTGTCCAACTCTGGGCAACCCCATGGACTGTAGCCCGCCAGGCTCCTCTGTCCATGGGATTTTCCAGGCAAGAACACTGGAATGGGTTGCCATTTCCCCCTCCAGGGCATCTTCCCGACCCAGGAACCAAAACTGTGTCTGCACTGCAGAACCGCTGAGTCACCGGGGAAGCCCTACGAATTGTAACAGGATTTTCATAAAGCAAATGAGTTTATGTTAGGGCGATGTGATTTACGGAAGAAAAGGAAGGCTTCTTCAAGGAATGGACACTTAAAATTTATAACATAAAGAGAAGCTAAGTAGGCAAAGAAAGGAGGAAAATATATTCCAGGCAAAGGTCACTCCCTAGGCAAAAGCCTTGGGCTGAAGGGAGTACAGGGACTACAGGAATCCAAAGAAGAACAGGGTGAGCCCAGGAAATATAAAAGGAGGGGCACAGTAGAGGGAAAAGAAGCTAAAGAAGTAGACAGAGGGCTACCTTGCAGTCTAAGACCATATTAAGAAGTACGGCCTTTAGCCTAATGAATACATTAAAGTTGGCGGGGGGGGGGGGGGGATGAGGAGGGGCATAGCTAAAGATTCTGACTTCAAAAGCTCACTCTGGTCACAGTATGAAGAAGAGACCACAGGTAGGGCAAGGCAGGCAAAAATGTTGGGAGACCATTCAGATGCTGCTGTAGTACTCCACTTGAGCTCGGACCACTAGGAGGGCAGGGGGATGGAGAGAAGCTGCTGAATTTAAGACCTAGTTCAAAAGTAAACGCAACAGGGACTGGAGAAAATCAAGGAACCAAGACAGAGGTTACAACGCTTGTGCCACTGCATATGTGGTGGTGCCAGTCACTGGGCCAGGAAACAAGGAGCAGAACCAAATTCACAGAAGAAGAGTAAGAATTTGATTCTCGACATGATGATCCTTAAATCTCTGAGAAATCCAAGAAGAGACGTGAAGCTAAGCGGTGGGAAAAATTTAAAAATTGAAGTCAGGTAAGAGGTCTCTATCAAAAATACAAGTTCTGGATTGTCTGTGAATAGTTGTAAATGTATGAGATTACCTGATGGTAGTGTAAAGACAGAAAATAAGTGAGAACTTCAAAATTTATAGACTAGAAAAAGAGGATTCACTTCTCTATGAAACCATAGGAAAATGATATTTCTTGAACCAAAATAGCTGACTACCAGCAATTTCCATATGATTCAATCTAATAGAAAGGATGGCCAGGGAGGGTAAAGTCAGGGATATGTAACGTACTGACAAAGCCAAAATCTTTAAAGGAAGTGATGATGACCAATGGTGACATATGTACCTGAGAAGTCAAGGAAAATAAGTGCAAAATATCCAATGGGTTTGGAAAGACTGATCACTATTTATTTCAGTTCAGTTCAGTTGCTCAGTCGTGTCCAACTCTTTGCGATCCCATGAATTGCAGCACGCCAGGCCTCCCTGTCCATCACCAACTCCAGGAGTTCACTCAGACTCACACCCATTGAGTCTGTGATGCCATCCAGCCATCTCATCCTCAGTCGTCCCCTTTTCCTCCTGCCCCCAATCCCTCCCACCATCAGAGTCTTTTTCAATGAGTCAACTCTTCACATGAGGTGGCCAAAGTACTGGAGTGTCAGCTTTAGCATCATTCCTTCCAAAGAAATCCCAGGGCTGATCTCCTACAGAATGGACTGGTTGGACCTCCTTGCAGTCCAAGGGACTCTCAAGTCTTCTACAATACCACAGTTCAAAAGCATCAATTCTTCGGCGCTCAGCCTTCTTCACAGTCCAACTATCACATCCATACATGACCACAGGAAAAGCCATAGCCTTGACTGGATGGACCTTAGTCGGCAAAGTAATGTCTCTGCTTTTGAATATACTATCTAGGTTGGTCATAACTTTTCTGCCAAGGAGTAAGTGTCTTTTAATTTCATGGCTGCAATCACCATCTGCAGTGATTTTGGAGCCCCCAAAAATAAAGTCTGACACTGTTTCTACTGTTTCCCCATCTATTTCCCATGAAGTGATGGGACCAGATGCCATGATCTTCGTTTTCTGAATGTTGAGCTTTAAGTCAACTTTTTCACTCTCCTCTTTCACTTTCACCAAGAGGCTGTTTAGCTCCTCTTCACTTTCTGCTCTAAGGGTGGTGTCATCTGCATATCTGAGGTTATTGATATTTCTCCCAGCAATCTTGATTCCAGCTTGTATTTCTTCCAGTCCAGCGTTTCTCATGATGTACTCTGCATATAAGTTAAAAAAGCAGGGTGACAATATACAGCCTTGACATACTCCTTTTCCTATTTGGAGCCAGTCTGTTGTTCCATGTCCAGTTCTAACTGTTGCTTCCTGACCTGCATACAGATTTCTCAAGAGGCAGGTTAGGTTAACAAGGATTATTCTGGCAGAAAGATGGGGCTGGACGTCAGTTTAAGATGAGAGAGAGGTAAAAAAATAAAGTATGGACAGTAAGTAAGCAATTCTTCTAAAGATCAAACAAGATAATATATCTAAAGGGATTAGAAGAGTGCCTAGGCTCATTTAAAGAGCTCAATAAATGGGTTAAATGATTAAATGTTTTTTATGCTATTATTAAGACTACTAGTAGCTTTAAAACTCCCACAGCACTTTTAACAATACTTTGCACTTAGCTGGCACTCAATAAATATTTTGGATACGGTAAGTGTTAAGCAGGAACAAAGAGATGCTAAATCATTCTACATAATTTGCAATTAAAGTAGCTATAAATTCTTTGAGAACCAGATGCCCTATTTTCCCTTCATTAAAATACAAGCTAATCTAAATACGATTCTGTGTTCTTCATTCTCAAATGCTGTGAATTAACAAAATTTTCCCATTAGAATATCACTAGATTACTACCATGATGAAGTTACCCCCTAAAAACATGAAATTTGAACTAGAAGTGAAATTGGTTACATTTTATGATATTATTCACCGTTATAAGATTTTATAAGGATGCCTATGATAGCCCTATAAAAGGAAAATAAGTAGAATCAGGAGCTTCTCTTTGCTATAGTCAATGAAAAGATGAGAGCTTCAGGAATATTCCAGAAAGTACACTGGCCACAGGTTAGGTATTCCTTTGTTTTATATTTACAGGTAATCGATGCTTATCTTATCCACAGGTGAAATTTCAGAGTGTGAAAGACTAAATATCTACCCAACATGCAGAAAGAAAGGCAAAGAGGGCTTTAGAAAACCAAAACAGCTGCAGGATCTTCATCATCTAGAAGAAAATCAACTAAAGGTGATTTATGAATTCTGCATTATCAGAATGGTCTTTGTCCATCTAGCATTTCAATCAGGCATGACTCTCCTTTTACACCTTCTCTCCCCACAAATCACATACACATTCTTTAAGACCTGAATATTCTGGATCCCTCAAAATATGAAAGTTGCCCCTTCTTCTGAATTCCTACTATTCTTTACTCATAATTCAATTTTAGCACCTAGTACAGTAGATTGTAAAGATGCTTTTATCTGTCTTTTCTCATCTTCATCTCCAACTGGACTAGGTGCATAGCAAAGCTGATACCTGGGACAGGCTGTGTCTTACTGAATTCTGAACATCTGATACAAAATTGATAACAAATATTTGTTGGACAGAAGGTATATGCCTAATAAATTCAATTACCTGATATAATGTATCAAATTAGGAAGGCAACAGCCAGGGGCAGCGTATGTTTCTTATGACATTGTATCAAACTACCATGAACAAAAAAGTGGCTTACAAATGTCACAAATTTAACATCTTACTGTTCCTGAGGTCAGAAGCCTAAAATGAGTCCACAGGCTTGTCTTCCTTCTGGAAAACTCATTTCCTCAACTCTTCCAGTTTCTAAAAGTTACTGAATTCCTTGGCTCATGGTCCCTTCATTATCATCACAGCCAGCAGCACAGCATCTTCAAATCTCTTTGACACCCTGCTGTGCCCTCTGAAGGACCCTTGTGATTACACTGGGCCCATCTGGAAAAATCAGGATAAGTAAAGGACCTCCACATGGGAGGTTAATCACACTTGCAAAGTATCTTTTGCCACATATGGTAACACCAGAACACAAACATCTTTTAGGGGCCATTAAGCAAGAGAGGTCCAGAAAAAACATCTATTTCTGCTTTATTGACTATGCCAAAGCCTTTGACTGTGTGGATCACAAGAAACTGTGGAAAATTCTGAAGAGATGGGAATATCAGACCACCTGACCTGTCTCTTGAGAAACCTATATGCAGGTCAGGAAGCAACAGTTAGAACTGGACATGGAACAACAGACTGGCTCCAAATAGGAAAAGGAGTACATCAAGGCTGTATATTGTCACCCTGCTTATTTAACTTATATGCAGAGTACATCATGAGAAACGCTGGGCACAAGCTGGAATCAAGATTGCCAGGAGAAATATCAATAACCTCAGATATGCAGATGACACCAGCCTTATGGCAGAAAGTGAAGAGGAACTAAAAAGCCTCTTGATGAAAGTGAAAGAGAAGAGTGAAAAAGTTGGCTTAAAGCTCAACATTCAGAAAACGAAGATCATGGCATCTGGTCCCATCACTTCATGGGAAATAGATGGGGAAACAGTGGAAACAGTGTCAGACTTTATTTTGGGGGGCTCCAAAATCACTGCAGGTGGTGACTGCAGCCATGAAATTAAAAGACACTTACTTCTTGGAAGGAAAGTTATGACCAACCTAGACAGCATACTAAAAAGCAGAGACATTAGTTTGCCAACAAAGGTCCGTCTAGTCAAGGCTATAGTTTTTCCAGTAGTCATGTGTGGATGTGAGAGTTGGATGGTGAAGAAAGCTGAGCGCAGAAGAATTGATGCTTTTGAACCGTGGTGTTGTAGAAGACTCTTGAGAGTCCCTTGGACTGCAAGGAGATCCAACCAGCCCATTCTAAAAGAGATCAGTCTTGGGTGTTCTTTGGAAGGACTGATGCTAAAGCTGAAACTCCAGTACTTTGGCCACCTCATGTGAAGAGTTGACTCACTGGAAAAGACTCTGATGCTGGGAGGGATTGGGGGCAGGAGGAGAAGGGGACAACAGAGGATGAGATGGCTGGATGGCATCACCAACTCGATGGACATGAGTCTGAGTGAACTCCAGGAGTTGGTGATGGACAGGGAGGCCTGGTGTGCTGCGATTCATGGAGTCACAAAGAGTTGGACACGACTGAACTGAACTGAACTGATTCAGCCTAACAGGCTTCCCTGGTAGCTCAGATAGTAAAGAATCCACCTGCAGTGCAAGAGACCCCAGTTCGATTCCTGGGTCAGGAAGTTCCCCTGGAGAACTACCCAGTCCAGTATCCTTGGGCTTCCCTGGTGGCTCAGACGGTCAAGAATCTGCCTGCAATCCAGGACACCTGGGTTTGATCCCTAGGTTGGGAAGATCCCTTGAAGGAGGGTATGTCAACCCACTCCAGTCTTCTTGCCCGGAGAATCTCCATGGACAGAGGAGCCCAGGGGGCTACAGTCCACGGGGTTGCAAAGAGTGGGACACAAGTAAGTGACTAAGCACAGCAAACTCAGAGTCAGGCACACTGACAGCTGCAAAAACCAAATGCCAGTAACCTAAAAACAAGGAATAAAACAGAAAAAAAGATGGAAAGTAGAGAAAACTGAAAATATACAAACAACAAAAAATGGAGCAACATGTGTCATATAACATGGGAATTAATTACTACTAGGCTCTGTCACGGGGAAGGCAATGGCACCCCACTCCAGTACTCTTGCCTGGAAAATCCAATGGATGGAAGACCCTGGTGGGCTGCAGTCCATGGGGTCACGAAGAGTCGGACACGACTGAGTGCCTTCACTTTCACTTTTCTCTTTCCTGCATTGGAGAAGGAAATGGCAACCCACTCCAGTATTCTTGCCTGGAGAATCCCAGGGACGGGGGAGCCTGGTGGGCCGCCATCTATGGGGTCGCACAGAGTCGGGCACGACTGAAGCGACTTAGCAGCAGCAGCATGCTCTGTCAATAACCTCTGAGGGCAGCACTGGTTTATTTTGGTTTAATATTACAAACAGAATTCAAAATAATGACTTTGAGCCATGAAAAAAAAGAGTGAGGTTTCATTCTGTAAAGTTCAAGAAAGAGGGCACGAGAAATTATGAAATATTTCAATAAAATGATTATTAGTTTTGAAAGATAGGACTAAACCTTAGAGGGAGAAGCTTAAATTGTACTTATACAGAAAATCTCATTCTCTGGTACTAAATGAGATTTATTATGTGTTATGGGCTAAATCAATGTTTGTCCCCCCGCCCCACCCCAAACTAAATTCCTACATTGAAATCCTAATCCCTAATGTGAGGGTACAAGAAGGTGAGGCCTTTGAGTGGTGATTAGGTCACAGGAGCGGAGCCCTCATGAACTGCCCTTAAAGACCCCAGAGAGCTCTCTGTCCTCTCCGTCACGTGAGGATGCAGGGGGAAAAAGGCTGTGTGCAGCCTGGCAGAGGGCCCTCACCAGGATCAGCCATGATCCTTCAGGCTGATCCTGAACTCCCAGCCTCTAACACTGGAGAAGTCAGTTGCTGTTGTTTGAAAGCCACCAAGTTTATGCTATCTGCTACAGCAGCCCAAAAGGATTAAGGCAGTATTTATCAGAGAGACTTATTTCTGTCACGTATACCTGAACTTATATGTTAACCCTCAAAGCAGTCATCTTGGGAACATAATACATTCGAATAATTACTGCCTGAAAGTTTCATGAACTCATCCCTTAAGAAGTTATTTTAGAACCAGTATATGAACTACATCATTATCAGTCTCATTACTTTGTAACGATACTTCATTTTTAACTGGAATAGCCTTAAGTTATCAAGATAGGCAATCATTAAACTTGGTTTCAAATGATCTGGACCATGAGAAAAATCAAATGTCATATATCCTGATAATTGTCAAAAGCTTGAGCTGCAAGATCTGGATGCAGTTCTAGAAGAGCAAAGACAAAAACAAAGCAGCAGTTGCTGCTGCTGCTGCTAAGTCGCTTCAGTCGTGTCCGACTCTCTGCGACCCCATAGACGGCAGCCCATCAGGCTCCGCCGTCCCTGGGATTCTCCAGACAAGAACACTGGAGTGGGTTTCCATTTCCTTCTCAAATGCATGAAAATGAAAAGTGAAAGTGAGGTCGCTCAGTCGTGTCCGACTCTTCACAACCCCATCGACTGTAGCCTACCAGGCTTTTCCGTCCATGGGATTTTCCAGGCAAGAGTACTGGAGTGGGATGCCATCGCCTTCTCCGAAAGCAGCAGTAATCACTAAAGTAAGAATTTAGCCTTTCTAGACCAACTCTTTGAACAGGGCACACTCTCTGGAAGTACATTATGGTATGCTGCTTAATAAGACTCTGGCTCTGATCATTAGTCACAACTTGTATGTATTATTCATTAAGCCATTTACATTTAAAGAACATTTAAATACATTCAAGTTAAACTAAACTATACATCTACTGTATATCAATGCCTATTTATTACATGTATTATTACAAAGCTCTGATCTGTATTAACGCTGACACTGTGAGCCTTATGTATCTGGATACCAAACTCTGGAGACATATTTCTCCTTCATTTCTTCCATAGATGCTGGGAACCTGATTTCACAGGTTACAAGTTCCCACCCTATAGACTTGGGAATCCAGATGATCTACAGTCAAACTGTGAAGCAGGATTTATTTCACAGTCCCATACACATAGCTTCACAAACACACACTCCATATGGGGTGTCCAGAATCGCCAGCCATATATATTTCAAAATGCTGACAACAGAGCCCCATTAGCAACTTCATAGGTAAAGCTGGGGTCTGTCACTGAACTTGATATACGGCACTCTTGGTGGTCACTAAGCCCCATTCATAATCATGACATCATTGTTTCCAGAGAAATAACATCACTACATTCTCCAAGGGGGAGAAACTAAAAGGGATTCTCAAAGACAACAAAACACAAACAGTGCACCTGGAATATGCAAGTTATCAGTTAAAGTAGCTTTTAAAAAGTGCCTTAGTTTCTTTGGGCAAACTCTGGGAGATGGTGAGGGACAGGGAGGCCTGATGTGCTGAAATCCAAGGGGTTGCCAAGAGGCAGACATGGCTTAGTGAGTGCACAACAGCAGCAGCAAGTTTCTTTGGAGAAAAACACAAGCACAGAGTGCAGCTTTCTTAAATTACAAACAAATGGGGAATAAATGCAACTGCTAAGTTTTTTTCTGAAATGAATCCACTCTACTTTGCACAGGCCACATTTAAGAAATTTAGCTTTTCTTAAATTAGTACTTGCAACCCTATGACATAAACATGTCAATGTTTCAATGCTTTTAAAAACATTTAAAACCTTTAAATGATTTTTGACTTTGTATGATTATATACGGTGAACTTAATAGAGAGGAAATTTTAATGATTTTTTTTTAGCAGCTCAGCTAAGAAAAACAAATTTCATATGCAGTCAAAATCCATAAGAAAATATAAGAACCAAGTCACAATCATGTTGAATGTTGAATGATGTTGAATGATGGAACTATATGAAATTGGACACAAAGAATGGCAAGGTCAAACTATTATACAAAATTTGAGCAGGATATTTTCAAAAGCAATCACAAAAATAAAGAATTCATGAAAAGCAGACACTAGTACCATCCTCTGGCTGTACAAATGTAAGAGACTGTATCGGTAGTGTTAGAAATGGCCTGCTGTGTGTATAGAAAGCAAGCAGCACATTCTTTCCATTGTTTATAATTAACAGCCTGATTCACAACTCCAGAAATATCTGAGGAATGCCTTTCTGGACAAGGGACAGTCTTTTAAAAGACTGAAAATGTTGCCCAAGTCAGTTACCCCAAAGCAACCTCACTCAGAAGGATGAGAGCACAGTGGCATGGTCCCAGCGAGACCACTGTGGACAGAACATGTGAGCTCTGTCCCAGAGGAGAATCACAACCAACGAACCATACCAGGGGTTACATGCTGTCTTCCTACTCTTCCCGAGCAATGGTAGGAAGGATGATGACACCTGAGCAACAGCGAGTACAGAAACCACAACGCTTACAAGTGGAGGGAAAGGGTCCTAAGGAATCAAGCAAACGCCACCCTGCACACGCCACTGTGAAGCCACACAGCATACCCTGCCTACCCCAGAGGTACCTCTTTGTTATCCATCCTATGGCAAATCCCCTAGGCTTCTACGAGCACTTAAAACTTAGTATTTAATGAAATCCTAAAAGACCCATTTACTTCCCTAGTGGTAGTCTTGTTTATGGGTGCTGTGCCATTCCCGAAAACTCACATGTAGGAAGCAACTTAAAGAAGTACCAGCGGCACAGAATGACAGCAAGTACTTGCCAGAACATCACCCAATCTTGCAACAGGTGAGATAGGCACTGACGTCAGAAGATTTCGACTGGAGACCTTAAGGGCTTGACCAATGAGGAGTCACAAGCATCTAGGGCTAAAGGTCGAGCCATGGATATAAGATAACATCCAACTACAAAGGACCACTTACGCGTCCACCAAGGTAGGAGACGAGAACTGAGGGAAGCAGGAGGAGGTGCAAGTGAGAGGAAGAGACTACAGATAAGATGGGTGGTGGGAGCTGGATCTGCGCCTCCTACCCATCTGGGCTGGGCTTTTAATCAATGCTCTCCACCCACCCCTCCACCGTCACCACCCCCACATCTCACTCACAGTCCTACTGGGAGATACAAGGGTAAGAGAGGCTGTCCTATATGCAGGCCATAGAAAAATTATTAGGATGTGGTTCCTGATATCACAGGGCTCACAAAGAAGTGAGTAAAAGACAGATATCTAAAGTAATTCTGACTCAGTGTTATAAACACTGTGCAGTAAATGGAAGGATGACCAGGGCCTGGCCAGGGAGGTAAGGTGGGAGTGGCATATGAGGGCCGGGAGAGAACAAGAACATGAGCTGAGGTCTCCAGGTATCAAAGAAGTGTTCAGAAGATGCAAACAGCCCTGTGCATTAGAAGGAAATGAGCGCGGAGGAGTGGTTAGAAATAAGGCTTGGAATGTAGCCAGGGGACAGTTCATGGCCAATTTTTTAAATAACCAAAACAAGGCAATAAATCTGGTACCTCTGATTCATGGAGTTGCTTAAAGGGAGAAATGTCCTCCCTGAAATCTGATAAGAGAAATGTCTATGGCCAGCAAAGAAAAGCTAAAAGAGATGCATGGCTCTTCAGACTCAGCACCCATGCGTTAACAATCAAGGTGGTCCACAGCACTGAGATGGCAATCTAACCTCAAGACCTAAGCATGCAGCCAGTGGCTGCCTCCCACTCCCGCTGCCCCTGACCCGCTATCACTACGGACAATTCTGCCTTTCATAATTCGTATGTATGTACCAGACTGAAACCTGGATTTCTTACTGCTCACATGGCCTCTGGCAGCAATTAGAAAAATCACATACAGATGTGAACAGAGAAACCCAAGGACTTCCACTGTCCTCCCAAAGTGGTAACTCCCTGATTTGGGGCAAGCTCCAGCCAGACCTCCCTTTCTACTCCCCTCCGACCATAAGGTTCTGCAGCATTTGACATGGACTCAAGATCTGAATGTGGGTGGCTCTGTAATAAGCTGTTTATATTATCTGGATGCCCCATTTGCGCTTTCTCTGCATCTATCTCCCTTCCAGTGTGGCCCTTTCACCTCTAACACCCAAGCTTTCTGACCAATCCTTGGGAAAGACTTATACAAAAATCAGTTTCCCCTAGGAATAATTTGGATTGAGAAGAGAACACCCTGTAAGTGGGAGGTGCTTCTTCTGTGTGTGTTTAGTTACTCAATCGTGTCTGACTCTTTGCGACCCTTTGGACTGTAGCCCACCAGGCTCCTCTATCTGTAAGATTTATTCAGGCAAGAATACTGGAGTAGGTCACCATTTCCTCCTCCAGGGGATCTTCCTGACTCAGATCAACCCACATTTCCTGTGTCTCAAACATTGCAGGTGGATTCTTTACCCACTGAGCTATCTGAGAAGCCCAAAAAGTGTTTAAATGATAGAAGGTCCTGGATTCATTAATAGATCATCTTAGAGAAGCTAATTCCTAAATAAGGGGGCACATTCACAAGCAGGTCTAGGTATCTGGCTCTGATTGACAGCGTAAAACAATCAAAATTCCTGACTCACACCAAATGTCTGAGAGATGGTAAAACTCAGTGATAACTGACTTTTGCTTCATCAACCATTCTATTCTTGAGGGACAAAAGACCCTGTCCATATAACAAGCACGCGCTTGTGTGTACACACCCACATGTATAAGTATATGAGTGTCTCTAAGAGAGGAGGAAGGGAAGCAAAGAAGTGGCGGAGCAAACCCAGGAGAGTTAGATGAGTGATGCCAGCTCTCAAAGATAACTCATTCACATAGGCAGGTCTGAAAGGAAGCGGTGAATTAAACATTGTCCACAGAGGTGCAGGCTTTGACCAATAACTGAAAGTCCCAAGGACTCACAAAGAGTTAGAATATAATAAAGACCTTTTGGAAAGAGAGTAAAATCCATCAGAAGATTAAATTCAGTCCAGAAGCCAAAGCAAGGAAAACAGCTCCAGAAATGTTTACTGATACATAAGATGATGGTAGAACAAAAACAATCACTCAGGTACTCTGAGAGAACACCAGTTATAGACTCATGGGCTGGACTCAGTATACAGTTGATGCTAACTTGTCCTCTGTCTCCTTATCTCTATTCCAACTTACTGAATTCTTATCAACTATACTCCTGCCCATAAAGCCTGGGCTGGCTTGCTCATATAGAAAACAATCACTTATATTGTTTGTTTCTCAGTGTTTCTCCTGTGTATAAGACTGCATTCATGCCATGAGTTTATGATGCTACAGACGTCATTCTCCAAGGGATTCATCCATCTGAACTTGTTCACTTATTGCTGTTCAGTCGCTAAGTTGTGTTCGACACTTTGCGACCCCATGGACTGCAATGCACCACGTTTCCCTGTCCTTCACTGTTGCTGACGCTACAGCCACTGATTCCAGCTTTAACTGTGGGACTCCGGTCCTGATCAGCACCTTACACATAGCGGTGGAAGGTCATGAAAGAGGAAGTGAGAGTAGATAGCTCAGAGAAATTCCCTGCCTATTCTATTAAAAAAAAAAAAAAAATCTCCATCAGCAAATAACTCACACTGAAATCCCTCTCCTGGGCCAGCTAGCCAGGTCTCTCAGCAAGAAATGGTAAAAGAAGTAGAGGGAGAAGAACGAGCTGTTTGGGGAAGGGTCTAGGGTGTGCACTTCAATCTGGCCAGGGCCGGCTGGAACAGACAAGCAAAGAGAAGCTGTAGATCCCGGCTTCTGGAGAAAGGGCCATGATAAATAGAAGCTGCCAGAGAGGAGGAGGAAACTGACCAACCTATAATACAAATTCTGGGAGCCACCTCAAAATAAAATGCTCTTCAAGGTCATCTTGAGTCCTTCCCAGTACTTTAGAACAGCCTTTTGGATGCTAATTAACCCTCCAGATTCCATGGCCCCAAGGGAGATGTAAATGTGTTCAACTGATGAGTGTATTCAATCTGTACTATTCCCGGAGCTCTAACAGCTTTCTAAAGGGTCTTTGGAAGAAAAGCATTTTGACAGCACCACAGAATGTCTGAACCAAAATGGACCGCAAAGATCCTCTCTGGAGAGGAAGCAGGAACAGCGGCAAAAGAAAGATCTGGATCCAAATCCCACCACATCTGGCATCCACCACTTGTGTGAGGCCGGGGTGGGGGGTGGGGGGTCACTCAAGCCACCTAAGCCTCAGGCCCTCTACCTGCAAAAAGAGGACAACATCGCCCACTCCACAGATTGTGCTGGTAAAAAGCCCAGCCCTGTTCCTGATTTACAGTGGTCTACAGTTGTAACCTGTGGAATCCAATAAACAGTGCTATACCATACAGTCCTGCAGTAGCTTAGAATTTAGCACATACTATCCTCACATCCTTTCTCCTTTGTTACCCCTCACCAACACCAGCCTCTCATGACATACCAGCCACTGCAGAAAACGCATCCACGTAGATTCTCAAGGCCTCATGTTCCTCACTGTAAAATGACCAACACGTTTGCCTATTATGAGTCAGCAAGACAGCAGTGGCGCCAGCTTGCCAGTCTTGCCTCCCAAGTCCAACTTTCCCGTGCTCCTCATTGCTTGCCAGTCCCATGGCTGTGCCCCTGAGGCATTCCCAGTTCTGATCATTATTCCCTACTCAGACATGTTCACTTTCCCTAGAGCCCATCTCAAATTCCTCAGCCTTTGCTGGGGTTCCAAGTTGCCTCAGCTTTAATTTTCACCTGTGACTCCCATTAACAAGCTGAATACTCCCTTTTCTAGATCCAAACACAGGCACTAAGCAAGAAGGCCTAGGGAAATTTTTCTATACTCCCAGAAGGCTTATGAAATCTTAATGAGGAGCGATCTATCAGCCTAAACACGTTCAGATTATTTTCAAGTGAAAATCAGAAACACTTGTTACGGTTGGCATGGTGTGTGCAGGGGGTCAGGGGGTGGGGCAAGGGGCGGTGTCAGCCACATGGGGTGATGGCAGCGTTCATGTTCACCCATTCCTACACAGGATGACACATGTAATTCCCAACCAGTGGCACCCTCCTGAGCTGTTCCTGGGCTCCAGAAATCTCAGTCTTAATGAGATCCTGACTTTAAAAAACAAAAACAAAAACAAAAAACTAGTGTCAAAGACACAAAACATTTCATCAAAAACCCCTATTAGAAAAATAAACAGGTCCTAACCTGGTTTGGGAGAAATATCAATAACCTCAGATATGCAGATGACACCACCCTTATGGCAGAAGTGAAGAGGAGCTAAAAAGCCTCTTGATGAAAGTGAAAGAGGAGAGCGAAAAAGTTGGCTTAAAGCTCAACATTCAGAAAACGAGGATCATGGCATCCGGTCCCATCACTTCATGGGAAATAGATGGGGAAACAGTGGAAACAGTGTCAGACTTTATCTTTTTGGGCTCCAAAATCACTGCAGATGGTAACTGCAGCCATGAAATTAAAAGACGCTTACTCCTTGGAAGAAAAGTTATGACCAACCTAGATAGTATATTCAAAAGCAGAGACATTACTTTGCCGACTAAGGTCTGCCTAGTCAAGGCTATGGTTTTTCCTGTGGTCATGTATGGATGTGAGAGTTGGACTGTGAAGAAGGCTGAGCGCCGAAGAATTGATGCTTTTGAACTGTGGTGTTGGAGAAGACTCTTGAGGGTCCCTTGGACTGCAAGGAGATCCAACCAGTCCATTCTGAAGGAGATCAGCCCTGGGATTTCTTTGGAAGGAATGATGCTAAAGCTGAAACTCCAGTACTTTGGCCACCTCATGCGAAGAGTTGACTCATTGGAAAAGACTCTGATGGTGGGAGGGATTGGGGGCAGGAGGAAAAGGGGACGACCGAGGATGAGATGGCTGGATGGCATCACCGACTCGATGGACGTGAGTCTGAGTGAACTTCGGGAGATGGTGATGGACAGGGAGGCCTGGCGTGCTGTGATTCATGGGGTCGCAAAGAGTCGGACACGACTGAGCGACTGAACTGAACTGAACTGAACTTGGTTTGGACTTCCCTGATTACTCAGCTGGTAAAGAATCCACCTGCAATGTGGGAGACCTGAGTCTGATCCTCGGGTTGGGAAGATCCCCTGGAGAAGGGAACAGCTACCCACTCCAGTATTCTGGCCTGGAGAATTCCATGGGGTTGTAAAGAGTCAGACACGACTGGGCGACTCTCCCTTCACTAACTTGGTTTAGTCAGCTCGCCCAAATCCTACCCCTTCTTTCCTCTTTCATCACTAAGGAGCCTCTGGAGGAGTCAGTATTATCTCCCAAGATAGGAATTATCATTTCCTTGGTACAGCACATGTCTGCTTCTTATTTTCGGGATTCATGAATTTAAAAAGATAAATCTTCAACCAAACTGCGTCAGCAAAAACTTTTTGAAGTGGCTTGGAAAATGAAAATCAACAGATAATCAAAAGAAAAAAGTCCACGAGATGAGTCTGTTCTGGTGGAAAAACTGCAACTGTCTCACAAGATTATATCCAAAAAACTGGTGACATTTCCTCAAATTTTAGCATTTTAAGAGTCCAGAGAGAAGCAGGGGGATGAAAGATTATGGAAACACCTGAACTCTCACTTATCTTATCGACCAGAATGTTACAGATTGTTAATTTTTGTTTTCTATGAATGCAAAGTGATTAGTTATGTGTGTTTAATTTTCCTCTGAGAGTTCATAAAGGTAACAGGGCAAAATATCAATTGTTCCCACATCAGTAACTGCCCTCACTTCATCCATGAGAAACAGGCTTTGTTCACTCGAGGGCTCAATCAGTATATATTTATTTGGGCCAACTAGGTGTTACAGAACAGTCCATTAGAACTTTCTAGAATAATGGAATTTTTTAAAAAAATCTGTTCTTTATACCCTAGATGCCGGTCACATGTGACTACCAAGCACTTGGAATATGGCTAGTATAACTGAGGAACTGAATGTTACTTTAAATTTAAATTCTCACATGTGTCCAGTGGCTATTGAATTGAATAACAGCACCCCAATAAGGGACACCAAGACATGAGAAAATATGAACGGAAAATCATGTTGTATCTGGAAGAACAAGACAAGGACATAAGAAAAGCTAACTCATAAGCACAAGTTAGTAAGTAAAATTGCCCTCCAAGTCTTCACGTTCTCTATGCAAAAGCCCCTGTAGATCAGCTGTCAGCACAACCATCACTTGTTCAGGGAAGTGTTTCCAAGGGCTAATCATACCGTGGACCCTGTCCTTTAGCAGATTTTAGTTGAATGTTGACGCACATGTGTGATTATCTGATTAGGCCTTGATTCCAGTTTCTATCAACTTCATTAGGGCAGAAACTGTGTTGATTTTTTCTCACTACTGTGTTCCAACACAGGACGTGGCTCAGTACGTGGATGTAAAAATGATCACAAAATATAAGGCACAATGGAAATGCTTGTGATCATTACTTGGTGTGGATGACAAGAGAATTAATCCTCTTAGCTGCTGGAAACCATTCTGCTTTCATTTAAGTAACAAAATTGCTGCATTTGCAGAACACCACAAGGAAAGGGACTCGTTACAAGCTGTCCCACGGTGCCCTATTTCAGTATTCTCTTCAGGACCATGCCAAAATATCCAGCTCATCTGTGTTCAGATGCAGTACTGCTTTGTGCTGATCCATTGCTGGTCACTGTGGGAGCTTTGGTTGAGTCATCTGGCCTTTTAAGAAGGAGAGGCCTATTGGTTAAGTCTGCTGGGTATCTGGTGCTGGACCATAGACAATGCATTCTGGCCATGGATTAGGCTGAGAAAAGCACTCCAGGTCTCCCCAACCCCCACCTCTGCCTGAATCCAACTCTATATCCAAAGTGCCATGGGCATCAGGAGCCAAAGGAAACTGCAGTGGCCAAGGCCCGGGAGAGCTTGCTCCCCCATGCTGACACATTCAAGGGAACAAAGGCCTTCCAAGTTGCACTGAGCTGGTCTGAAGATGTAAGGTCTTTATGCAGGTTTCCAAGGAGACAACTCTGATGCTGTTACCATGGAAACTGTTGCTACCATCTATTGTCCATCACCCCTTGACAGAAAGTTGGGGCAGGGGGGTTTGTTGATGGAGAAGGAAACAAGAAGAGTTGGATTTAAGTCAAGATGAAGAAAACTCAAATGGGTTCCCTAAAGACTTCAGGGGTGTTTGTGAACAAGATTTCCAATCTCCAAAGGAAATGAATTACAGACATGAGTGTCTATGGTTTCTTATTATCAGTGCTGGTAGAGCTGGAGTGAAGCGCGACATGAGAATGACCTCTACCCAGTTGCTGGGCCTTGTCACCTAGGATCTCTGGAGGAAACACTCAAGCATAAGGGTCAGCAGTGATGTGCAGGCCATAACCCCTGAAGCTGCAGAATCATAAGGAAACTCCCTTCTTTCCTGCTGAAAACTTTTTTTCAGGTAGAAGAGGAGCATATTAGAAGTCCCTCTAATTTATGCTATTATCTTATAATATCCACTGTATAAAGGGTCTGCCCACAATGCAGGAGAGCTGGGTTCGATCCCTGGGTCGGGAACATCCCCTGGAGAAGGAATTGGCAACCTACTCCAGTATTCTTGCCTGGAGAATCCCATGGATGGAGGAGCCTGGTGGGCTACAGACCATAGGGTTGCAAAGAGTCGGACACAACTGAGCAACTTCACTAAACTTCACTATAATATCCACTACCAGCAAAGTGGTAATTTTTTTAATCTAATGAGAGCAGCTTATGGGAAAAATAGAATAGTTCCATAAACAACACACAGAAATGCATTTGGGTAACAGAAGACATTGGACTTGGCATCAGGGTCATTCTCCTCATTTATTATATGCATGGCCTTGGGCACTTCACTGCTCGAGTCTCAATCATCTCATTTCACGGAAACAGTTACTGCCAAGTCTACCTCATATGGTACAAAGTCTTATGAAGGAATTACACCATGTACGCCAAGAACCAAGGAATTAACACACCTAACCCATATTAACAAAAGGCTTTTCACTTCAATTACTCCAGGCAGGACTGCTATAAGTCCTTTTGTGTTATCCAGCTTGGTGTTTGGAAAACAGCTGGTACCCAACCAATTATTAATAATATGACATTAAAATTATGGGTGATAAGATGGACTATGCCTTCAGTCTTCTGCTTATTTTCTTACCTAGGCCCTCAGGCCATATGAAAGCATCAAGTCTGACAATTAGATCTAACTTTTTCCCCAAAGTAGTTTTGGAAAGTTAAATTTCAATTGGAAATAAGATACTGAAGTTACAGGGGGAGGTCTGTGGAAGAGCAGGGATAGAAAGTAGAAACTGGGGAAAAGAAATGAGTCTGGCAGGGGCATTGTCAAACATGAAACATTTAACTAGGGTAGCGAATGGGAGATGGGAAAGATCTGGAGTCTGGACGTGGAAACAAGAATAGAAATTATATACTGATGCTACCCCAAACTAGAAAGCCTTCACATCTTTTATACTCTTGATAAAGACAACAAAAAGTTTGAGATCCATCTTTCAACGTAAGCACTCGCAAAGCTGCCAGGTAGGACCTGCAGTCTGCAATACCTTCTTCAGAAAAGGTGACTCAGGCCTGGGCACTCCAGAAGCCAGACAAAGGAGGCATTCGGGATGGAGCAAAGAAAATGCAATTCAGTTCCTGTAGCTCTGAATAAGTTCCTTATTTATGTTTTTCTCTCAAATAACATTGCTGTGCATCGTTGGGATACTCTCAGATCAGGATCATCTCTCTTGAGGCAAAGAGAGAAGCAAGGAATGCAAATACCTTTCCAATCATGGGATTGGTGCAGTTCAGTTCAGTCACTCAGTCATATACGACTCTTTGCGACCCCATGAACTGCAGCATGCCAGGCCTCCCTGTCCATCACCAACTCCTGGAGTTCATGCAAACCCATGTCCATCAAGTCGGTGATGCCATCCAACCATCTCATCCTGTCGTCCCCTTCTCCTCCTGCCCTCTATCTTTCCCAGCATCAGGGTCTTTTCAAATGAGTCAGCTCTTCGCATCAGGTGGCCAACGTACTGGAGTTTCAGCTTCCACATCACTCCTTCCAATGAACACCCAGGACTGATCTCCTTTAGGAGGGACTGGCTGGATCTTCTTGTAGTCCAAGGGACTCTCAAGAGTCTTCTCCAACACCAGTTCAAAAGCATCAATTCATCAGCGCTCAGCTTTCTTTATAGTCCAACTCTCACATCCATATATGACCACTGGAAAAACCATAGCCTTGACTAGACGGACCTTTGTTGGCAAAGTAATGTCTCTGCTTTTCAATATGCTGTCTAGGTTGGTTATAACTTTCCTGCCAAAGAGTAAGCATCTTTTAATTTCATGGCTGCAATCACCATCTGCAGTGATTTTGGAGCCCCCCAAAATAAAGTCAGCCACTGTTTCCACTGTTTCCCCCATCTATTTGCCATGAAGTGATGGTACCAGATGGCATGATCTTAGTTTTCTGAATGTTGAGCTTTAAGCCAACTTTTTCACTCTCCTCTTTCACTTTCATCAAGAGGCTCTTTAGTTCTTCACTTTCTGCCATAAGGGTGCTGTCATCTGCATATCTGAGGTTATTGACATTTCTCGCAGCAATCTTGATTCCAGCTTGTGCTTCTTCCAGCCCAGTGTTTCTCATGATGTACTCTTCAAATAAGTTAAATAAGCAGGCTGACAATGCACAGCCTCAGTGTACTCCTTTTCCTATTTGGAACCAGTCTGTCGTTCCATGTCCAGTTCTAACTGTTGCTTCCTGACCTGCATACAGGCACGGAAGCACGGCCGAGAGAAACTATCCCTCGTCCAAGGTCAGGGGCAATGGCCGAGAGGAGCTACCCCACGTCCAAGGTAAGGAGCAGCAGCTGCGCTTTGCTGAGCAGCCGTGAAGAGACACCCCACATTCAAGGTAAGAGAAACCCA
This sequence comes from Oryx dammah, assembly GCF_014754425.2. Classification (NCBI taxonomy): domain Eukaryota; kingdom Metazoa; phylum Chordata; class Mammalia; order Artiodactyla; family Bovidae; genus Oryx; species Oryx dammah. The sequence continues at coordinate 7,107,488 of NW_024070212.1, forward strand.
AATAAGATGGTAGGCACTGAGAGAGGGGATCAGAGGGCAGACAGACTGAAACCACAATCACAGACAACAGGCAAATCTGATCACACAGACCACAGACTTGTCTAACTCAATGAAACTAAGCCATGCTATGTGGGACCACCCAAGACGGACGGGTCATGGTAGAGAGGTTTGACAGAACGTGGTCCACTGGAGAAGGGAATGGCAAACCACTTCAGTATTCTTGCCTTGAGAACCCCATGAACAGTATGAAAAGGCAAAAAGATAGGATACTGAAAGAGGAACTCCCCAGGTTGGTAGGTGCCCAATATGCTACTGGAGATCAGTGGAGAAATAACTCCAGAAAGAATGAAGGGATGGAGCCAAAGCAAACACAACACCCAGTTGTAGATGGGACTGGTGATAGAAGAAAGGTCCGATGCTGTAAAGAGCAATATTACATAGGAACCTGGAATGT
>NW_024070212.1:7108041-7199795 GCF_014754425.2 Oryx dammah
CAAACAGGAGATGGCAAGAGTGAATGTCAACATTCTAGGAATCAGCAAACTAAGATGAACTGGAATGGGTGAATTTAACTCAGATGACCATTATATCTACTATTGTGGGCAGGGATCCCTTAGAAGCAATGGAGTAGCCACCACAGTCAACAAAAGAGTCTGAAATGCAGTACTTGGATGCAATCTCAAAAACGACAGAATGATCTCTGTTCATCTCCAAGGCAAACCATTCACTATCACGGGAATCCAAGTCTATGCCCCGCCCAGTAACGCCGAAGAAGCTGAACAGTTCAGTGAAGACCTACAAGACCTTCTAGAACTAACACCCAAAAAAGATGCCCTCTTCATTATAGGGGACTGGAATGCAAAAGTAGGAAGTCAAGAAACACCTGGAGTAACAGGCAAATTTGGCCTTGGAGTAATGGGATTGGTAGCCCTGATTAATCCTACATGCTAGGAAGAAAGGAAGTGTGACAACATGCTTCATGTTCTGACTCTTGGCTCTAGGTCTTTCTTGACACCCATTATGAACCCAGCACCAAGCTCAGACCACACAGTCAAAAAAGGGGTCACTGAAAGACAGTGGCCAAAGAAGTTAATGTCCTTGGTCCCACCAATAAGATTCACACTTTGCTTTAGCTTTAAGTACAGTTCCTACAAAAAAGACTTCCAGAGTGTTAACAATCTCTGAATACCATGATCTGCCCAACCTAATAAGGGACAGAATTTCTTCTCAACAATTTTGTGCTTCAGTGAGGACAGAATGGCCACACTTATTTTGCCCAGATCTCATACATACTCACAGCACAGAAAGGGAGTGCTCAAATGGACCTCACATATCATACACTATTATCCAGGCTTCTCATTTTAGAGTTGAAAATGTTGAAGCCAAGAGACCCAATAATGACTTGGCCAGGGTTAGGAACCAAGGAGCACAGAGTATCACTGTATTATTTCTATCACATTAAACCACCATCAACTACCATCTTAATCCTGCATGTACTAATTTCATCTCTTCAGTTAGGCTAAACTCTCTTTGACAAGAATTTTATCTTTTCCTAGTAATTTTAGGCATTCATGCCATAACACATAGCACCAAGCTAAAGCATGTAAGGAAGGTATTGGGAACTCAAAGAAATGGATTCTAAAGCAGGTCTCAATTCACCAACACACTTCACAGAAATCCTGGCTATTTCTGGGATAGGAGCTAATCACTCCACCCTCCTTTGAAACAATTTCTTTTCCTAGCCCCCAGATCTTGACTCTTTAGGAAGAATTCTAGCCATAAGGGCATCTAGACTGCCATCTTTAAGGAGAGTCAATGACAACTTCCCCACCTGTCAGATTTTTAATCTTGGTTTAAATATTACGCTTTAACAGAGCTAGTGGTTAGAGCTGGGCGTGCTCTTTCAAAACCTTGCAATTTAAGGAACCCATCACCATCTCTCATTAAAATAGCCCACCCGAGACTCTTACAGAAAGGGATTACCAATTTCATTGCCAAAAAGAATTGAAGACTCACTCACACTACTGATATTCTGACATACCCAAAAAGCAAGCCAGTATTTGGGCTGAAATAGATCCTCGTAGTCTGACCTGTTTCTGTACTAAACCTGAACTAGTTGGTGTGATTTGAAAATGTCTCACTCAGAAAGCAATGTTTATGTCAATGTATGGCAAAATCAATACAGTATTGTAAAGTAAAATAAAGTAAAAATAAAAATTTAAAAAAAAAGGAATTGCTGATGGACATCTGGGTTTTTTCCAGTTTGGGTTATTATTACACTTAAGGCTATCATGAACATTCATGAACAAGTCTGTTCATGGACACATGCTTTCATTTCTCTTGCATAAATACCTAGAAGTAGAAGGGTTGTATTATAAGCTAGGTAAATGTTTAACTTTATAAGAAACTGCGCACCTGTTTTTCAAAGTGGCTGTACCATTTTACATTCCCACCAGCAGTGTGTTAAGAGTTCCTCATCAGTACTTGATATGGTCAGTCTTTTCAATTTCATTCATTCTTACAGTTATGTAGTAGTATCTCATTATGGTTTAATTTGCATTTTCCTAATGACAAATGATGCTGAGTACCTTTTCATGTACTTATTAGTCACCCACATATCTTCTTTGGTGAAGCAACTGGATTCAAAACTTTTACCCATTTTTTAAATTGAATCGTTTTCTTATCAGTGAATTTTAAGAGTACTTTGTAGATTTTGGATAAAGTCCTTTAGACAAGAGAGCCTATGTCAACTGCTTCCCTTAAAGACAAACTGTCTAACTGATTTCCTTCAGCCTTTCCCTCATTCCACCAGTTATTCCTCCCCTGCTACAGCAGCATACAATCCAAACATTTAAATGAAGGGACAAGCAATATCATCTTATGAGCCTCTAGGACCCTGTCTGGCACAGTTGATCAGGAAATAGACATCTTCTCAAACCCCTGACTTTGACTCAAGTCCATTTTGTACTCACACACTTCTGCAAGAAGTCAACATTAATGCTTCTTATTTCAAGAGACACTACTTTTAATCAGTAGTTCTCAGGGAGACAATTTTGCCCCTCGGAGAACATTTGGCAATGTCCAGAGATATCTGTTTGTCACAACTAGGTGGGGAAACAGCTGTTACTGGCATTTAGTGGGTAGAGGCCAGATATACTGCTAAATACCCACAATGTACACATCAGCCCCCCAAACAAAGAATTTTATGGAAACCCTGCTTTAAAAGTGTTAATATTCACAGGTATTGCTTTTAGATTATGCAACAGAAATACTGATTTAAGAGCCAAGAAACATGGGTTCTTCTCCTAGCTCTGTCACTAACTAGTTGTGTAACCTCAGGCAAAGCACCTAAATTCTCAAAGTCCCCAATTTCTCATCTGTTAAAAGCAAGGGATAACCTAAATTACCTCTAAGTTCTCCAATTGCAAAGAAATACAACCCTGTGACCATTTATGCAAAACCACACACAACTTGGAGCAGTCATGAAAATGACTTTAGGTTCTCCATGTTTAAGGAGTTTGACAACATAATGATAAAGGTTTGTTTATGAGAACAGTCCCTAAGAATGTTTCTCATTAAAAAAGATAGGAATCAACTGCTGACCTCAGCAGGGACCCCAAACAGAGATGGGAAGACAAGAAGACCAGATGGGCTTCCAGCACCTGCCAGAAGAGTTCAGGTGTTCCCAGAACAGAAACCGTCCCGCTGAGCTAGATCCCTTCCTACGCTCCCTTCTACCCAACTCACTCAGTGTCAGTGATGTAAACATGAACTTAGAATGTGACTTCCACAGCAGAGCAGGTGAAAACCCTTCCAGGGCCAATTTGCCTAGCAGATGCGTTTCCAACTCAAAAGTGAGATGGTGCCGGTGATACAGTGTCTTTGAAAATCCTGACAGAGCTCTGATAAGAAGAAGGTCACCTGGTAATGGAACCCTGGGACTCATCTCAGTGAAACAACAGGCTTATTACTACAAAGCCAGGCAACACAAACCCTGAATCCTAACCAAGTTTCTGCCACTCATGCCCCCTTTGCGGGGAAGAAGATCCTCCACCAATTCTTACAACAGCTGTTCTGCAGGTTAAATGAGGTTGAAAATTGTTCCTAAGAGTCCCTGCAAGAATAAACAGACGGCTAACATCTCGGACAGCCCTGGGGTAAACTTATTTCATTTCAAACCGACAAAAAATTATAAACATTAAGGAAGAAGATTTACCAGGAACAACCTGCCTCTCAAAAGTAATCCCAAGAACTTCCCACAGATATTCCTGGTGAAAGCACCATCATTTCCACCATGAGTGATGGTTAAGAAGAGGAGCAAGGTTGACTATGCACTCCTTGTGCTTTTTCCAACAGGATAGGGTCAAAATTGGGACGTATTATTAACCACTGTCATCTCTCCTCTCTGTTTTTCTTCTGTGAAGAGAAAGCAAGCTTCCTACATGCATACCTACAGGAAAAGGGGAATACAAAGGAGACACAAGGTAGAAGTGAATACCTTGGTCTCCAATAGGAAATGATCTCAGGCTGTAGCCCATACCCGTTACTGCTCAACATCACCTACCTGGTTTGCCTCCAACTAACCCAGAGCTTGACAGAACCATGAGAAGCATGCTTCTCTGTTCTAGCTACAGCCCTTACCCCTCAGCTTAGTTCCCTGTCTGCCTCCAGAACCATTCCACAGACAAGCCTGAGGCCAAGCCACTGCAGAGACTTTTGCAAACAGTTTAACTAATCAGGACTTCAGAACTAAAGTAGAGAGCACTATTCATCACCAGCCTAAGGAGAGAACAGTAAGCGCCGTTGGAGATGCCTGTGACTTCTAGTTAATCAGGCTCCTCCTGCAGCGCCTGCTGTGTGCGTGGGTGTGTGTGTATATGTGTACGGAGTTGGGGGGGAATGTCAGCTCAAACTCACAGCAGCACGGAAAATCAAGTCTTCTTTATTAAATTGCTCATTTTTTCTCTTCTACATTTGCCTGTCCCCTTCTTCGCAAGGACCAGTTAGCAATAAAATCTGAAAGACAGCTGGGAGTGTTATGTTCTGTGTTGAACCAGATGACTTAAGCAATTTCTCTTCTCTGGGATTTGAGCCCTATCTCCTCTGGGCCCTGAGGTGCTGTTCCCCTCAGTTCCTGGAGGCTGACTATCCCTGCGGCTATTTCTATATAACAAATTACAACATCTATAACATAAACACTTTTTAATTTTGCCCACACTTTTACAAGTCAGAAATGAGGGAGAGGCCGCACAGTTCTCACTTGGGTTCTCATGCAGTCACAGTCAGAGGCTGGCTAGAGCTGCAGTCATCTGAAAGTCATATGATGCTGGGCGTCCGGGATGGCTCACTCACAAAGCTGGCAGCCAGTGCCGGCTGTCGACCGGAGCTCAGCTGGAGCTGTCCACCAGAGTGCTCACGTGCGGCCTCTCCACTGAGGCTGCATCAGGCTAGCGGGACTTGTTAATGGGCAGCTGGCTTCTCTCAGATAGTTGTCTGGCTCTTTCTGGGACCTAGTCTCACAAGTCCCACAAATCCGGAAGTCACACACTTCCATTCATTCCGTGAGCTATAAGTGAGTACTTAAGGTCAGCTCTTCCTGGGGTCCCATCACTTCCTGGCAAATAAAAGTGGAAAAAGTAAAAGCAGTGACAGATTTTCTTTTCCTGGGCTCCAAAATCACTGCGGATGGTGACTGCAGGCATGCAATTGAAAGACGTTTGTTTCTTGGAAGGAAAGCTATGACAAATCTAGACAGTGTATTAAAAAGCAATGACATCACTTTGCTGACAAAGGTCTGTATAGTCAAAGCTATGGTTTTTCCAGTAGTCACGTACAGATGTGAGAGTTGGACTATAAAGAAGGCTGAGCGCTGAAGAATTGATACTTTCAAACTGTGGTGTTGGAGAAGACTCTTGAGAGTCCCTTGGACAGCAAGGAGATCAAACCCATCAATCCTAAAGGAGATCAACCCTGAATATTCATTGGAAGGACTGAAGCTGAAGCTCTAGTACTTTGGCCACCTGGTGTGAAGAGCCGAGTCATTGGAAAAGACCCTGATGCTGGGAACGCTTGAGGGCAGAAGGAGAAGGGGGTGACAGAGGATGAGATGGTTGGATGCAATCACCAACTCAATGGACATGAACTTGAGCAAACTCCAGGAGATAGTGGCAGACAGGGAAGCGTGGCATGCTGCAGTCCATGGGGTCACAAAGAGTCAGACATGACTTAGAGACCGAATAACAACAAGGGTCAGCCCAGACACAAGGGGAATTAGTCCTAGATCTCATCGCTCAATGGTCTGAGTGTTAAAAACATTCACAGGCATGTTTTAAAATCCCCACCCTGATCTGTTTTAACTGTTTTAACATTCTAGTCCACTTGAGGTCAGGAAATCTGCCTTGGTCACTACTGTATCTCACACACGTAGCAGACTGGCTGGCATACAATAGATGTTCAATAAACAGATGTTGAATAAACGCATGCATGACCAAAAAGAAAAATGAGCTTCCGCAGTGGAGAATCAATTCTTAAGAGGAAAAATTATTTCCTTCCTGAATGCAGAGTTCCAAAGAATAGCAAGGGGAGATAAGAAAGCCTTCCTCAGCGATCAGTGCAAAGAAATAGAGGAAAACAATAGAATGGGAATGACTAGAGATCTCTTCAAGAAAATTAGAGATACCAAGGGAACATTTCATGCAAAGATGGGCTCGATAAAGGACAGAAATGGTATGGACCTAACAGAAGCAGAAGATATTAAGAAGTGGTGGCAAGAATACACAGAAGAACTGTACAGAAAAGTTCTTCATGACCCAGATAATCACAATAGTGTGATCTCTCACCTAGAGCCAGACATCCTGGAATGTGAAGTCAAGTGGGCCTTAGAAAGTATCACTACAAACAAAGCTAGTGGAGGTGATGGAATTCCAGTTGAGCTATTTCAAATCCTAAAAGATGATGCTGTGAAAGTGCTTGAACTCAATATGTCAGCAAATTTGGAAAACTCAGCAGTGGCCACAGGACTGGAAAAGGTCAGTTTTCATTCCAATCCCAAAGAAAGACAATGCCAAATAATGCTCAAACTGCTGCACAATTGCATTCATCTACACGCTAGTAAAGTAATGCTCAAAATTCTCCAAGCCAGGCTTCAGCAATATGTGAACCATGAGCTTCCAGAAGTTCAAGCTGGTTTTAGAAAAGGCAAAGGAACCAGAGATCAAATGCCAACATCCACTGGATCATCAAAAAAGCACAAAAGTTCCAGAAAAACATCCATTTCTGCCTTACTGACTATGCCAAAGCCTTTGACTGTGTGGATCACAATAAACTGTGGAAAATTCTGAAAGAGATGGGAATACCAGACCACTTGACCTGCCTCTTGAGAAACCTGTATGCAGGTCAGGAAGCAACAGTTAGAACTGGACATGGAACAACAGACTGGTTCCAAATAGGAAAAGGAGTACGTCAAGGCTGTATATTGTCACCCTGCTTATTTAACTTATATGCAGAGTACATCATGAGAAACGCTGGGCTGGATGAACCACAAGCTGGAATCAAGATTGCCGGGAGAAATATCAATAACCTCAGACATGCAGATGACAGCACCCTTATGGCAGAAAGTGAAGAGGAACTCAAAAGCCTCTTGATGAAAGTGAAAGAGGAGAGTGAAAAAGTTGGCTTAAAGCTCAACATTCAGAAAACAAAGATCATGACATCCAGTCCCATCACTTCTTGGCAAATAGATGGGGAAACAGTGGAAACAGTGTCAGACTTTATTTTTCTGGGCTCCAAAAATCACTGCAGATGGTGACTGCAGCCATGAAATAAAAAGATGCTTACCCCCTGGAATAAAGTTATGACCAATCTAGACAGCATATTAAAAAGCAGAGACATTACTTTGTTAACAAAGGTCTGTCTAGTCAAGGCTGTGGTTTTTCCAATAGTCATGTATGGATGTGAGAGCTGGACTGTAAAGAAAGTTGAGCGCAGAAGAATTGATGCTTTTGAACTGTGGTGTTGGAGAAGACTCTTGAGAGTTCCTTGGACTGCAGGGAGATTGGACGTGTCCATCCTAAAGGAAATCAGTCCTAGGTGTTCAGTGAAAGGACTGATGTTGAAGCTGAAACTCCAATACTTTGGCCACCTGATGCGAACAGCCAACTCATTTGAAAAGACCCTGATGCTGGGAAAGATTGAGGGTGGGAGGAGAAGGAGACGACAGACGATGAGAGGGTTGGATGGCATCACCGACTCAATGGACAGGAGTTTGGGTAGATTCTGGGAGCTGGTGATGGACAGGAGGCCTGGCGTGCTGCAGTTCATGGGGTCACAAAGAGTCGGACACAACTGAATGACTGAACCGAACCTGAGCCTCGTCTTTGTTTTTCACTGCTATAGTGGGGATACAAATTCAACTTTCAAGGGATTGTGCTAAATGAGATAATTTATAATTTATGAGGAGGATTTTCATTTTCCCAGAGTTGCTGGAAAAGACTGGAAATGGTCCCATGTGGCTAGACTCCCACACTGTCCACAGAGCTACAGCGCACACCTCTTTGTCAACACTGTCACCTGTCATCCTATCTCAGGGGGCTTCCCTTCCCTCCTCGGCCCAGTCAATCTTTCTTTGAAGGACTGTGTCCATCTCCTCTCCTCCCAGAAAGGCAGTGTGGGGATTAAGAACCTGGAGCCTGAGTGTACATCCTGTTTCTCTCCTTCTTCAGTGTAGCCTGGGACACATTACTCAGTCTTTCTATCTCATTTGCATCTTCAAAATGACCATAGTGATACAGTTATAAGGATTATATGAGTCGCTATGCATTGAGTGCTCAGGTCACTGAGCATATAACAAGCACGATGTGAGTGTAGTTAGCCATAATTATAACTCCGGCCTTCAGAGGTCTCTTTCTCCTTTGAGCCCACAGTAAACACCCTTCAGAGTCCCCCAAATGCTGCTTCCTCACACTCTCTGCCTTCCACATGTAGCGTTCTCCTGAAAGGATGAACCTTAAAGCACGCAGAGCAGTCCCCGGCACAGGCTGAGAACCTGCTTGGTGTCAGCAATCATGCTGCCACCTGGAAAGCTCTTTCCCTCCTTTCCTCACCTTGGCTGCCTAACTTCTAGTCATCTTTCAAGTCTCCTTTCAAACGTTTCCTTCAAAGAAGGTTTCCTTTCCATCCTAAATTAGGCCAAGTGTCTTTCCAATCAAGATCACTGCCAGACACTATGGGCCTTTCTGTAGACTACAAAAAGGCTCCCCTTCTGCAAGACAGCACGTATCTAGAGGAGTGGAGCATGGGCTGAATTTCAGCCTCTACTCGCTCCTTTAACCAAGAACCCTTGAGCAACCCAACCCTGCCCCCAAGTGTACTCACTGCATTTCTCACACCTACTGTCATTAGCCCTGGACACATCTGTACCCTTTCCCCAGATTATAAACTCCGCAAGGGCAGGGACACGATCGCTCCAGGTAAAATCTCCAGTACCTGTATACCACTCAGCACTTAACAGGTATTCAGCAAATATTTGTTGAATAAATGAATGGACCATGTGCCTCATATCCTTCCCTGGTGGCTGTATTTTCCAGGATCCCAGTGTAAGTACAAAGCCGCTCAATAACACTAACCTCTATCGTCACCCTTAGGTCTGTGATTTCTGTTGTTCTGAGTCGGGGGAAGACAGGAGGCTTCTAGACCCTTCCTTCCCAGGGACCGTGTAATTTAGGCTCCAGCTGGAAAGAGTGCTCTGCTGTAGGGCCTCATCTGGGTGACCTATTTGTGCTCAGATCATGTCCAACTCTTTGCAGCCCCATGGATTGTAGCCCGCCAGGCTCCTCTGTCCATGGAATTCTCTAGGAAAGAATACTGAAATGGAGATACTGCCATTTCCTACACCAGAGAATCTTCCCAACCTTTGCAAATATAATTCTCCCTATTAAATGGCAAAGAGCTATTTGAGGGCCCAACTGAGCTTACCCAGGCTCAGGTGGAATGTGGAGGCCCTAAGTATTTCCCTGAAGGGTTCAGAAGGCACGGGATGAGGGTGCTGCCCCAGCCTCTGCCCACAGAGCTGGAAGGCAGCAAGCCTGAGGCTGTTGCCAGGTAAGCAGGCAAGCCTCAACACAGACTCACCTGTCATGCGGTTCGGCAGGAACCAGACTTGGGTCATTTCCAGAAGTTATGTGGCCTGCATTTAGCAAACTAGCTAAATGTGGCTAGTTTGTGGTAGTTGTGGCTTATTAAAAAGGAGGAGCAATAAGGCAATCTGGCAGTTTAACCTGAGTGGTTAAGGTATGGATTTCCATTAGTGTCTCTAGGGTGGTAGATAGGTAAGTGAATGTCCCAGAAGGATGCAAAGCTGCCTGGTCATAGTTCTGGCTTCCACTTTTCTGGGACAAGTCACATTCCTACTATAAAGTATTCTTAAGTGTTGGTTGGCAATGTAGTGGTCTTTCTACCTCCTGGAATTATTTTGAAAATTAAATCAGATAAACATAAAGGCAATTCGAAAATAAATTATTCTGTAACTTCTTATCACTGAGTTGTACAGTTCCTCTGCAATGTCACCCTCATTCCAAGCTGCTTTTCCAACAGGATAGGGTCAAAATTGGGACGTATTATTAACCAGTGTCATCTCTCCTGTTTTTCTTCTGTGAAGAGAAAGAAAGCTTCCTACATGCATACCTACAGGAAAAGGGGAATACAAAGGAGACACAAGGTAGAAGTGAATACCTTGGTCTCCAATAGGAAATGATCTCAGGCTGTAGCCCATACCCATTACCACTCAACATCACCTGCCTGGTTTGCCTCCTACTAACCCAGAGCTTGACAGAACTATGAGAAGCGTGCTTCTCTGTTCTAGCTGCAGCCCTTACCCCTCAGCTTAGTCCACAGGCTGTTAACCGATGCTCCCAAACTTACTCACGCAAAGTACAAACAAGAAAGAAACAGGGCTGGGAGAGACCGAACTCTGGCAAAGAAGCAGTTTTTAAAACCGGTTATGACCAACCTAGATAGCATATTCAAAAGCAGAGACATTACTTTGCCGACTAAGGTCCGTCTACAAGGCTATGGTTTTTCCTGTGGTCATGTATGGATGTGAGAGTTGGACTGTGAAGAAGGCTGAGTGCCGAAGAATTGATGCTTTTGAACTGTGCTGTTGGAGAAGACTCTTGAGAGTCCCTTGGACTGCAAGGAGATCCAACCAGTCCATTCTGAAGGAGATCAACCCTGGGTGTTCTTTGGAGGGAATGATGCTAAAGCTGAAACTCCAGTACTTTGGCCACCTCATGCGAAGAGTTGACTCATTGGAAAAGACTCTGCTGCTGGGAGGGATTGGGGGCAGGAGGAGAAGGGGACGACAGAGGATGAGATGGCTGGATGGCATCCCTGACCTGATGGACGTGAGTCTGAGTGAAGTCCGGGAGTTGGTGATGGACAGGGAGGCCTGGCGTGCTGCGATTCATGGGGTCGCAAAGAGTCGGACACGACTGAACGACTGAACTGAACTGAAATGTTAAAATCCAATTCAACTCAATAACTGAGAAAAAAGGAACTTGCAATAAAAGAATATGATCTGTAGACCACACCAGGGTTCCCTCACAGGCACATTCCTTAGAAGAGCCTAATCAGCTCACCTGCAGGCACTTGCCCACATCAGAGGGGCCATCTAGGGCTCAGATCTGACATGGCTTCAGTAACTTTCTTACAAGACTTCTTATCAACACAATCATGGTCAGAAAAAAGTCTATTAAAACAGATATTAAAAGCAAAAAAAATCATGGGAAATAATGTGCCTACCTTAAATAGTTTAATATAAACATATAAATGTATGTTTATTCACTGATATTTCGATATGGATTGGAGATCTTATTCTACAGATATGTGTACAGATTTCCCAAAGTCCTTCTGGCATAAATAACATACTGACTGATTTCTAGTTTTGCTTTCTTCCAAGTAGATTAAGAACTTAAAGATAAATAAATGCAAAGATTTCTGGATGCAGAAATGTTCTGAGGTTTTTAGTTTCCCTCCAACTATTTTACTGCTATTTTCTTCATACCTAATTCATTGGCAACATCTTTTTTTCTGCATTAAAAAAATTTTATGTTAGAACATAGTTGATTAACAATGTTTTGTTAGTTTCAGGTGTACAAAGTGATTCAGTTATACACATATGTATTTTTTTTTCAAATTCTTTTCCCATTTAGGTGAATACGGAAAACTGAACAGAGTTCCCTGTGCTACACGGTAGGTCCCTGTAATTCATCTATTTTAAATATAGTAGGTATACACGTTATTGGCAACTTCTTTTGTAGCAACTCACTTTTATCAATTTTGTTCAAAACATTTAACTTAGTTCCATAAATATAGCACTTATAGGAGACTAGATGTTAGATACCAAGAAGAGCGCCTTGTACATAGTAAGTGCTCACTGAGTATCAGCTATTTTTTCTATTTCATTTATGTAATGATTAGATAACTCAATTATAGTAACACATTTAGTTGGCACAAACAGGTTTGGAAACAAACAATTGGCTCTTAGCACATTGTTGTTGCTGCTCAGCCGCTAAGTTGGGTCTGACTCTTAGCACATAGTCAGGCCAAATGAAGGAGCAGAATCATGGTGGCATATAAGACGATAAGAACATGAGCATGTTAACAGTTGTTAGTGAATCTGTTAGTAGTTGTGAATATGTTTTGCAAAAAGGAAGAAGACCAAGAAATAAGTTAAGTGGAGGTCACCTGAGCACTCCTTCTCTAAGCCTTTCAAGTCTCTCACCCTTGCCTATCAATGCCACCCCCAACCAGAGCAATGGGTCATGTAGCACAGGCTGTGACCTGCATAAACCCACCCAACTGAGGGCTGAAACCCAGCCATGCTCCCCTCTCCAAACATGGGGCTGCCTCCCACCCCAGGCAGAGGCGCCTTTCCCTAACCCGCACACCGATACCCCTCCTGCCCCAGCCTGCCTCCCGCCCTGTGTTCCCCTCACTCAAGCCCCTGGATTACTCAGAACACAATGAAGCAGGACTGCAAGGCTTCCCTGGTGGCTCAGATGGTAAAGAATCTCCCTGCATTGCAGGAGACCTGGGTTCGATCCCTGGGTCGGCAAAATCCCCTAGAGAAAAAGGGCATGGCTCCCCACTCCAGTATTCTTGCCTGGAAAATCTCCATGAACAGAGGAGCCTGGTGGGCTACAGTCCATGGGGTCGCAAAGAGTCGGACATGACTGAGCGACTAAGCGCAACACAGCATAGGGTTACTGCACTGCGGCATACTAGAAAAGATGCCATCATTAAAAACAACAGCACAGTCAAATAAAGAAATGTTTGCATGTGAAATGTGATGAGTTCTTTCAGGCCTGGCTCCCACTAACTGGGGAAGCAGCACCACCTCAGACAGCAACACTGCCCAGAGCCTGGCTGCAGGCCTGGCTGTGAGCCATCTGTCTCACGCTCGTCTTATTTTTGCCCTCAGAACGCAGACAAGGAGACTGAAAAGGATTCACACTTCTGTTTAGAGAGTGCACTTAAATTTTTCAAAATACAAAACTAAAACTTTCCCCGCAAAATCTCCCTTTAAGTGCGATAGTTGATGAAGTGTTAGAACAGGTGGTCTGTGTCCATTTGAGTTGAACATTCTTTCTGTGATAAAGGACTTGATTATGCTTTAATTCTATAGACCTTGTTTTCATTCTTGTTAGTCATCTGTCAGTTGCCTGTGTTGGTATCAGACAGATGTAGTAGAGTTAATCCAAAATCACATGCGCTTTGAAATCTAGATTGAACAGCATCTTCACCAAAGCAGGCACCCAACTGAAAAAGGAATTGTTTCCCAGGGGGCCTTAATGCCCATGTAAATCCCTGTGCAAAACTGGGAACCAGAGATAGAAAGTAAGTGACTGATGGGCAGAGGGCTGGAAAGCAAATCCAAACCTCCAGACATGTAATTTCAGTCTGCACTGCCTTCCCGGGTTCCAGTTTTACAGTTAAATAGCTTAGCAAGGGTTTACTGGTTTGAAGTCAACATTAGGAGACATTAGGCTCTACCAGCATGATACCGGCCCTTAGTCTCTAAAGAGAATTTGCCCAATTAAAATTTCAACATTGGTCCTACCTGAGGGACCTTAGCTTTCAGGCTGAAGCTAACGACTTCATTAATTCCAGTGTTCCTCCTGCAAAGAAAGTCAAGAATCCTTTCCAGGAAAGGTGAGCTGGCCTCAGCCGTAACTGGGAAATGAACTGGTTTAAACTGCCACCCTTCCAGCAGACACCAAGGTGAATTCAATAGCAATGACACCACCTCCACTCCCAAGTAAGTGGCGATTCAGCTAGATGAGGCTGCCTGGATGCCTAAGCAGGAGGGGAGACAGATGAGCGAGGCAGCAGGACCTAAATGCAGAGCAGGTTGGTGAAAGAAGGCCCCAAACCAGCCAGCCTCTTCTGTATCAGAGGCCCAGCCTGGGAGCTGAGTTCAGGTTTAAAGAGGCTATCTCTAAACAACGCAGTAAGGAGAATGGAGTAAGAAAGCAGTAAAGGAGAATGGAGAAGCAACAGGCTCCCCCCAGAAGCTGGTGTGTTCTTTTCCAGAAGGCAAAGGGTGGAGAGAGGAGAAGAATACTAGAAGAGACTCGCCCCACCTCCACACAGCTAATCAGGGCATCATAGGGGAAAGTCTGTTTTAACAGCAGACAAATGAACCGATGGGAGTAAAAAGTTAGATACTCCCTGGGCATCCTGGGGCTCACGGCTCAAGAGTGCATCCCTTCAACCGTGGAAATATGAATGGCATGTCGTGACGGCTAAGTCGGCTAAAAATATTTTCCTGGGGATTAAACGAGATAGCATCTGTAAAGTGACTAACATAGATATCGGCATTTATAAGGGCTCAACATAATGATAGTTTTGTTATTAGTAACTGAGGAGAAATTGTCAGCACACTTCAGAGGATATGGTAGGTATTCAAAACTGTTGGTTGGCATTAGAAAGCTGAAGAGCTACAAGCACAGGGAATGTGGAGCTGAACTGACCCTTTGCCCTGATGAACAAGAAGGAGCCAGATGAATAGGAAATCAGGAAATCAAAGATCTTTGGGTAGGAAATCAGTAGTGAAATCGAAGACCTTACCACACAGTAGGTGATGGATAAGCATCTTTGCAAAGAACGAGGCCCTAAACAGCTAAGTTACAGTTGTCATTGACAGCCTGACGCTAAGCTGGGCCTAGAAGAAGACACGTGAATTATAGACTCTGCTCCTAACCAGCTCTGAAAATCCTTCTGGCCTCAGTGTCTCATCTAAGGGATGGAACCAAATGACCTCCATGGCTCTTCCAGCTCTCAGCTTCTGTATTTCTATGATTCATTCAACTGACGAGATAAGCACTGGCAGGTGACCTGACCATGTGTACGCGGACTTGTTTGCACAGGGTAGGCAGGGAAGCATAGTCACGTCAGGAGTGGCTGTGACCGGCAAGTTCTCCTGGGACACAAGCCCCACGTGGACCAACAGACAGACTGTCAGGAATGAACCACCATCACCTCTTCATAACTGCTTCTTTGCCTTTAATCACACTGCCAGGCACACAGGCCTGGTTTTAATTAGTCAGAGCAGTGACTGCCTCAGTCCAGCCATCAAAGCTTTGATCTCCCCATGGGGCACGTTTCTGCACTGCTGACCATGTTCTGAGAGTCTGAAACATACACCAGTGAAAGCCTTTGACAGTTCAGCCTTGACAAGGCTCCCAGTGGCCCCTTTACAGGTATGTGCAACATCGAAGGCCCGCAAAGGGACAGAGGCGGACAAGGGGGCAGCAGAGGAAGGCGGCCAAGCCTCGTGCTGAGAAAGCACCCAGAGCACCAGCGCCGGGGAAGGCTTCTCAGGTTGGGGGAGCTTTTAAACAAGTGCCTGGCAAGTTACATGCTGGTTGCAACACTTGCAATTAAATTGTGGTGGGGAGAAAAAGGGTCTGTTGTAAGGAGATGACTCAGAATCAGTTCAAATTCTGGTTGACTAAGTGAACTTTTCCAGGAATGGAAGGCTCACATAATCAGGTCCTCAGGGCCTAACGTCAGGACAGTTGACAAGGTGAAAAAACGTTTCAAAAGAAAAATCTCTGTCTCTATGGAATCTCTTCCTCCATGTATTTAGAATTCACTGAAGGAGTTCCCAAATTTAAAACAATAAAAAGTAGCAGCCCACCCCTAAATGAACAGGTTAAGAATGTTATGAGCAGAAGTAATGGCCTCGTCTCCTGTACAAATACAAATTCCACTCCGTTTGGCCAAGTACAGAGGTCGGGCGGGGTGGTCGGGGGAAGGGGAGTGTCCGTCCACAGAGCGCTGTGAACACATTACTGTAGTTTCTGGAATGGGCTTGAGCGTTAGAGCAGTGCTCACGCCTCCCGTGATGTGAATCTTTCGGATTAAACTAGAATCATGGAGATCAGGGCAGCATTTTTAAGGAGGGGAGTAAGCTGGGAAGGAGGGGACCATAAAATAACACAGAACACAGAGAGAGGAACAGATAGGCTCTACTTGGGAGGGATTAAAAAGTGGGACAACTTGGGCAGCAGTGATGTCAAAATGGTCTTGCCTACTTCACAGGAGAAACATTTCTATTAGAAGACACATCCTGAAATACAGCTCTAACACCGCCAGGTTCCCGTCCCCAAACTCTGTGAGTTTTTGCTCTCTATGGGTAAGATACACAATCGCCATGGCACTCGAAGCCCTATATGGTATAAAACTAATGTAGCTTCTTATCCTTAACTCCATTAAACATCTGATTGTTCCAGGGACATCATATTAACTCACTGCCTGGATACCAGGCCCCGTATTTTCCCACTACTGGGTACTATTCCCTCAGTTTAGCTTTCACCCATCTTCTACTAAACAATACTCATTTTTCAAGATCCGAATCATTCCCCAAGAGCAAAGCAGGCTTCCTCGGCACTTCATATATATCCTGGAGCCCTGACACATTCAGTCTTGTGTCAGCAGCAGTCTCTGTGCATGTTGGTCTTTCTCACTAGACTTTAAACTCCGCGGGGACAGAGACCATGCAAGGAGATCAAACCAGTCAATCCTAAAGGAAACAACCCTGAATTCATTAGAAGGACTCATGCTGAAGTTCCAATACTTTCACCACCTGATTTGAAGAGCAGACTCATTGGAAAAGACCCTGGTGCTGGGAAATATAGAGGGCAGGAGGAGAAGGGGACGACAGAAGACGAGAAGGTTGGACTGTATCACTGACTCAATGGACACGAGTTTGAGCAAACTCTGGGGGATGGTGAAGGACAGGGAAGCCTGGTGTGCTGCAGTTCATGGGGTCACAAAGAGTTGGACAAACTTTAACGACTAAACAACAACAACAGACTATCTCTTAATCATCTTCACATATTTCCAACAGCAGTCATGATGCTCTCCTAAAAAAAGAGGTGATTACTATATGTGGGACTGTTGAGTTTAAGAGAGAAAAAGACAACCATGCCCCTTCATAAACTTTCTCTGTGCCAGCATCAGATCCCAAACCCCAGAGTATATAGGCATCTGGAAAGGTGGTTAAATATTTCACATAAGTTTTGGCAAAAGAGGAACCACAAGTAATCCAGGCAAACTTTCACAAGACCTGACACAAGAGAAAGCTTTTGGAGGCATGATTTCAAAGCTGTATCTCCCAAGTAAAACTCCCAGAGAGTCATGCTATTCTTCACTTAGTCATGTCCGACTCTCTGCGACTCCTTGGACTGTAGCCTACCAGGCTCTTCTGTCCATGAGACTCTCCAGGCAAGAATACTGGAGTGGGTTGCCATTCCCTTCTCCAAGGGACCTTTCCAACCCAGGGATCGAACCCAGGTCTCCTGCACTGTGGGTGGATTCGTTACCGTCTGAGTCACCAGGGAAGCTGATGGGATTGGACCACGAAGGGTTAAAAGTTTAAGGATGCCTATAGCTGAAATTACCTGGAAGAAATCCAAGTGTCTGCTATGGGTACAAGGTTTTGTGTTGAATGACAAAAACATTCTTGAATTATGGTGGTGGTAGCACAAAACTCTCAATATACTATGAACCACTGAATTATACACTTTAAGTGGGTATACTGTATAACATGAGTAATATTTCAATGAAGCTATTTTTAAAGAGGTATACCAAGTACAAGCACTTTACTCGGAAGTTAAAAAAGGAGAAGGCAATGGCACCCCGCTCCAGTATTCTTGCCTAGAAAATCCCATGGATGGAAGAGCCTGGTGGGCTGCAGTCCATGGGGTCGCGAAGAGTCGGACACCACTGAGCGACTTCACTTTCACTTTTCACTTTCATGCACTGGAGAAGGAAATGGCAAGCCACTCCAATGTTCTTGCCTGGAGAATCCCCGGGACGGGGGAGCCTGGTGGGCTGCCGTCTATGGGGTCGCGAAGAGTCGGACTTGACTGAGGCGACTTAGCAGTAGCAGCAGCATACCAAGTACAAGCACCTTACTCAGAAGGTAAAAAAGTGAAAGTATTAGTCGCTCAGTCATGTCCAACTCTTTGAGACCCCATGGACTGCAGCCTACCAGGCTCCTCTGTCCAGGGAGTTCTCCAGGCAAGAATACTGGAGTGGGTTGCCATTCCCTTCTCCAAGGGATCTTCCTGACCCATTGATTGAACCCGTGTGTCCTGCATTGCAGGCATATTTTTAACCTTCTGAGCCACCAGGGAAGCCCCTTTACACTGAGGGAGTCTGGAAAATGGCCAGGTTAGAGTCAGAAGAAGGCTGACCCTTGCATTGCGAGTCAGGGCCCAGTCAATTGCCCCTCTGACCACCACCAGGCAAGAGTGCAGCAGAAGCTGGGGTGAGGGGGAAGCTGCCTGGCAAGGACTATTTACTTTAGCCAAGACAATGTGCATGTTGGGTTCCCAAAGTGTAATCCCTGCACCATCACCATCAGTATTACCTAGGAACTTATTAATAGAAGTGCCAGTTCCTGGGCCCCACCCCAGACCTACCGAGAGAAGCTACAGGCAGAGCCCAGCAATCTGTGTTTGAACAAACCCTCAAATAGACTGAGACAACAAACCCTCAAATAGTTCCTAAAGTTTGGGAACCACTGCACTGTTTAATTCTTAAGTGCACAGGCTTTACAGCTAGACTGCTTCCTCCTTTTATTAGCTATGTGACCGAAAGCTAGTTACCTAACCTCTATGCATAAGTTTCCCTCTCAAAACATGGGCAAGCTGTCTTGCAGCTGTGTCAGCAGACCCCACACATGCAATACACAACAGATCACAACATTCCCCATATTCAGCTTCCTTGAAGAAAAGAAAAAAGAACATCTAAATTGCAGGACAGAGCCAAGGGGACAAAATGCTCTATATAGAGGATACAATATATAAATCAGTTCTAACAACAGCCTTTTAATCCTCTGATTCCCACGAGGAGAAAAGGAAATGAATAATGACCAAACACTCCAAACCCAACCATTTCCAAGCAGCTTTTAACAGAAACTGCGTAAACCACCTGCTCTTATCCATAAATTCAGAGATTCGGATTTCTGCTACCTTAAGGACTCCCAATCATGACTTTTCAAACTAATGGAGTTTGAAGTCAATCCCATTTCCAGTATTTCTATCTCTCGTTGGAAGTGTGACCAAATGAGATCCAAGGAACTGGGCACCCCAAGTCCCAACGTCTGGAGAGTCAAAGGACAGCTCTGTGCTATAAGAGCATGGGTGTTATCTGAATTACCTGTGTGCTCACTAAAGAGAATTTGAAAGTACATAAAGATAGGAAGAAGAAACCAGCTTGCCTAGCACCACTTCCCAAAGATACCCTTTGTCAATATTCTTGTGTATATACTTTCTTTTTTGATACATAGGTTTCACTTCAGAGTTTTGTTGCTGTTGCTACAAAAAATTTTTGTGTGTGTGTGAAGCTATCATTTTACTATTGTCTGTGAGTCATAGGCAAAGGCAGAAGTGGGCCTTTGTTGTGTTTTGTATTTGTTTTTTTCCCAGGAAGAGGGTGGGGTGAGATTCAGAGATCAGAAGATCTATATTAAAGAGGGAGGTCTGGCCAGTCGGGGAGAAAGCAGTTTTACAAAACTGGAACAATCAAAATGTGGATGGCAAGATTTGATGAAGTAATATTAAGTATAATATCTGCTGGCTGGCCAGTGGTAAGAGTTTAGGGATTCCTGCCTCCGGTGTATGCTGATCTTAACTCTTCCTCATGTCGCTGAAAGGCAGGACAACCTATGAGGTTGGTGTAAAAGTAACTGTGGTTTGCACTGCTGAACTTTGCCATTTGATGTTGGAATACATTCTTAAATAAATGGGGTTATGTTATACTTCATTTTAATGCACATTTCTCACTTTATGTGTTTTGCTAATAACATTACTTGCTATGTATTTTATATTTATTTTAGACTATGGTAATGATGTTAGACAAAAAGCAAATTTGAGCAATTTTCTTATTTGAGTTCAAAATAGGTCATAAAGCAGTGGAGACAACTCGCAACATCAACAACACATTTGGTTCAGGAACTACTACTGCTAACAAATGTACAGGGCAGTGGTGGTTCAAGAAGTTCTGCAAAGAAGACAAGAGCCTTGAAGATGAGAAGAGCAGTGGCCAGCCATCGGAAGTTGGCAACAATCAGTTGAGAGCCATCATTGAACCTGACTGTCTTACAACTATATGAGAAGTTGCTGAAGAGCTCAGTGTCGACCATTCTACGGTCATTTGGCATTTGAAGCAAATTGGAAAGGTGAAAAAGCTCGATAAGTGGGTGCCTCGTGAGCTGACTGAAAATAAAAAAAAATAAAATCATTTTGAAGTGTCATCTTCTCTTATTCTATACAGCAATGAATCATCTCTCAATTGGATTGTGACGTATGACAAAAAGTGGATTTTATATAACTGGCAACAACCAGCTAAGAGGCTGCACCGAGAAGAAGCTCCAAAGTGCTTCCCAAAGCCAAACTTTCACCAAAAAAGGTCATAGTCGCTGTTTGGGGCTCTGCTGCCGGTCTGATCCACTAGAGCCTTCTGAATCCCAGCGACAGCATTAAATTTGAGAAGTATACTCAGCAAAGCAATAGAGGCTCTGGAAACTGCAAGGCCTGCAGTTGGCACTGGTCAACAGAATGGGCCCAATTCTCTTCCATGAAAACACCCGACTGATGTCACATAACCAGACAACACCGAACTGCTGTCACACAACCAGTGCTTCAAAAGTCTAATGACCTGGGCTACAAAGTTTTGCGTCATCCACCATATTCACCTGACCTCTTGCCAACTGACTACCACTTCTTCAAGCATCTCGACAACTTTTTGCAGGGAAAATGTTTCCACCACCAGCAGGAGGCAGAAAATGCTTTCCAAGAGTTTGTCGAACACAGAGGCACAGATTTTTACACTACGGAAATAAACCAACTTTTTCTCATTGGCAATATGTATTGATTGTAATGGTTGCTATTTTGATGAATAAAGATGTATTATTTTTAGTAGTAATAATAAAGTGTTTTTAGTTTATTACTTTATTTTAGTAGTAATAAGGTGTTTGAACCTAGTTATAATGATTTAAAATTCATGCTCCGAAACAGTAATTATGTTTGCACCAAACTAACACATGTTCTTAGAGTTCATGGGGCACTGCTGGATCTGATTTCAGCCTTAGATTCCTTGTCCCACTTCCAGCGCTACAGCTCAGATACTACATGTGAGGAGGGCAAGGCTGGTAGGGGCGTCCTGACCTGAGACCTGGGATTGAGGTTCAGAGCGTGCAGAAACTTGTCCAAGTTCATGGGCTCACAGCCTGGAGACTTGGGACTAGAATCCAGGTCTCGCAATCCCCCTACCATTTTTCTTTCTGGAAAGCTCTTCTTGTCCTTTTTTAAAATTTGTTTCCACTAGAAGGATAATCGCATTACAAAGTTGTATTGGTTTCTGCTGTACAACAAAGTGAATCAGCTGTAAGTAAACATACATCCCCTCCCTGCTGAGCCTCCCTGCCTCACTCCCGTGCATTCCAGCCCTCAAGGCCATCACAGAGCACGGAGTTGAGGTCCCTGTGCTATACAGCTATCATTTTACACATGGTAGTACACATATGTCAACAGTGGTAGTCATTTTCTCGTGGCTGACTCTTTGCGACCCCATGATCTGCAGCCCGCCAGGTCCCTCCGTCCATGGAATTCTCCAGGCAAGAATACTGGAGCGTGTAGTCATTCTTTTCTCCAGGGGATGGCAAATGCTACTCTCTCAATCTGACACTCTCCTTCCCCCTCTGTGTCCACAAGTCTGCTGTCTACATCTGCTTCTCTGTTTGTGCCCTACAAATAAGTTCATCTGAACCGTATTTTTAGATCCCACGTCTGTGTTGATATATGATATTTTTCTCTGACATACTTCTCTCTGTATAACAAGCTCTATGTTCATCCACCTCACTTCAACTGATATTACAAAACTGATGTTCTACACATATACAATTTCAAATGCTATGTGAACTTTATAAAAGCCTTTTCCCAGAATTCCTGCAACTTTCTAGAATATCACTTTTAACTATGCTTAATATTCCATTACGTGGCCACGTAATTATTATAGTTGTGCACCAGCTATCAATTTATTGCCTCTCAGCTCCAAATCCATGTGCTATGACCAGCCTTCTGATACTGGAGCTGGATTCTATGAACCGCACTGCTCGATGAGGTAGCCAACTAGCCATAGATGGTGAAGCATCTGAAATACGGCAAGTGTGAACTAAGATGTGCTGTTAAGTATAAAACACTTGCCAGACTTTTAAGACTTAGTACAAAACATGGCAACTACCTCATTAATAATTTTATACTGATTATATATCAAAATAATATCTTAATAGGAGTAGTATGTTAGTTGCTCAGTCGTGTCCATCTCTTTGTGATCCCACAGACTGTAGCTGCCAGGCTCCTCTGTCCATGAAACTCTCCAGGCAAGGATACTGAAGTGGATTGCCATTCCCTCCTCCAGAGAATCTTCCCGACCCAGGGATCGAACCTGGGTCTCCTGCATTGCAGGCAGGTTGTTTCCTGTCTGAGCTATAAGATTTTGGTATACTGGTTTAAATAAAATGCATTATTAAAATTAATATAACCTGGCTCTTTCTGCTTCTTGAACTTGACCACTGGAAAATTTAAATTACATATATGATGCACATTATGTTTCTATTGGGCTGAGCTATCCTCAACGTTTTCCTTTGCCAACTGGCACAGCATCAGGTCTTGTCAGTAGAGGGTGCTGGAAGGACAGGCTGGAGGAAGGGTTTCTCTTTCTGGTTCTCACGCCTTTGTTCCTGCTTCTGTGGCACAGCAGGCAACTTCCTGGCCAGAGGTATGTGGGAGACTCAGTGGCATAACCAGCCCCCTATTCTTGCTGGTGCCCCCTGACTCCTCCACCCACTAGGGGGCCCCAGACACTCACTCTCCAACATCTGAATCTCAGCTTTGGGGGACTCTCTTTCCTAGTTTATCCTTCCTTGGATATTCTCCTTCAGCTCTAAGAGATAGAAGGTGCTCTTGTTGTCTTTAAAATTCTCTTTACCCTTCTTAGCAATTAACTTTTCCCTCCGGTGGCTCAGACGGTAAAGAATCTGCCTGCAATGCAGGAGACTGGGGTTCAGCTCCTGGGTTGGGAGGATTCCCTGGAGAATGGAATGGTAACCCACTCCAGTATTCTTGCCTGGAAAATTCCATGGACAGAGGAGCCTGGCAGGATACAGTCCATGGGGTAGCAAAGAGCCAGACATGACTGAGCGACTTTCACTTCACTTTTCATATGCTAGTTAAGAATTCTTTACATTAAATTTTCCCCGTTCAAATTACCGGGGGTGGTTTCTGTCTCCTGACTGGACCCTTATGAACGGTTTATAAGGAGGACAAAACAGGTTGCTGGAATAATGTCAGCAAGACTTTGAGCAGCTGCCATATGGCCTCCGTTTCCTTCCATTCTCCTTCTCAAGTACTATCTTCCTTATTCCCTGTTGCCAGTTCCCTAAAAACAGAAAAGGATGTCTTTCGTTGCACCACTTCCACTCTGCAATCATCATTCAGGAAATACTTTAAGAACTCGAATTAGTAAAAAAGTCAATCAAGAGCTCCATCTTCTATTCATTCAGCAAATACTTACTTAGCTTCTATTTATGTAAAGGTAATGTACTGAATGTTGGTTGGAGAGTAGCTGAGGGGATGGAAGGAAAAGTCACATACAGCAAAAAGAAATGAACAGGTGAAACAGAAACTGGCTTGAAGAAGCTAACAGCATAGTAAATAAACATAAAGGATGACACAACTCATTATCATGCAACAGAAAATAATATAAAGTGAAAATAATTAAAAATAAAAACAGTAGCTGTACCATTCTAAGTATCCTAATTGGGCATAGGGAAATATATAAAGAAGGATACAAAAATCTTTTCATACTGGTCTCTCCTCACTCCAGGATTCCCTCTCTTCCTGCTAGGCATCTGTACAATGTCTTCTTAACTAAAGGTTCTGCTTTCGATCGGCACTGGTTCCTATTCTCATGCTTGTCTCTGCTTCCTTACCAAGCCACAAGTGATCTCACAGCACAGGGACATTCTTGCAGTCAGTCTTGAACCACCAACAGCATCATTTTAAGTGGTGAAGATCACGGCTCCAGATTCCAACTTCACTCCAATGCCTATGCCTATCTTTAATAAAATATTAATTCCTGCTCCCTGGTAAATTTTTGTTCTAGGATTGCTGATTCTTTTGAAGAGATTCTCATTCTCTGCCAAAATCCATCTTATCATCTTGTTCCTTGAACTCACCCTGGTTGTTTCATAAGTCCACGTGTAATAGCTGCAACATGTGAAGCTCCTGTGCGGTTCTGTTTCTTTTGCTTTTTTTCCTCTTATTTTACAGCCATTCGGTTTTACTCTTTAAAACATCTGGTAATATTTTACTGGCTGTCATACACTACATATGAAAAAGCACTGAGTTAATTTGAGGATCTGAATGTTATTTTCCTCTGGAGGGGACTTACATTCATTTTTGGCAAGCAAAAAAGGTGGACAGAGAAAAAGCACCTCAATCCAACTGAGCTGACAAAAGCTAAGTGTCAGCTAGCCAGTGCTGGCATTTCCAGGCTGCCTTCACTCCCGAGATGCAACCTTTCAGGGCTCCAAACTGGAAGCCAAGGTGTTTATACCGGCCCCTCTTCCAAGGCAGGCCCTGAACTGCAATTTCGATCTCCCCAGGTCTGAGAGACTGCTGAAAGTTCTGCACACCTACTGTGCCACTTACAAACTGGCAGACACATCGGGGAGAAGGTAGCACCTATTATCAGGCTCACTTCTCTGCACTTCACTCCTCACTGGGATCCTGGCCTCTTTCAGCTGCGCTCCTGCAGCATTCTCCAGACAGATCTTATATTATTTCCATTTAAGACATAAAAGCATATATATGTTTTTCTAGCATCCACAGTGGAAGGATTAGTATGATAGAAGCTATCCTGAAGAAAGCTTGAAGAAACCCAAGAAAGAAAACTGCTAATTGTACGTCAGAACTTCTCAATCTAACCTGTTTTTCTAATTTCCCAGCCCTTTATGTCTCTGTGTAGTCTCATTGCTGTGTTCAGATTCACAGTCTCTTCAGCTATCTACTGCTGACACCATTTTTTCATTTTCCCCCAACCCAATATTTGTCATTTCAGAAATGCCCACTTAGATCCTTTTCATACTGATAAATTCTTGCTTGGTACCCTACCCCCTATTTTCATTTGAGAAACGACCTTTTCAGACTGTTCACTGCTCCTCTTTCTTAAGTTTGGAATCCTGTTTGCAGGATCTGCTGCCTGCCTCTCCAGTCTTGGTCTTCGTTGCATTCTCAGGAAGTTTCATTTGCAAACTTATCTTGCACGGGAGTTTTTCCCTCCTATTTGCCGTTCCGTGGCAGTTGATAACCATGGATGAATCTTGCCCTAAAAGACAGACAGTGCTCAACAAGGTTTGCAGGTAGGCTTTTAGGATTTTCTCCGTTTATGGAACAACAAAATGCTGGAGGTGATCTGTACAATGCACTGTCCTGGGTTCTACTCTCATACTTACCCCTGTTTCCTTCCTGGCCCAATGGAAGCTCGCCACCACTGTGAACCACTGTGAACGAGCAGGCTCTAGTCCACTGGCGAGGACCATGGTCCCGACCACGGCTTCACGCAGCAGTCTGGTTATGCCTCTGCCACGTACAAGGGCAGCAAAACCCTTTTCTAGGGCAGGTTTGAAGTCTGGGTCCCTGACCCTCACTCTTCTCCATTTCTGATCCAGAAAAGTTTCTTCTTGGTTATGAATTCACTTATGATTTAAAAAAAAAATTATTTATATGTGTTTGGAAAAGACAGAATTTTGAATATGAACAAAAAGTTCAACAAGAGGGAATGTAAGCTGGTGCTGCCCCTGTGGTAAACAGTACGGAGGTTCCTCAGAAAACTAAAGACAGAATTAACATAAGATCCAGCAATCCCGCTCCTAAGAACATACCCAGATAACACGATAATTAACAAGCCCCATTCACCCCTATGTTCACAGCAGCAGCTTTCACAATAGCCAAGACATGACAGCAACCTAAATGTCCATCGACAGAGGAGTGGGGAAAGAAGCCGTGGCGCACACACAGTGGAATACTGTGCAGCCATGGCAAAGAGCGAGATACCCCGTGTGCAGCAACACGGACGCAACCAGAGACTCTCACGCTAAGGGAAGCGAGTCACACAGACAAATACCGCATGATGTCATTTACATGTAGAATCTAAAACAAGACACAAACGCATCTATCTATGAAACAGAATCAGGGACACAGAGAAGAGGCTGCGGTTGTTAAGGGAGAGTAGGGGAGGGAGAGGGATGGGTTGGGAGCTTGGGGTTAATAGATGCAAACTGGTATATACAGAATGGATAAACAACAAGATCCTACTGTGTAGCACCGAGAATTATATTCAACATCTTATGATAAACCATAACGTTAAAGAATATGAAAAGGAATGTGTGTATGTGTGTATATATATATATATATCTCAGTCACTTTGCTGTACAGCAATCATTAATAACATTGTAATTCAACCATACCTCAATAAAATTCTTTTAAGAGTTAACCAAGAAATGTTAATACAGGCCTCTTAAATACTAAAAAGTTCCCATGCTTTAAAAAGGTTATGAAAAAAAAGATGTTATGATCATATTTTATATATAGAAATGGATATATTAAATAACAAATGCATAAGGGGAAAACACTCCACGAATGTTAGAAGTGTTAACTTCATCAGAATTATGGATGGTATTTAAGCTAAGAAAATATTTTAAATATATTTTCTATTATCATGTATTCATTATTGTCCAGGATGCTTTTTCTTTAAGCTCACAACCTAAAAGGGATTGAATAGTGCAATTTAAGGCAGCCGGAAGGCCTGTTCATTCTCCTCTGCTCATCTCTCCCCTCCCCAACCCACCCCACCCTACCCCAGAAAAATTGGCCCTTTGGAGAGAAAAGAGCTACTGGCACACTGGAGAAAGAAGAGTTAAGAACAGAGTCCAAGGCCTGTAATCAAAGGGTTATTAAAGAGGGGAGAATTTAAGAGCTCCCTGAGGGCAACACTAGCTTAGAAAGACACAAAATGCTAATGGACGTATTTATCACTTGTTGTCTAATGAGCAGCAGGTCTTAGGGAGAAATATAGTCCAAAGAGGGGAAAATGAGCTGAATCAGCCTAAAGGTGAAAACTTAAAACAACAATTCAGTGATGGCTTGTTTCTTAATTTAGTTATTTTAATTGGAGGATAATTACAATATGGTGATGGTTTTTGCCATGCATCAACATGAATTGGCCATTGTCTCACTCCATATCCTGAACTCCCCTCCCACCTCCCTACCCACCCTTATCCCACTGGCTTTGGGAGCCCTGCTTCATGGATTGAACTTGCACTGGCCATCTATTTTACATATGGCTTCAACAGAATTTCCCCACACAAGTCTCTTCAATACCCTCAAATTAAATCCATCATTCTGTTAGGTCCCCATTCCCTTATTACTTCTTCATGGCACTTATCACAGTTTGCAGACTCACACTATTTTGGTGATATTTAGTCTGGTTTCTAGATCCCCATCCACAGTTCAAGCCCCTGCGTGCAGGGACGGTGCCTCTTTCGTGCACCGCAGAACCCCACCACCTGGTACCACAGCAGGCGCCGATAAACTGTCCTTAAATGGATGTTGGACACAAGCAAAAACATTTTAGCTTGAGTTCTCCATTTTCTGTATACTCTAGCTTGTTCCTGAACAACAAGTAAATTTAATTTCCTAAAACAATATCATTTTTATAGAAAAATAATTTGAGCTATCTGTATTCTGCGACTAAAGCAGAGGTAACTATTGGGTTTACTGTGTCCTAGTGAGTCCTGCCATGTGGGAGACCTGGGTTCGATCCCTGGGGTGGGAAGATCCCCTAGAGGAGGGCATGGCAGCCCACTCCAGTATTCTTGCCTGCAGAAGCCCCATGAACAGAGGAGCCTGGCAGGCTACAGTCCATGGGGTCCCAAAGCATTGGACACGACTGAGCAACTCAGCACAGCACAGTGAGCACCATCAGTAACCCAAAGATAGGAGCAGCAAAGAACAGGAGCAATTCACAAGCTTCCTTGAGACGTGGTTTGGAAACTTTCAACCCTTTTAAGTGAACAAAACAACAGAAGCCAGCAAACGAACAGCTTTAACCTAGATGAGTTAGATCTGTGGTGCAGTCAAACTTTTAAGGACTGGAATAGGGGGCAATCTGATTATTAATGAAGCATCTGTAGGTACTTTAATCCTCTCTGCAAAAGGGAGGACATAAGTTAATCAACCCATAATGTATAAAAGGAACTCTCACAAGCACTGACTCACCTTATCTTTACACAAACTTGTCTTGAGAGACAGGCACTGCAGGCACAGCCGGTCCCAGTATACAGGCCGGGAAGGTGAACAGCACGTGCAGAGGTGCAGCCGGGCCAGAGCACCTGCTCTACAGGGAGCGTGTAAGGGAGAGCAAAGAGAGGAGAGACTCAAAACCTACACTTTCCCATGCCTAGTCACTTCTGCTGGTGCTATGACAATGGTCTAGCTCTCGAAGGAAGGGCAGAGCTGCCAAAAACTAATGAATAAGAAGTAAGGGGAGTGATCTCCTAACCTACCCAGGAGGACCCTGCTCAGGGACATCTGGGCTGATATTTATCACTGCAGGCTCATGAGGAACCAGATTTAAATGGTTTGACTTCAGTGGGCAGTATTTCTGGTCATGGAAGAGTAGCAGGCATCATTTTTCTAAGCTTCTGGGCCTCAGGTCTACCAGTGGAGACAGAATAATTTCCAAGAGGAAAACTATTTAGAGCCTCGTGGTTACTAAGATGGTCCTTTTTTGGAAGCTCACTTCCCTGTTAAATACTGACCAAGGGCCTGCATACCACCTGTTCTGCTCATTACTCTTGAGCCCCTCCACCACCACCAACCTGGCCTTCCTCTGATAAGACAGGGCATGCTGGACTTGTGGCCCATCCTAGAAACACCATCAATCTTAAACAAAACCACGGAGAGAATCTAGCCAAGTCCCCTGGCAACAGAAACAAGAACAGATAGTTCTTGTCCTAACCTCCCTCCCTCTATATCATCTTATGCCAAAGGATCTCTGGATTAAAATTAGGTTCAAGGAATGGGGCCATAGCGTCTCCTGTCTTCTTGTTCAGTACAATTCTTCACTTTTATTTTTTATTGATTAAAGCAAAGCTCTCTTTCAGAAGGGTTGTTATATGCATCCAACACAACACATATTTTTCTGTTTGACGTTTTTCTTGGCTTTCCCATTCTAAGGCCCCATTTCTATAAAGCTCAACCACCTTGAAAATCAAATAATGCCCTACATTTCCACGGGCATATTTCTTTTGCCAACAAAGTTTATTGTTCTTACCAAAAGTCAAACCTCAACTGGAGAAGAAACTAATTTGTGAACGTCATAAGCAACTGCCAGAATGTCAATTCTGAGAATACAGTGCCTTGACTCTAGAGGCAGGCAACACACACGTGTTAACTGAATGAAGACTTTCAAGGACCACTTCTCACCTTGTTTGCTAAATAGACTCCTGACCTGCACTCATCGCAAGTGCTCCTACCTGTCAATTGTCGGCTGAGAAAGACATGCCTTTTCTGCCTCTCTCTCCCAAAAACACTCTAAGATCTTGAACTAAAAGTGTTAGGACTGTGCAGTTTGCTAATTACAAGTTAATAACTCTGCACAGTCTTTAAACCTGCGAATGTGAAGTGCCAGCGAGTATAAATTAAAAGCACTGTTTACATAAACTTCCTAAAAGTGAAATAAAGATTGCTTTTAGCAGAGGGACTCACCAGTAGAAAAGATACCATCCAGGGTATCCAGGCACAAGTGAAAGGTGCTCTTCCGAGTCAGAAAAAAACTTATATACATTATACTGTCATTGTATAATACGGAAATGTTTATCTTGACTTTGTGACCTTCAGTTCCCTTTAGATGTTTTTTCCCCTGCAAATAGGCTAGAGGGCCAACACAGACAGGAGGTGTTCTGAACTGTAAGGCATACACTTTGAAATTTATTTTTTATTGGTTTATAACATTATGTGATTCATGTGAAGAATGTTATATTTCAACTTCTGTACACAGCACAGCACGCTCACCACCAAAAGTTTAGTTTCCATCTGTCTCCACACTGTCGACCCCCTTTACTATTCCACCCTCCTCCTCCCACCTCCCCTCTGATAACCGCTACCCTGGTTCTTTGTATCTATATGCTTGTTTTCTTTGTTTTTTTTTCTTTTTTTTTCATTCCACATAAGTGA
The DNA here is from genome assembly GCF_014754425.2 of Oryx dammah. Classification (NCBI taxonomy): domain Eukaryota; kingdom Metazoa; phylum Chordata; class Mammalia; order Artiodactyla; family Bovidae; genus Oryx; species Oryx dammah. Next base: position 7,138,417 of record NW_024070212.1, read on the forward strand.
AATCATGGAATTTGTCTTTCTCCATCTGACTTTCTGGCTTCCTATACTCAACTAAATTATGACTATTAAAAACAAGTCAACTTAGATGATTCATAAAAAAAATATTTTATGTAAAGTAAGTATAAGCTCCATTAGGCTACTTTCTCAGAAATATCCCAATCACAGTTTAATTAAACCCTGTTCTTAACTTCAGATTTTTATTATATTTTTTCTATGTATTGAGTTCAGAAACCCAACCCCTTTGAGACCTTCCCCTGAACATAAGCTCAGCCTGACCTCAGAAGCCTTTCTAGCCTGTCTTTCCTTGACTATTATAGCCCCCAAGCCCTTCACCTCACCCCTATCCAGTTTTTGGCAAGGAGGAATCTATTCTGTGGCTGCTTTCAAATCGTCACAGGACCATTCTTAGTTTTTTCCTCATCTCAACTAAATTTCTCTGCTTTCTCAATATAAGATCAAAAAAGGGGGGGCAGTGATGGTATGAAGTTAGGGAGGTGTGCCTACAACTGTACCTTGAAGTTTAAAGCAGAAATTTTCATAACTAGATTCTAAAGATTTTTTTCACTTAATCTCTTACATGTATAACAATCACAACTGTCTTGATATAATTTCAGAGCCATTTTCTTAAAGAATCCATATACTTTATACTCAACATCCTGAGTAAAATATTTAAGTTTTTGACAGAGTACTACAACCAGTGCTGCTGCTGCTGCTAAGTCGCTTCAGTCGTGTCTGACTCTGTGTGACCCCACAGACGGCAGCCCACCAGGCTCCCCCGTCCCTGGGATTCTCCAGGCAAGAACACTGGAGTGGGTTGCCATTTCCTTCTCCAATGCATGAAAGTGAAAAGTGAAAGTGAAGTCACTCAGTCATGCCCGACTCCTCGCGATCCCATGGACTGCAGCCCACCAGGCTCCTCTGTCCATGGGGTTTTCCAGGCAAGAGTACTGCAGTGGGGTGCCATTGCCTTCTCCAGTAAATGAGCTGAAATGTCAACTGCTGAGGGATCATTCTTGGCTCTCAGAAGACAAATGGTGAAAGGACAGTGTGATCTGTGTGCCGCTTCTCACACCACCACACTCGCTTTCTTCCATTCCCTTGAGTCAGTCACACATGGCCTGAACTACCAGGAATGCAAATACCCATTCTTAAAATAAGATGTCACATTTCTCCCGCCATTGTTCTTTCAGCAGTTTCATGCTTTTTCAGAATGATCAACTGGAAGCTGTTCCCAAAGAGGTAAAAACAGTACAACTTCATAACCTACCAGCAGATGCAATGGGCCACCTGTGCTCAAGCACTTGCCTGCTTGGCTTATGGATCAGTCTGAGTAATTAAAAAAAAAAAAAAAAATCATCGTTGAGGCTGATTTATCATTAAATGATTTGCACTAAAAGTTATGAAATTTTTAAAAACCTGATGAAAGACACACCAGTGTGCATCTTTGATACATAAGTGTAAGATGGTGTTATCAAATATTGTACTAGAAGGTACAGACAATGGAGGGCACACCCAAGTCCATAATGAGCTCTTTAACACCAGTCAAGTACAAGGGTCTCGCAAATGTCTGACTATATTCAAGGAAGAAATGTATGATACTGCCCACTACAGATACTCTTCCTTGGGTGCCACCATAAAGACACTGCTCAATAATACTGTTTTAGGTGAACATTAACAGCAAGCATTCAACCAGCCTGACAGTAGCTTAAAAGAACTGGCACAGCCTCCAGCTTGGCTATTGCAAATCCAGCAATAAAGACTGCAGAAATACAAAGAGCGCGAAGAGCAAGAAATGAATATATTCATTGCCACTTTCTTTATAACATCAAGGAGATTTTTAAAAACAAGTATCCAACGGGAGAATGTTTATATAAATTATAATTTAATCTATGTAAAAACATAGTGACATCATTAAAAAAGAATGAAGAGTATTGGTATATACTGACCCGAAAGAATGTCATTTATAACTGAGTTTTTTTAAAAAAGGAAGATGTAGGCTATCTTGCATAGAATGGATAGACAACAAGGTCCTCTGTGTAACACAAAGAAGTCTATTCAAAGTCCTGTGATAACCATAATAAAAAAGAATATTTTAACAAGAATACATATATACATGTCTAACTGAATCACTTTACTGTACAGAAGTTAATATGACACTGTGAATCATTAACACTACATTTCAATAAAAATAAAACAATAAAATTTAAAAAGGAAATTGTAGGAGTACAATAGTATGCTCCCATTTTTGTTTTTTGTTCTTTTTAATATAAATTTATTTATTTTAATTGGAGGCTAATTACTTTACAATATTGTATTGGTTTTGCCATACATCCACATGAATCCGCCACAGGTATACACGTGTTCCCCATCCTGAACCCCCCTCCCTCCTCCCTCCCCGTACCATCCCTCTGGGTCATCCCAGCGCACCAGCCCCAAGCATCCTGTATCATGCATCGAACCTGGACTGGCGATTCATTTCATATATGATATTATACATGTTTCATTGCCATTCTCCCAAATCATCCTACCCTCTCCCTCTCCCACAGAGTCCAAAAGACTGTTCTATACATCTGTGTCTCTTTTGCTGTCTCGCATACAGGGTTATCCTTACCATCTTTCTAAATTCCATATATATGTGTTAGTATACTGTATTGGTGTTTCTCTTTCTGGCTTACTTCGCTCTGTATAATAGGCTCCAGTTTCATCCACCTCATTAGAACTGATTCAAATGCATTCTTTTTAATAGCTGAGTAATACTCCATTGAGTATATGTACCACAGCTTTCTTATCCATTCATCTGCTGATGGACACCTAGGTTGCTTCCACGTCCTGGCTATTATAAACAGTGCTGCGATGAACACTGGGGTACACGTGTCTCTTTCAATTCTGGTTTCCTCAGTGTGTATGCCCAGCAGTGGGATTGCTGGGTCATATGGCAGTTATATTTCCAGTTTTTTAAGGAATCTCCACACTGTTCTCCATAGTGGCTGTACTAGTTTGCATTCCCACCAACAGTGTAAGAGGGTTCCCTTTTCTCCACACCCTCTCCAGCATTTATTGCTTGTAGACTTTTGGATCGCAGCCATTCTGACTGGTGTGAAATGGTACCTCATTGTGGTCTTGATTTGCATTTCTCTGATAATGAGTGATGTTGAGCATCTTTTCATGTGTTTGTTAGCCATCTGTATGTCTTTGGAGAAATGTCTATTTAGTTCTTTGGCCGATTTTTTGATTAGGTCTTTTATTTTTCTGGAATTGAGCTTCAGGAGTTGCTTGTATATTTTTGAGATTAGTTGTCAGTTGCTTCATTTGCTATTATTTTCTCCCATTCGGAAGGCTGTCTTTTCACCTTGCTTATAGTTTCCTTTGTTGTGCAGAAGCTTTTAATTTTAATTAGGTCCCATTTGTTTATTTTTGCTTTGATTCCCAATATTCTGGAAGGTGGGTCATAGAGGATCCTGCTGTGATTTATGTTGGAGAGTGTTTTGCCTATGTTCTCCTCTAGGAGTTTTATAGTTTCTGGTCTTACGTTTAGATCATTAATCCATTTTGAGTTTATTTTTGTGTATGGTGCTAGAAACCATTTTTGTTTTTAAAATTAGTACTTGCAATTTATTAAGTGCTTATGTTTTAGGTACTATGTTAAATATTGACATGGGTTTTTGATTGAATATTGACTAATAGTCCTATCAGCTATTTAATATTCTCCACTTGAAAACTGGGGGACATGAGGCTGAGAGAGGTGTAGTGATTTGTCCTAGTTCAAAAGCCAAGGAGAGCTGCGGGGGTCAGGCTGTGAACCCAGACACCGTGCTCTTAGCGTGTGTGTGTGTGTGTGTGTGGTGTGTGATGTGCTTAAAAACAAAAAGGAGATAAAAACAAACACATGAAAAGATACTTAACATCGCTCATCATTCAGTTCAGTTCAGTTGCTCAGTCATGTCCGACTCTTTGTGACCCCATGAATCGCAGCATGCTAGGCCTCCCTGTCTATCACCAACACCCGGAGTTCACCCATACTCATGTCCATCGAGTCAGTGATGCCATCCAGTCATCTCATCCTCTGTCGTCCCCTTCTCCTCCTGACCCCAATCCCTCTCAGCATCAGGGTCTTTTCCAGTGAGTCAACTCTTCGCATGAGGTGGCCAAGCATCAGTCCTTCCAATGAACACCCAAGACTGGTCTCCTTTAGGACGGACTGGTTGGATCTCCTTGCAGTCCAAGGGACTCGCAAGAGTCTTCTCCAACACCACAGTTCAAACGCATCAATTCTTCAGCACTCAGCTTTCTTCATAGTCCAACTCTCACATCCATACATGACCACTGGAAAAACCATTATTAGTGAAATGCAAATCAAACCTACAAGGAACTACCTTACACTGGTTAGAATGGCCATCGTTAAAAAATCTACAAACAATAAATGCTGGAGAGGGTGTGGAGAAAAGGAAACCCTCTTGCACTGTTGGTGGGAATGTAAATTGATACAGCCACTATGAAGAACAGTGTGGAGATTCTTTTAAAAACTAAAAATAGAGCTACCACATGACCCGGCAATCCCATTACTGGACATATACCCTGAGAAAGCCATAACTGAGAGAGACGCACGTACACCAATGTTCACTGCAGCACTTTTTACAATAGCCGGGACATGGAAGTAACATAGATGTCCATGAACAGATGAATGGATAAAGAAGCTGTGGTACATATATACAGTGGAACACTCCTAAGCTACAAAAGAGAAAGCATTTGAGTCAGTGCTAATGAGGTGGATGAGCTTATTGTACAGAGTGAAGTCAGTCAGAAAGAGAAAAACAAATATTGTATATTAACACATGTGCAGGGCATCTAGAAAGATGGTACCAATGAACTTATCTTCAGGACAGCACTGGAGATGCAGACACAGAGAATAGTCTTGTGGGCACAGCAAGGGAGGGAGAGAGCAGCACGGAAACATACACAGTATCATAAGCTGTGCATGTTATCACATACTGCTCTACAGTATCACAGTGTCACAAAACAGCCAGCCGGTGGGAACTCGCCGTGTGACACCGGGAACTCAACCCAGGGCTCTGTGACAATTTGGGGGGGGGGGGGGGAGATGGGAGGGAGGTCCAACGGAGAGGGGAAATATGTATATCTGTGGCCGATTCATGTTGATGTATGGCAGAAACCAGCACAGTATGGCAAACCAATCACCCTCCAATAAAAAAAAAAATTTTTAAGGAATTGAAAGCTAACCCAAAGGGTTAATGGTGGTAACCTCTGTAGAGAGAGAGTACAGGAGTATGACTTGATCTTTGAAACAATTTGGATTTTTCTTCCCCAGCAAGAGATTCTAGTTGTAATTGAAAAAGGAGAAAAATGAAACATACAAAGAAAATCAGCAGGCCTTCAATGTGAATTCCTATATATGGAAACACCATGCAATAAACCTAAGTACCTCCTCAAAATGTGTTAAAACAGTGTTTAAAGGGTTTAGTCTTTTTGTTTGGGGGGTTTTTTGAAAAGAGCCCTGATCAATTTGTTGAGCCCAGATTGAACAAATTCTGGATAATATGACTCATTTGATAAACATATCAAAATGGTGAATTGGAGGAAGGTGGTCAAAGTAAGACTGACAACCTTCAACCCTGTCTATTACAGTGTGTGTATTATAATATACGCAAGTATTAGGGCTGTAGCGTACAATGTGATGTCTGTAGTTAATACTGCTTTATAATATATAAGAAAGTTGTTCAGAGAATAAGTTCTAAGAATTCTCTTGCAAGGAGAAGTTGTTTTTTTCCTTTCTTCTTTTCTTCTTGCATTTCTTTTTATGGTTTCTCTGAGAAGATGGATGTTAGCCAAACCTACCATGGTAATCATTTCACAAAATATGTAAATCAAGCCAGCATGCTATATGTGTTAGACTTACACAGTGATAATGAAACTCACTATTAGACTCATTATTATAAGAGTCATAACAGCGATATGTGTCACTTACCTCTCAGTAAAACTGGAAAAAAAATTGAGCTATACCTTCTGATCATGTAAGATAACATACCTAGGACTATAACATACATGCTGCCATATAACCTGATACTTCACTCAACAGATGATGTACTTTGGTTCATGTCAGTACACACAGTGCTATTTGATCATTTTAGAAGCTCCTCCACAGTATTTAGTTTAAATGTGGCTTAAAAGCCACAAATTGTTCAACCAATCTACCACTGATGTTTAACTAGGTTGTTTCTAATTATAATTTATACTGTGTCTCAGTGAATATTTTCTTTCACAAATATTTTCGGTATTGTCTGAGTTTCTATGGGTTAAATTCCTGGGAGTAGAATTATTGGGCAAAAAGGGACAGCACATTTAAAAATCTGAGAGCTATTCAATGTTACATGGCAGCCGGGATGGGAAGTAAGTTTGGTTACATGTATATGTATTGCTAAGTCCCTTTGCTGTCCACCTTAAAATATCACAATATTGTTAACTGGCTATACTCCAACATGAAATAAAATTTTAAAAAAATTGAGAGCTATTACCAACAAGCTTCATAGAAGGTTGGTCCACTTTGCAATTAGAGCAAATTCCCTATATCTTGGATATATTTGCTATTGTGTAGAGATAACATTCGAGGAATTTTATTTTTCAGAGATGGCTGACTAGATTTATCTAGCTGTTTTGAGGTTTTTTTCCTCCCTCAAAATATCTGAAAGCAGAAGAACAAGATCTAATATTATCTACATTTAAATAGTGAATCATATCAACTTCTTTTTCTATTTGATCCAACGATTCTGACAGCATATGTAAAAAAAATTAAATAACCATATATAAAGTGATAGGAGGCCACAGGAAAACAACAGGTTTGCTTGATGAGATTGCCAAAGTATGAGAATTCAGAGCCAAAATGATAATCAACATCCAGGACAACACAAGGAGGCCTGTGGCTCCAGGAAAGCTAGATACCACCCAAATGCCTCCAATGTCCAGACCACAACTTATCCATTTTATAAGTGAGAGAACTAATTTTTTGCAGCTGTGCTCCCATCAGTTTGGTCAGACAACTCAGAAGTGCACGCTCAAAGCCCACTCTGGGCATCAGAGTTCTTGGTATGTTGTCTGTCTAACCCCTACTCCCATTCAGATGTTTGCCTTCTGTAACAGCAACTCAGATCTGTGTATAGCACACAGCAAATCCTTAAATTCTAAATGACAGAAGAGAGGGAGGCAGTTCCCATTTCGTAAGCATCTCATCCCTCACATCCACGTGTAAAAACTGAAGCTATTTCACTTAACATGTCAATATTTACTCTTTCTCAGGGACACAAGCAGATAAAAGCTGCCTGCTGAAAGGTAAAGTTACAGGCAACATTCTTCTAAGCCATCAATCTTTACCTCAAGCAGCAGCATGATCAGAGTAAGTCTAATGGATCACAGAATGGTGCTTAAAACTTAACGCTTAGTTATCAGGGGCAACAAAGCACTCTGAAGGTTACCATCTAACATTATCTTTAACAGTTATTTAAATTTTTTATCTTTGGTAGTTATTTAAAAGAACAATTATTGTGCCCCATCTGTTTCCTTGAAGATGCCAGCAACAGTGACTCTTTAAAAAGGAAAGGATCTGTGGTGGGAGAAGAGAAAGCATGTGAAGAGTCACAGCTCTGATCCCTGGCACCTGGGTAAGAGAACAGGAAATGGATCACAGATTTAAAAAAAAAAAAGAGGCAGAAGGACCAGATTCTGGGGGCTTATGGGGTGAAAGGAAAATAAAAATGGGAGCCTATCCAACACCTAAACAAATAATTCTGCACTTTAAGTCTGACTTCCCCCATCCTCAGAGACAATTGCTACTAACAGTTAATATTATTAAGCACCTACCACATGCCAGGCAGTAATGGAATACTGGCCCTACTCTGTCATCTATCACAGCAACATAATGAAGTGGGTGTTTTCATCCCCATCCTACAAGCACAGAGACAGGACTTGGGAGATGAAGGAGCTAGCTCAGTGTGAGACCACTGGTAAGTGCTGGAGTCGCGCTTCATGACCGGGTGTCACTGAGTGGCTGTGAAGCACTAACACCCCACTCGCACGTGGTGCTGCTGCTACTAAAGAGGCCTTCCTCTGGGCTCATGGGGGATGTCCAAAGACTCCAAATGCTGTACGTGAAAGGCTGTTGCAGGCCAAGTCATCAGCAACTGCTTTGCAGAGGCAGAGAAGAGAAATTTGAAAGTGGCTGCAAAAGCAGACTAGGAGCCAAGCAGCACACGGCAGCAACCCCACGGAGGGAACGGATGGGGTTTGAAGGGGCAGGCTGGCCTGGGCACGCCTAACCACCTGCCCCACTGCCTGAAAGGCTAGATTCCAGAACAGCAGGAGGCTGGAGTCAGGAGGTCATTCCGTGAAGGAAACTGGTGGTCCTGCTAACTAGCAAACCACGTGTGATCACCTCCCCCAGAGATCAGCAAGACCTCGATCAGTCCTAAAGGTGCTCTCACAGGATTTGCTGGAAGATGACACCTACAGGACCAGGGTGGTGGTAGAGCCAGAACATCAGTGGGCTAACAGTCACCCCTGCTCTCATTATTATGGAATTCTGAGTGTGACCACTTAGGGTACAACCAGAGACACTTGGTCTCCAGTGAGTGAGAGAGCTCAGAGCACTGTTGTGGCAGTGCATTCATTAGCCTGACATTTGAGGTTGACTGTGTGGCTCCACTTCACAGATAGGGAAACTGAGGCTCAGTAAAGGGTAAGTGACTTCCCATCAACCCCGAGTGAGAGTTCCAGTCATCGGGCACCCAAAGATTCTTTCTCCTAGAGCAGTGGTTTTCAAGTGTTTAAAGGCTCAGAACAGCTTCAGATGGAATTCTCCCTGGAAACTCAAATTAAGTCAGTCAAAAGTAGAACTCATCTGTCAGACGCAGCGGTGCAGCTCAGGATCAGGTGCCACGTTGGCCACTTACAGTAGTGCCATCTTGAGGAAGTCAGTCTCTCCAAGACTCAGTTTCTTCATGTCTAACGAGAGACTATACTGCCTCCCTCACAGTTGTTTATGAGAAATCAATGAGACTATCTCAAGTTCCCCAATGCTTGATCCATGAAGGACATTATTATTATTGCTACCACTCTATCTATGGGTAGGAAGGATGCTGCTGTCATTCAACAGCTGGTACAACGTCATCTCCAATCACGATCATAAACCAAGCAGCAGAGTAGCCAAAGGTTCATTTTTAAAACTGATGCCAATCAAATTAGAGAAATATATATAATAGAGAAAAAGAAAGAAAAGTGTCCACGCACGTTTAATTATATTCAGAGAGTTAACACAGAGGCTGTGCCCTTTGCTCTGGCACAGTGAGTCAGCCACATACACTCACTCTGCATCTTTGGCACCAACAATAATTAGGACATCCATCTTCATTCAAACACACTGGTGGCTGACCCAGAAGCCAACAACATGGGAAGTGGTAGAATACAGTGACAAGAATGCCAACTAGGAGTTGGACAAAAGAGTTTGAATCTTGCTAGATTTGTCCTCTGAGGCCAGCTTCTTCATCTAAGGAGATGGCATACCCATCAAAACGCAACACACACCAGATGAACATGAATGCTTCTCCTCCCCTCTAAGTCGCTAACTTTGGGGCCCCTTCCCTAACCAGCAGGAAAACACCTGAGGACAGACAGTCTCTATAAATGGTTATAGGACCCACAGTAATAATGCTTGTAAATGTGCCAAGCCCTCCTTTAAACATGCTATATAATGTTAACTCATTTAATCCTACCATAACCACAAGATTATAAAGTGCTGTTACCATGCTTTAACATTTACAGCAGAGGAAACCAAGGCACCGAAAAGCTAAGAAACTAGCCCAGGGTCACACAGATAGTAACAGTAGTGTCAAGACTCAAACCTAGGCTACCTGGTTCCAGAATCAATGTTCTCGTAATACTATTAGTATAATGTTTCAGTTCAGTCACTCAGTCATGTCTGACTCTTTGTGACCCCATGGACTGTAGCATGCCAGGCTTCCCTGTCCTTCACCAACTCCCAGAGCTTGCTCAAGCTCATGTCCATCAACTCAGTGATGCCATCCAACCATCTCATCGTCTGTTGGCCCATTCTCCTCCCGCCTTCAATCTTTCCCAGCATCAGGGTCTTTTCCAGTGAGTCAGTCCTTCGTATCAGGTGACCAAAGTATTGGAGTTTCAGCTTCAGCATCAGTCCTTCCAATGAATATTCAGGACTGATCTCCTTCAGAATGGACTGGTTGGATCTCCTTGCAGTCCAAGGGACTCTCAAGAATCTTCTCCAACACCACAGTTCAAAAGCATCAATTCTTTGGTGCTCAGCTTTCTTTACGGTCCAACTCTCACATCCACACATGACTACTGGAAAAACAATAGCTTTTACTAGACAGACCTTTGTTGGCAAAGTAATATCTCTGCTTTTTAATATGCTGTCTAGTTTGGTCATAACTTTTCTTCCAAGGAGCAAGCACCTTATAATTTCATGGCTGCAGTCACCATCTGCAGTGATTTTGGAGCCCAAAAAATAAAGTCTCTCATGGTCTCCACTGTTTCCCCATCTATCTCCCACGAAGTGATGGGACCAGATGCCACAATCTTTGTTTTCTGAATGTTGAGTTTTAAGCCAACTTTTTCACTCTTCTCTTTCACTTTCATCAAGTATAATGTTTACACCTCTCTTACTGAATATAGATATTTTCTTTTACATTTCATAGTGTCCAACTCTTTGCGACCCCATGGACTGTAGCACGCCAGGCTTCCCTGTCCATCACCAACTCCTGGAGATTACTCCAAATCCATATATAACTCATAATCAGCCCTCTGTGTCTACAGTTTCTCTGCATCGACCATTCTGTATCCACAGACGCAACCAACCGCACAGTGTGTTTACTGTAGCATTTACTACTGAAAAACATCCACGTAGAAGTGGACCTATGCAGTTCAAACTCATGTTGTTCAAGGGTCAACTTCTGTCCAGAATTACAAAAGGTTGTCATGCCGTCTGCAAGTACACTTGTGAGGTTAACAGGACAACTTTAACATTCCTAGTTGGCAGATGAATAAATCAAAGCACAAAGGTTAAGTGACCTACCTAAAGTACAGAGTGGGAATCAGAGGCAGGGCTGGGACTAAAATGCACGTCCCAAGAGTCAAACTGTAGAAGTAAATGGCCCAATGACTGTCTAGGCACTGATAAAATAAATTTCATAGGTGTCATCAAGGGTCCCCATCAGCAATACTTAACACATCAGCAGTATTTACTCTCCACGCTGCTTTAACCAGGGCAGAGGTAAGTACACACTGATCAGGATACAATCTCCACCCCCACCTTAGACAGTCTCCTCTCATCACAGCTGTGTCAAGAAGCATTTTCTTTATTGCTGGTAAGCCCACCAAACATCAGCCCAATGAGGTCACCAACAGAGATAAGAGTGGAAATGGGATACCAGTGGCTCAGGGTGGTGAGCCACTAATGAGAAAGGAGCCTGAGAAAGCAGCGTGGGGGATGACCATCACGGTGGCGAGAAGGGAATGTAAACAAGTGTCAGTGAAGAGTGATGACCGGAAGGAGGGAAAGGAGAAGAAAGTGGAGCTGGAGCTCTCTGGCAGGAAATGGAAGTGCACTAGAGGTTCTCTGTACCCGTCTCTGCTGAAATACAACCCCACCAAGGAGCAAACACACACAGAAGCTGGACTCCAACCAGAGGGTGCCAGAAGAAGAGCAAACACAAGACAGACTGAGAAAGAGGTTCCATGAAAACCCTCCAAAAAGCTAACAAAACAAGGATGCTAAGACCATGAGTTACCATTTTTCCTTTCCTCTTTTTTCCAGTGCTTCTGTAAGAATGCTATGCTGCTGCTGCTAAGTCGCTTCAGTCGTGTCCGACTCTGTGGAACCCCACAGACGGCAGCCCACCAGGCTCCCCCGTCCCTGGGATTCTCCAGGCAAGAACACTGGAGTGGGTTTCCATTTCCTTCTCCAAAGCATGAAAGTGAAAATTGAAAGTGAAGTCGCTTAGTTGTATCCAACTCCTAGCAACGCCATAGACTGCAGCCTACCAGGCTCCTCCATCCATGGGATTTTCCAGGCAAGAATACTAGAGTGGGTTGCCATTGCCTTCTCCATAAGAATGCTATAGTACTTTATAAATATTGATAGGTGCCAGCTTGAGCCCAAGGTGACTTCCCCTGAGGACTCGGGTGCCTGAGTGAAGGACCTCAGGGGCCACTCTGCTGGAAGACCATCTGGATGATGGACTAAAGGGCTAGCTGGAAGAGAATCTATTTTTAGGGAAGCTAGTTGGGTCCCCAGACTTGAACCAGTTAACTGGGCTTGGGCAGGGAGCAAGGCAGTTCTGAGCATAACACAGTGCCAGTCACTCTGTTCTCTGACCCGGCATTCATGGACTTGTGTCTGCATCTTAGGAAAAGACCAAACTTCAGAATATCAGAGCACAGCAGACAACACAGCCCCAAGGCCCATAAAATGAATTAGCCCAAAGCCACAAATAAAGGTCTCACCACTTCAGCGGTGGTCACAGCACAGTGTTGCCAACTGGCGGTGTCAGCGCCATCACCAGAGTGGCCCAACAAGGCAGCGTATAATAGTGTGGCAGCATGACTGTGGCAAGGTGCCAACTGGCTCAATGCTGATAAGCATCAGGGAGACCCAGTCCCAGCGCCCAGCAGGGCACTTCCGAAGACTTTGCCTCGCCCCAGCACTGGGCTGATGGCTCAGAATGGTCATCACCACACAGAAAACTCAAAAGGAAGTGGCCTTCAGAAAGCCAAAGGAATGCCCCATGAGGAAGCTCCCCAGGGTGCTCAGAAATACTTGGAGAGGCTTCAAGGAAAAGCAGCATAAAAGTTCTCCTGTGGAGGGCAGGGACAGAGCCAGAGGAAGACTGCTTCATATTACTGAAGTTGTCTATTTTTGGTGCCCTATTCACCAATTTGGCCTAGATGGGGGGGAAAGTGACATTTTTCAAAAACTTAAGAATTCAGAATTAACAATAGTGAGCTAGTAATTTGAAGCAATTATAAGAAGCCAAAGAAACAGAGAAATATGACTAATAAACAAATTTAAGCATATTATAGATAGAACTCCCACATTGTGTCAGCCACTCTTTATGGAAGGATAGAGTAGATAATCCCACACAAAAATTAAGCAAAACAGCTCTCTAGCTCTACAAAACACTATATTATATGTATATATATAAGATGAAAGGCGAAAGAATACAATTGACTAATGAAGAAAATATTTCAAAAAATTAAAAAGATGTGCAGGTTGGCAGAAGAGAGAGATTAATCAGCCATTCGAATGGTAGACAGGTAAGAATAACACTGATTCATTTTTCAACAGAAGACAAATTATGAAGGTACAATCAGACCTAGAAGCTAACTAGCTCTTCTGTCTTCTGCTTCACGTGACCTTTTATCTCTGCCTCGAGTACAGCATTCACTACTGTGTATCATCATTCCCTTCTTTCTCTTTCCAACTAGACTCTGAGCTGGTTAAGAGCCACGCCTTTTACTCACCTCCTTGTCTACCACGATGCCTGATAAAGAGTAAGCATTCAATTAGTGTTCACTGAATGGATGAGTGAATGAATAAATGAACAAGTGAACCAGAAAAGAAATGTTAAAGGGACTGATAAAAGCCTATCTCTTGAAGACATGGGGAAAAGGAAGTTATGGTCCTACATGGCAACCAGAGAAGGCAACTCATACACTTGGCAGATCACTGAAGTCCATTTTATACATTTCTTAATGGTTTCAGGTACACATGTCTGTGTCCACCAAGAGGCCTTAGGTCCTAAAGAGCAAGGACCACAATTTCTATGTACCCTTTTATAGTGCCTGGCACAGTGCAAGGTTTAGATCTTAAATAGATATTCATTAAATAGGCTTGAATAAAGAAGATGAGAAGAGACAAGTAAAGTAACTTCTAGCAGGCAAGGTTCTTTCATTTTAATTTACAGGAGAAAGGAGCTGGCTATTTATCAGGCTTCATTGCGACAGGCATTCCTCAGGACAAAGGCAGGCTTTCAGAACTACACAAGTGGCAGCTCCTTCTCCAGAGCTCCAGGCTTGGTATTTCCAAGGGAGAGCTAGGGGTCAATAGGAAAATGCGCTGGCACAGGCACATGCCAGGGAAGTTGGCACAGCACCTGCTCAGGCTGGGACTGACTCCAGGCAGCCTGACCAAAGTCAAGAAAGCTCATAATTCACGCAGAGGAGAAATGAAAAACAATTCGGTCAGGTGGCACTGGATTGGGCAAGTGAATGTCAACTGAACTCAACAGTCAGGACCAGAAGCAGAGGATGGGAAGAGGCGTGGGCACATCCCTCTTTCAAAAACACAGGACCCAGGTGAAGGTGAAAGGTCTCTGCTTCTTGGATTGGGCAACTCCGGCTATAGCAACCTGTCAGCAAAAAGCCTGCAGAGGATGAATGGGAGAGTCTCCTCTCTTAATGCAAAAATTCCTAAGCAGGCAGCTCCCAGCTCCTACCACTGGATTAAAGGAGCGGGACAAAGAAGCCAATTATTAGAGAAGGAAAGGCTCTGAGACAGGAAGTGCAGTTGGTTATTATAGCTAGGGCTAAGGATGACAGTTGCCAGGGTATTCAAACATGTATGGAGAATAAAGCAAGAGGGAGCTATGATCATCAGTTTATGTCCTTTCGAAGGAAGCATGTTAGGGTTTCCAGGACTACCTAACTGTACCTAGACTGTACCTAACTGTACCTAGACTCTTCCAGGTAGGGGAGGTGGGCAGCCAGCCCTGCCCTGCTCCCCCTCAAAGTCCCCTATCATACCTGCTTTGCCTCCACACAACTCCTGTCGCACCCATACTATTCAGGAGAGTCAGAAATGGTTACATTGAGCAAGAATCATAAGCTTGAGTGTCACTTGAGTGTAAATTAGTCATGGAACAGACTCTGAAGGGATTGTCTCTAGACTCATCCAGTAACTGGTATTGCCACACGCAGCCGAGCTCATCGACCCTGTCCCCTGTGTTGCTGCAGTACTCCCGGGAGAGTTCAGAAGCTCCTCTTTCACAGAAATAGAAAAAAAAATTCTAAAATTTGTATGGAACTACAAAAGACCCAAATAGTCAAACAATCTTGAGAAAAAAGAACAAAGCTGGAGGCATGATACTCTTGATTTCAAACTATATTACCAAACTACTGTAATCAGAAACAGTATGGTACTGGCATAAAGAGAGAGACATAGAGCAATGAAGTGGAAGACAGAGTCCAGAAATAAGCCCATGGATATAGTCAACTAATTTTCAGCAAAAGTCCCAATCATATATAAGGACAGTCTAAGGGCAGGATAAGTGAAAGTGAAAGTTGCTCAGTCGTGTCCGACTCTTTGTGACCCCATGGACTACACAGTCCTTGGAATTCTCTAGGCCAGAATATTGGAGTGGGTAGCTGTTCCCTTCTCCAAAGGGATCTTCCCAAACCAGGGATCAAACCTAGGTCTCCTGCATTGCAGGCAGATTCTTTACCAGCTGAGCCACCAGGGAAGCCCAAGAATATTGGAGTGGGTAGGATAGTGTCTTCAAAAATGGTGTTTGGAAAACTGGACATCCACATGAAAAAGAATGAAATGGTACCCTTATCTTACCCCATACACAAAAATCAACTGAAAAATGGGTTAAATACAAACATAAGACTTGAAATTATTAAACTCCTATAAGAAAACATCAGGGAAAAAATTTCTTGATATTGGCTTTGGCAATGATTTTTGGATATGATACTAAAAGTTTAGCCAACAAAAGCAAAAATAAACAAGATGAACTACATCAAACTAAAAAAGCTCATAAACAGCAAAAGAAATCCACCCCCACTCAAACAAAATGAAAAGGCAACCTATGGATTGGAGAAAATATTTACAAACCATATATCTGATAAGGGGTTAATATCCAAAATGTATAAGGAACTTCTACAATTAAATAGCAAAAGAAATAACCCAACAAAAAATGGGCAAAGGGCCTACCTAACATCTTCTCCAAAGATGACCTACAAATAGCCAACAGGCACATAAAAAGGTGTTCAACATCATGAATCACAGGAAAATAGAAATCAAAACCACAATGAGCTATCATCTCACACCTGTTCAGATGGCTATTACCAAAAGCAAACAAAAGAGAAGTGTTGGCAAGGATATGGAGAAAAGAGAATCCTTGTACACTGTTGGTGTGAATGGAAATTGGTGCAGCCACTATGTAAAACAACATGGAGTTTCCTCAATAAAACTACTATATGATTTAGCAATCCCTCTTTTGGGTATATATCCAAAAGAAATGAAATCAATACTTCAGGGAGATGTCTGTCTTCCCATGTTCACTGCAGTATTACCCATAATAGACAATACATGGTAACAACCTAAGTGTGTCTTGATGGATGAATAAACAGTACTGTGTGTGTGCACACACACAAACCCACAATGAAATATCAGTCAGCTTCACAAAAAGATTGTTCTTTGCAACAAGATGAATGAACCTGGAAGACACTATGCTGAGTAAAATAAACCAGACACGAAAAGAAAAAAACCCACATAATCTCACTTATATGTAGAATCTTTAAAAAGTCTAATACACTGAAGCAGAGAGTAGAATGATTACCAGGGCCAGGGAGGTAGGGGAAACGGGGACACGCTGGACAAAGGGTAACAGTTGCAGTAATGTAGGATTACTAAATCCAGAGAGCCAAGTATAGAACGTGCTCAGTTATGTCTGACTCTTTCCAACCCCACGGACTATAGCCCACGAGGTTCCTCTGTCTATGGGATTTCCCAGGCAAGAATACTCCAAGAACACTGGAGTGGGTTGCCTTCTCCTTCTCCAGGGGATCTTCCCGACCCAGGGATGGAATTCTCATCTCCTGTGGCTCCTGCACTGTCTGGCAGATTCTCCACCACTGAGCCACCTGGGAAGCCCCACAAAATGATGAGTATAAGTTAAATAATACTGTATGACTATAAGTGAAATACTAAAACTTTGCTAGGGGACTAGATTTCAGGTATTCTTATTACACCAAAAAAAAAAAAAAGTGTGCTGTTAACTAGCTCAACTCTAGTAATCATTTCACTATGTATGTCTATCAAATCATGTTGTACACCTTTTCAGTCTTTTAAAAAGAAGCTAGACCACAGGAGTGAAAGCTTCAGGGAGCAGCCAGGACAGAAGGGACCTCTAAGCAGGAAGGAGGAGATGGTATGGATCACTCTCCACAGCCTTCCCCCAAGCTCTTCCCCCATCCCATCCAATCTGCCTTCCGAGGCCTTCACCCACAGCTAAAACCCGTAACTGTTCCTGCTCCAGGTAAGGGCACAGTGAGGATGTGGAGGTAGGCAGCATAGGAATTAGACTGTTCCATGAGGGCAGGGCAAGCCCACTTAGCTCACCATTTCCTCCCAGCATCCAGTATAGGGCTAAATACTCACTATATGTTACCCGAATTAAGGGAGAGGTTATCAGCATGCCAGTTGTAAAGGAGAGGCCTTAAGTTCAAGAAGTGGGTCTACAGAAGACCTGCTCCCACCACTGGCCATTAAGTCCCTCATCCTTTAAATGTCCTTCCCAGTTTGTAGAGCCCACACGATGACCTCACTCCTCCTCCATCCCTTCAAGTGTGACATGAAGAACACTCTCCTGGAAAACAAGGCTAGGGAAGGCTACTCAACAGAATGAGCAAAGCATCCCCTTCCGTAACCTCCCAGGGAGTTCACCAGCTCTAATAACCACCGGGAATGATAAACAGGTTTATGTTCCTGGTTCTGTCACCAATTAGTCTGAAGACCTCATATCAGCCATCAGAACCTTTGCAGTCTTTGTTCTGTTTCCTGTAAAATGATCTTTAGACCGAGGAGGGCAGTAAGTCCTGAATTTAAATATGAACCACTCCTCGTAACGCACATCTGACTCAGGACCAGGCATTTTAACCAAGCCAGTCCCCTGGGCGCCCCATACAGTGTCCTTTAACCAGGAAACAGTGAGCTATCTGTGGACAATGGGAATATATGGAGAGATAAAGTAGCTCCCTCAAGGTCTCAAACAGGCAAGGAAAAAAGGCTTTCCAGCAGGAAGAACAACAACTTCTCACCTGATTGGATTGTTCACACAGTAGAAAGCAAGTTATTCTTTGTCTCCTGAAGCTGAAGAAAATCACCAATGAGCAGATGTTAGACTTAACTGTGTCCTGCCAAATTCATACGTTGAAGCCCTAACCCCTACAAAGTGGCTGCATCTGGACATGGATCTTTTAGGAGGTAACTATTGTTGAATGGGCTTCCCTGGTGGCTCAGACAGTAAACCCAGGTTCAGTCCCTGGGTTGGGAAGATCGTCCTCTGGAGAAGGGAATGGCTACCCACTCCAGTACTCTTGCCTGGAGAATTTAATGGACAGGGGAGCCTGGTGGGCTACAGTCCATGGGGTCACAAAGAGTTGGACACGACTGAGTGACTAACACTTTTTTTTAATTGTTAAATGAGGTCCCAAGGGCACAGTCCTGATCGGACAGGATGGATGGCCTTAAAGAAGAAGATATTTCCCTCCTCACACCCATGCAGTGAGGAAAAGGCCACGTGAGGATGTGAAGAGAGCAGGACCGCCAGCAATGGGAGAAGTGAGTCCTCACTGGCACCAAACTTGCTTATACATTGCCTTGGGTTTTCCAGCCTTTGGAACTGTGAGAAAACAAATGCTTGCTGTTTAAACCACCCAGTATATGGTGTTTTATGGCACTGCTACGGCTGCCTGAGCCAAGACAGTGAGAGACTCAAGTAGGCCACTGGCTCTCTCCAACCTCATATGACATTCGTCCTCCTTTCCAAACAAGAAGGCCCTCTGTGGATTCATCACCTCCAGGTAAAACTATGGGTGGGCTGACAAGAGAGCTGAAGACAGCAAGAACACAGAGTGAGAGGCAGGGTGAGGCCAAGGGAGAGGCAGGTCGGCCAACTTCTTTCCGACGCTGGGACACCCAGAGACTCCCAGGCTTGAGGGCACAGCTGCAGACCCTCTGGCATCACAGCCAGTTTCGGACCCCGCGAGCCCAGCAGCCCCGACAGACAGTTCGCACTCTGTGCCACCCTGGCTGTCTGCATCAGCAGAGATGAAGAAACAAAGGCAGGCAGTGGAAAGAGGAAGTTGTATCAGGGAACCATCTGGGTACATCGCCCTCACCCTGCCATCCAGATAACACTGACCTCCCATCCCACAGGCAGGGAGGCTTGGGTATGAATGTCCAGGGAGGGGCCCCAGAGGAGCTGCTGCCACGGCCTCAGCAGACGACAACCTCGAGGTAATTACAAGTGGCATAAATATATCCAGTCAATTACAGAGCGGAACAGGCACTCCATGGAGCCCTGCAAAAACGCACTCATGGAAAGCAAGGACTTCACGGAAAGACCCTGGCCTCAGAAAGCACAGCAGTGTGACAGACATGGGCCTGAAAGAACTAATTTCCAGAGAAAGTGGATTAATTTTGGTTCTCAGTCACAGTCAGCTCCCATGACAGCTGATTCAGAGTCATGAGGAGATAGACAGACAGCGGCAGGGGAAACAGCACGGCTTTTGCGTGCTGCTCAGCAAGGCGAGACAGCTCACAGTGAGCCGTGGGTTCAGCATGGGCGCCAGCCACCGGCCCAGGAAGGTCAAGCTGGGGCCCCACAACTTGTGGGCCCCAAAGATTTACGTGACACATCTCTCAGTGTCTGCCCTTCAGGGCACACCCCACTCAAGAGTTGTTTCTGAAGAAATACAATTAAAAGTCATGCTGTCTCCACCTCAGAGCCCTCACTGTAACATCCAGCCCCACCAATGAGCTAGCTTTCTGGCAGCAGCTCTGCCCTTCTCTTTCCCCCTTTCCTTTTTAAGGATCCCAGGGTATACGTAGAGAAGGAAATGGCAGCCCACTCCAGTATTCTTGCCTGGAGAATTCCGTGGACAGAAGAGCCCGGCAGGCTGCAGTCTGCAGGGTCGCAAAGAGTCGGACACGACTAAGCAACTAACACACACACATAGGTATCTATAATTTAAAAAAATAAATAAATAAATAAAACAGAATTTTAAAAAATTTACAAGGTCAGAAAGGAACTCAAGTCACCTAGTCTGATCACTCATTTGAAACTCAACTTTAAGCTGATCACCTAAACTAGAATGCCCCCAGTGATGAAACTTCTTCCCTCTAAAGCTTATTTCACTTTCCAACAACTCTGATAGCTAGAAAATTCTTCAACTGAGCCAGGATCTGCCTGCCTATCATCTAGTTCTGCTCTCAGGGTATCAAAGAACAACTGCAGGCTCCCAGCTTCATGGCAGCCTTTTCAAAAGCTGAAGACAGCTAGCAAGACACTAGTGTTCACAGTGTTGGGAGATCCTGGCCCAAACTCCTAATCAAGTTCTCTTCCATAAGAATAAAAGAAGTCAGCTTCAAGTTAAAATTTTTAAATCATAAATGTTCTGAGGTACAAGGGATGGTAAAGATCATTTAATTCGTTTCTCTCCATTCTTACCTTCCCAGGTGAAATCCAGGCCCAGAGAGGAGCTACTCTTAATACCTTGCCCAAGTGTCCATGCCCACTTAGTGGTATTCCCCAGCTTAGACTTGAGCCCTCATTTCCGGAGCTCTTTGTACTGAATTCTCCTAGAACACCACTTCTCCTCACTTTCCCCAACAAAACTATGCTCTGTCCTCACTATGACCTTCACACACACACACACACACACAATTCAGTCCATCACTGTTCCCAACTTAAAGACTTAGACCTCTGGCCTTCATTTACCCTCGTACAGCCATACATGTAAAACTGAGTCCCTGGGGCACTTGGGCCCCATATCGGTGTCCATCCCTGGAAGGGCACAGCAAATACTTCTAGAAACCATTTTGTGCAAAAACTACAAACAGGAGTTTCAGTGCCATAAATGAGATTCCAGAGGAGAGGAAAACAACTTTCCCATAGGTCTGTTACTTTAATCAGTTTTTCCAAAGGAAATCTGAACAACGGATATGGGATTCGCTCATTTACTTACAGTACTGGCATTCAGAAAGGAGGAGACACCAGACCTGAGAGTTAACAAGAAAGGCAAAAAGGAAACCAGGAAACTGTAAGCATTTATATAACGCATACTAATTGAGGATGATGAAGATGGCCTTGAATTTTTTCCCCTCGCCTCTCCTGAAGGCAGCACAATGCTGAAAATGAGCTAAGCAGATCCAGTGAACAAACATCTATTAATGTGATGAACACTCTATGGCCAGGATACAGGCCTTACGGACATAATGAAAAATTCTCCCCCCAGTATTTATAATCTGAGAAGTGGCAGTTCAGTGGTTAGGGCTCAGTGCTGTCCCTGCCATGGCCCAGGTTCAACTCCCGGTCAGGGCACCAAGAGCCCACAAGCCAAGTGATGAGGCCAAAACAAAAAGCCAAACAAACAAAGACACCAAAGCCAATCAAAATAGTTACCTGGGGAAAAAAAAAAACATTAAAAAGAAAAAGAAAGAGACTGTGTCAAGAACACAGTAAATCAGTGGTTCTCAACCAGAGTGATTTCTACCCTACCTTCAGGGTACATTTGGCAATATCTAAAGACATTTTTCACTGGAAAAGACCCTGATGCTGGGAGGGATTGGGGGCAGGAGGAGAAGGGGATGACAGAGGATGAGATGGCTGGATGGCATCACTGACTCGATGGACGTGAGTCTGAGTGAACTCCGGGAGTTGGTGATGGACAGGGAGGCCTGGCGTGCTGCGATTCATGGGGTTGCAGCAAAGAGTCGGACACGACTGAGCGACTGAACTGAACTGAAAGACATTTGGGGTTGTCACAACTGGATGGTGCTATTGGCAGACAGTGGATAAAGGCCCAGGAAGCTCGTAAACATCCTACAGTGCACGGAATGGCCCCACAACAATGAATCGTCTGGTCCAAAATGACAGCAGTGATGAGGCTGAGAAACCCAGAAGTACGTGCTCAATAAATGTTGGTTAAATTGAATTAGAATTCATCCAATTCAATATTTATCGAGCATATGCATGCGTCAGGCACTGTTATAACCATCCAAGAATCAAGGATGAGTAAGACATGTATCTTCTCTCAAGGCTACATAAAGCAACTATAAAAATACAAGGAGGGATGCAATCCAAAGTTAAATTGGGTGTATAAATGCTGCAGGGTTCTCAAAAGATGTGACGCCTGTAAGCCAGCATTAATCAGGAAGAAGATGGGTCCCCATCTTCTTGGTCCTGGAAGAAAGACGAGATTTGGATAGGCAAGCTGGGGGTGCCCCGGCAGGCGAGCAGGCTGTGTTAAGCGACAGCAGTAGCATCACTGGCCTCATGATGAGAAAGGCACACCTGCTGAAGGCAAAAGAGCACCTCTGATTCTCCTGAATCACTGCCAGCTGCAGGAGCTAAGGCTTTATCTCCTTCTTCTGTTCACCAAGGCTTTGAACAGGATATGGCATCAGTGAATGAAGCCATTAGAAAATGACAGTAAAAACAAGAACTACCATTTAATGAGCATTCGCTCCAGGTCAGATAGTTTGCTTAACACTTTATCTGCAGTAACTCATTCAATCCTTACCACAGCCCCGTAAAGTAAACAGTATTACCACTCTTATATGAGGAAGCTGAGTGATGGGATGGACAGATAAATGAACAAATGAGTCAACCAAGAAGCAGCTTGAACAGCTCTCCTTCTTTCTCATCCTAACTGGGGATCTTCTCAATTCCTGCCACTGTCCAGCTTTCCAGCTTGCTCCTCCTTTCAGAAGATTTACATGCAAGGTGGCTGACCAGAATCAAGCTTGAAAAGCACAGGTGTCCAGTTGGTAGGTGGTCATTTTATTACAGTCCCTAAGGCCATATGGCGGATTTCCCAGGTGGCTCCACGGGAAAAGAATCCGCCTGCAAATGCAGGAGTCACAGGTTCCATCCCTGGGTGGGGAAGATCCCCTGGAGGAGGAAATGGCAAAGGTACTCCAGTACTCTTGCTGGGATAATCCCATGAATAGAGGAGCCTGGTGGGCTACAGCCCATGGAGTCACAAAGAGTCGGACATGACTGAGTATGCACGCAAGGCCATGTGGCACTGGCGTTACGTCTAGGACTTCCCAGAATTTCTGCTGGCCAGAGGCAGCATCACACAAGAGAAGCGGGCAGAGATGCTGTTGGCGGACATACTCAGGGAAAACATTCAGGATCCCTGGTCCACATTAACAGAAGGCAGCAGCGCACAGCAGCTTCTTTTCACTAGCACATTTAGCGTACTACCCTCTAATTATGTGATAAAAGTCCCACTGGTGACTGCTTTTTCCAGAGCAGCACATTACCACCATCCAAATATTTCTCAGTCTCTAAATAATAGGGTAGTCTTACTCGACACATATCTGCAGCAGCTACAAGAGCACATAATAGGTGCTAAATAATCGGTCCTATTTATGCAGTCCTCCCACCATTTATAGGATATTCCAGAGGCTTTATTTCAGTGGGTCTACACAATCATAAGACAGGTCATCTTATTTCCATTTTACAGTGGAAGAAGCAAGGATCAGAGACATGAAATGAATTGCCCACTGTCCCACAGGAAGTTCTTCTGACCACAGCTGCCCTTTCTAGTAACCCTGATATGTACCAACCACTTGGCATGGCCCTTTGGCTATGGGGCAATTTTCACTCTCAATTTCTTTCCTATTTAATGTGTAAACAAATAAAGCCTAAATGCATGTTAATTTTTTAAAAATCACTGTGATTCAAAACCTGATACAGAAATAATCCCTTTCTCTTATTAGAACAGGCTCAGTTGATTTAAAGAGTTGGCACACTTTTTCTGTATAAGGCCAGATAACAAATATCTTAGGCTTTGTAGGACAGACTGTCTAATCACAATGACCCAAGGCTGTCCTTATAGTGCAAAAGCAGTCACAGGTAATCTGAAGATGCATGAATGAGTTAATGTTTGAATAAACTTTATCAGAACACTGAGGTGGGGGCTGATTTGCTGAAATTAAATCATAGGGTCTTCCCATCTGTTGTGGAGTCAGTTCAGTGTGTTGAAGCCCTAACCTCCCATGTGTTTGGAGACAGGGCCCAGAGGGAGGTGAGTATGGTTAAACGGGTCATAAGAGCAGCGCCCAGTCCAACAGGGCTCCTGTGCTTATAAAAAGAGGAAGAGACATCAGGAGGAGTGTATGGGCACAGAGAAAAGGCTGTGTGTATGGACAGAATAAGGAGGAGGCTGTCAAAAACCAGGAAAACAGGCCTCACCAGAAACCAACCCTGACAGCACCCTGGTCTTGAACTTCCAGGCTCCAGAAGTGTGAGGCAATAAACTTCTGTTGTTTAAGCCACCAAATCCATGGGATTCTGTTATGGCAAATTGGTCTGCAGGCCCAAAAGCCTAATACACTATCCACTTACAAATCGGATCAACCCACACAAGTCAGAAAAATACGACAATTTTTTTTCTTTCACGGAAATAGGTGAAAAATGCCTTAAAACTTTCCCAAACTCCCTGAATTAAAGATCCCTTTACCCTACTCCAACCACTTGGCTCAACACTGCTTCTTTTCCTCACTTCTCTGAGTTTTCCAGTTACTTATATAACATCCCCTAGAAGGCCTCATGCCACTGTTTTGCCTTCTAAGATGGAAACAGACAATCCCAGGGCCCTCACAAAGCGGATTCACTTCAGCAGTATGAACGATTGCTTTGCTAGGGTAGAGGGACCAAAAAGATACACAACTTTGATTCCTGACACATAGATTTCTGGTTAATACTTTAGGAGAGTGAATACAAGTCTGTAAGTCAGAAATGGTCGTCTTAAATTGTGGGAGAAATGAACCCTTAAAATCGTTTGCAGGAAACATCTGAAGAAGAGCAAGAAAAAGCCACCAATAGGCCCCCAAGGGGTTTCCCAGGTGGCACAGTGGAAAATAACCTCTGGCCGATACCAGAGATGCAGGAGGCATGGGTTTGATCCGTGGGTTGGGAAGATCCGCTGGAGTAGGAAATAGCAACCTGCTCCAGTATTCTTGCTTGGAAAATTCCATGGACAGAGGAGACTGGTGGGCTATAGAAGCCATGGGGTTGCAAAGAGCTGGAGACGACTGAGCAACTAAGCACACACAGCAGGGCCCCAAAGGATCACTTGCTTTCAGAGCAAGGTTGTCTACCGAGTTCAGAATTTTGCAGGGTGGTTCACACGGCAGAGGTAGCAATTACAACCAAGCTGATCTACAGCGAGACAGCCACAATTCCCAGACCTCTAATTCTGTGCCAATCACCCTTTCTGCAGACCTCCAAAGTCTTCCTTAATAAAAAGATCCAGCAGTGATGACACCAGAAAACTCCCTGGAAAGGATGCTATATCATTCTGGATGAAAAACAGAAATGGAAGCATGAGTATGGCAGTATTAGAGTGGTTTTCAGAAAGAGGGGCGAGGAAAACTCTGTATTTTGAATCCCATTTTCAAGAACCATCCTGCTTGTTAACAAGTTGTGCTTTCTCTGGTCCCCACTCACTTAATAGTCACTCTCACTCTGGAGACGAGGAAAGAAGTGGGAGGCAGGAGAGGAGGGGTGCCAGTCTCCCTCCTAGCACTTTGTCTTGCAAGGAAGCAGCACAAGTCCCCTCCACTCCCCATTAGATAAACAGTCACACCACCGAAAACAAATTCAAGAGTCTCTCTTAAAAAAAAAAAAAAAATCCTAAAATAAAACTCAAACAGATCCCAGAACTGTAAGAAGAAATGCAGGAATGTGTATTCACGCATAATCAAGACTAGCACATAATCATCAATAAATGTTTGCTCCATACATGTATAAATAATCACCAGGAACCAGTTTCCTGTCCAGGGCTCACAAAGCCTTCTTTTCACATTCTTATCCATCGAGATGCGAGGCATCGCTTCTGTTTCATCTCCAAAACCAACAGATTAGCACACCAATTTCTGGTGCTATATTTGTGTTAAATGAGGTATCAAAACACTTCTTATGCCTTGTGTCCTTCAGCCTCTTGAATGTTTGGCTATACAGAGAGCCCAGATATCTTCTTATTCACTTCAGTAAAAATCTAAGATCAATTTCAGTGGCTTCTTCTCAGTGTCCCAGTCCTATCCATAAACAAATCACCATGCGTTCACATCCTACACAAGCACCACAGCCACAGGTGTGCAGAGACTCTCCAGATAATTGCAGCATCACCAACCCAGTGATTCAGATTCAGAATGGTTTCTATGAATTAAGAAAAGTATAAGCTTGACATTTACAGTCCTCCACGCTACTTCCTTCTGAAAACCACTCAGACAGCTGGGGGCTGCTACACTGATCAAAAGCTGGGACTCCACATCCTGGGCAAAAGCACTAACCCGGAGAACACGCCCAAAGCAGACATGCATAGGATAATGCCAAAGAGACAGGCTGACATGCAACACCTTCCTCCCAGCTCCTACTGCGAACTGTGCTCATAGAGACCACACGACTCCAACACCCGCTGGCCATTTGCTGGACTTGGGTTCCATGTCCAGTCCCCACCTTCCCAGACAGAGGGCACATGCATAAACCTTTTTCATGCTTTCCATCATCAGTGTCTACTGAATGGCTGTGCAGTCTCCCAGTCAAAGGATCCACAAAAATTGGAGGAAGTGACATGTACACTGAAATCTGAAAGACGTCTCAAAGTTTTGGAGCTGGGAGTTAAGAAGAAATAAACTATACCTGGGAAGATCTGAAGGCAGGAAAGGACACGGTATAGCTGAAAGAAGTCCAACTGGAACACAGAGATTGGCAGCGGAAAAAAATAAAGCGGCGAAATCAGCCGGAGCCACACCCCTCCTAGGTGCCCAGTCACAGGAAGGAATTAACAGCATCCCAAGAGTAGGGCTGAAGCAGGGTGGGTGGCATAATGGGCTGGCGCTTTTAGAAAGCACATCCTATGGAGGATGCTGAGGAGAGCGCACAGCGGGGCTGCTGCAGTAACATAAGCCAAGCTGAAGTGGGGCTGCGGTGGCAACCGAAGTGCGGAAGAACCTGCATTTATTCCACACTTTTTGCAATCCAGATTTGTATGTGCTAAGTCTCAGGATTCCTGAATACCCTATCAACCTCCTTTTTGGGCTTCTCTACCAAAAATTCCTCTGTGATCCTACTGAATGGGATATGATAACTTCTTTCAGAAGGAAGGTGGAACTTGCTTTTATGCCTTAAGTACTCAACCCTTAACACATCATCTTACGTTTATGCAGTACTAATATGTGTGTTTTCATTTCTCATCCCCCAAGCCCTCTGAGAGAGGCAGAACTGGTAATTTAGGCCTCTTTAAATGAGGAAATGTTCAGAAAGCAGATGCAAAACCAGCTTCTAAAGGCTGGTGAGTGACTTTGGGGATGGACTCTGCAAATCAGTTGGAAGAAGAGAGACAGTACCCTTTGATCATGCTCCCTGAGTGGTTCCATGGCTGGCTTCCCGCACTACATCCTCTCTAACATCTTCTCATGATGCATTTTATCTTTTTAAAACTGCTGGGAGCAAAGGCTTTGGAGGATGTGCCCCAGGTGGAGAAACCACTCCCTGATCCCAATTGTGCTTTGGTCACCGCCATTAGGGCGCACTGCACCAGGGCTGGAACCTGGATGAGAATTCACACCATTCAACTCCTACACAAGGGTCAGTCTCCTCCGTTACCTGGATGAACGAAGAGACACAGGGACAAGCACAGAAATGGGGAGATGGACCTTAAGGCTCTATATCCCCCTTCTTTGTCTAATAAAAAAAAAAAAAAACTTCAAAGGAACAATTTTCATGTCAGCAAAACCAGATCAAATGGGACCAAAGAGAAAAGCAGATTCCCCTGATAGCCTCCCTGGATTAAGGTTTCCTGTGCCAGTCACAGAAACACTATCCCTCATTCAAGGCTCAATTATAGCCATACACACACACACACACACAGAGGTCACCACAAACAGCTGCCCTGAGTAGCCAACAGACTCTAACTGACGGGGGAGGAAGGAGAACCGAATCGTGGGGACATTAGTTGAGCCCCTGTATCCAGGCAAGTACGTGCGTGTGTGCATGGGTACTCAGCTGCTAGTCATATCTGACTCTCTGCAACCCCATCGACTATGGCCCGCAAAGCTTCTCCATCCAAGGGACTTCCCAGGCAAGACTCCTGGAGCAGGTTGCCATCTCCTACTCCAGCAGATCTTCTCAACCCAGGGACTGAACCCACCTGCACTGGCAGGCAGATTCTTTACCACTGAGCCACCTGGCAAGCCCATGCATCCAGGCACACCTGAAGCTAAACTCTAGCCCTACTTCTTCTCTTCCAGTGCGTGTGCGTGTTCTCAGTCGCTCAGTCGTGTCCGACTCTTCACAACCCCACAGCCTGTACCCCACCAGGCCCTCTCTGTCCATGGGATTCTCCAGGCAAGCATACTGGAGATAAGCTTTTATTCATGGCAATTAAAGTTAGGTTTTCTGATCATTTGGAGCAAAGGTGTATTAACTGATACAAAGAATAAATTGGTATTGTAGTATAACATTTCTGTAAAACCATATAGTAATATGTATCAACAGTTTAAATTGTTCATACACTTTGACCTAACAAATTCATTTCTAGGAGCCTAACCCAAGCAAATAACCTAAAATATATGCAAAGATCTATGCATAATGATATTTAGTGCAAAAGCACAAACTACAAAATAAACTTAGTGGTCCATGGCCCATGGTGGAGAAAACTTTAGATCAAATTACCTGATATCTTTAGGAGAGAATATTATGAAATCATTAAAATGCTACATTTACCAAAAAAAATTATTAAATGTGAGGTTAAATGTTTTACCTGAAATCATACTTTAAAAATAAGATTCAATGAATTCCCTGCTGGTCCAGGGATTAGGGGGCTTCCCTGGTGGCTCAGACGGTAAAGCAGCTGCCAGCAATGCAGGAGACCCGGGTTCATTTCCTGGGTCGGGAAGATTCCCTGGAAAAGGAAATGGCAATCCACTCTAGCACTCTTGCCCGGAAAATCCCATGGATGGAGGAGCCTGATAGGCTACAGTCCATGGGGTCGCAAAGAGTCGGATACGACTGAGCAACTTCACTTTCACTTCCAGGTATTAGGATCTGCACTTTCATTGCTGAGGGCCCAGGTTCAATCCCTGGTTGGGGAACTAAGATCCCACAACTCTCAAGGCATGATGAAAAACTTTAAAAAGTTAAGATTCAAAATTGTTTATGCACTGTGATTTCAGCTTTGCTAATAAAAATAAAATATACAAGAATGCTAGAAGATAATGTACCAAACGCTAATAGTGGCCACTTTTCAATAGGGACATTATAGATGATACTTCATTAATTTTTTTATTCTTCCCTCCTAAATGCTCCAGTATTAACATATCACTTTGACGGTCAAGGAAAAAAACAGTAAAACTATCGCTCTAAATTAAATTCATTCTTCCTCATAGTAAACAGAATTACTCTCCTTAAAGTCTCCACTCAAAAAGAGTTCTGTGATTCCAACATAAGGACTTCTGGGACCACACATGGATCCCTGGGACAGCCTTTCAGGTATTTCAAACCTAATCAAAGCCTGATTGTTGCCCTTTCCAGGTTACAATCACTGCTTTCCCAGCCATCCTCACAGACCAGAGTGGGCTCTTCCAGTCTCCTGTAAATATGTTCCAATGTGTCTATATCCCTTAGAAAATGTGCTTTTCTGAACTCATTGCAATGCTCCAGGTGTGGTCCAATAATTGGTGCTAAGGGTGTGGGGGTCTCACCTTCCTTATTCTGGATACAGCATCTCTATTAATGCAGCTTAAGTTCTTATTATCTTCTAGCTCAGGAGAGGAGTGAACAGAGCATCTCAGGCTCCTAAGATGAAGATGGAATTCACCGCAGCAATATACACATCCTCTCTCTTTGGACAACTCCCGATTCTCCAGAAGTCATCCTCCCACACTCCCCAAATAATTCCTCAGGGGTGATATCACTCTGAACTTCACTCAGAACAAAGTCCAGCTCAGTTGCTCAGTCGTGTCTGACTCTTTGCAACCTCATGGACTGCAGCACACCAGGCTTTCCTGTCCTTCACCAACTCCCAGAGCTTGGTCAAACTCATGTCCTTTGAGTCGAACGAAACTAGAGCTTGCTAAACCCCAGGGGAGGAGTGCCAGGGAAGAGGCAACAGAAGTCCTGAGCTTCAAAGCTTTCTGGAGATAATCCTCTGCCCCCAGTGCCAGGCACCAGTGAGTGAGTGAGTGAAAGT
Source organism: Oryx dammah (assembly GCF_014754425.2). Classification (NCBI taxonomy): domain Eukaryota; kingdom Metazoa; phylum Chordata; class Mammalia; order Artiodactyla; family Bovidae; genus Oryx; species Oryx dammah. The sequence goes on from NW_024070212.1 coordinate 7,168,726, forward strand.
CGTGTCCAACTCTTTGTGACCCCATGGACTATACAGTCCACGGAATTCTCCAGGCCAGAATACTGGAGTAGGTAGCCTTTCCCTTCTCCAGGGGATCTTCCCAACTCAGGGATCAAACCCAGGTCTCCCACATTGCAGGCAGATTCTTTACCAACTGAGCTGTCAGGGAAGCCCTCCCTGCCAGGCACCAGGGCCTCACACAATACATGGGGACTTGGACCAGATTTCTGTTCAACCTGTTTCTGTGGGCGCAGGGAGGGTAGCCTCAAGCCCAAGGGTCACAGAGAGCTCCTTTCCAAATCTCAGAACATGCGCCTTTTGGGAGGTGAAGTGGGATGCTTCAGTATTATTTCTGTGTCATCCAACATGTTCTGAGTGAAGTTCAGGGAAAGGTTTAAAAAGCCTTATCCACAGAAAACATCTACTTGCAAATACCTGTGTACACATACATGCACACGCACACAGGCTTTTACCATTTTGACCAGCACTGTTCCCCTTCCCTGAAGCATTTTCTGGATAAGGTAGCATTGGGAAAGGGATGTCAAACGGCAAGTAATTTTTTCCCCCCAAACTACAGACAGAAACTGAAGCTAAGGAAGTGAGGTGGGTTTCCCAAGATCTCATATGGTCAACTGTCCCTGGTGCCAACAGCTTCCGCCTCCAGGCACTCGGCTTCTACCAAGAGCCACAGCCTCCTCCTATAAAGCCAGTGAACTGCATCAACTGTCCCTGGATTCCAGGACCAATGAGACAGTTTGTATCCTGCTTAATTTGTATTTGCATACAGAACTCACAGTTCTTAATTTCAAGTGGGTAAATCAATTAGGCCAATCTGTTACAACTGTCTTCAAACCCAGAATCATATGTATTAGACACAAAATATTTAAACGTTACAATACAGTCCATTCAATTGTATTCCAGCACAGGAGTACTTAGGGAGTGGAGGGAATTAAAGGTTGGTGGTTTATCAGCACTCACTCAAGCGGCAGGAGAATATGCAGGGATTTATACACATATAAAGACAAGCAAGCCATGCTCTGCTCTCCAGGGATTATCTTGAGAATTTCCAGGAGTTCTAGTCTCTCAAATATGCTAAGTCACAAAACTAGAACTAAAATCTCCCAAGCATGCTAAGTCACTTCGGTCGTGTCCGACTCTTTGTGATCCCATGAACCATAGCCTGCCAGGCTCCACTGTCCATGGGATTCTCCAGGCAAGAATACTGGAGTGGGTTGCCATTTCCTTTGCCAGGGATTCCCAACCCAGGGATCAAACCCTCATCTCTTACATCTCCTGCATGTCAGGTTGGTTCTTTATCACTAGCACCACCTGGGAACTCTGTGTAGTCTCAAACACTTCTCCGGAAAAGCAAGCACAAAAACCACTGAAAACTCCTGTGTACACGTGTTCCCTTCCCAGAGGGGCTGGAGAAATGGCAGAAGGCACAGTGACACGGGCTGCGGCCAGCTCTGCCAGTTAGCTCCTGTTTATCCTCGGCAACATCAGGATCACACCGCCTATTGATCCTTACAAAGGTTTAAAGGGCTAAATAAAACGAGAGCAGTGCGAGGAAGCAACCAGCACATAGCAGCACAGAACAAAGGCTATAAATGGTGCTGTTCCTCTGCCGCCCTTTAAGGGATATCTTTGCAAGATTCCACTAGGAGGGTAAAACTTCCATCTGGCCTCCTCCTGCCTCAGGTTCAAACACATAATTCTAGAAGCAGATCCTAGCAGATTTGATGGTCAAATGTAACCTAAAGCAGCATCTGCGGGGAAAGACAGTGAGCGTGTAATAAGTCACCACCCCTGTAAGGCAGAGGGCTGGAACTTATCCAGGGGCAAGGAAGCAGGACAACCAGGAGAAACGCTGAGGAATATCTCAGCATCTTTAGTCAGTCATTCCTTATTGCCTGCAGGGTATCACACAGAAGAATAAAACCTGATCCTGCTCTCCAGCGGCTTACTATTTAGCTGAGAAAACAAGGCCCCGACCCCTGAGACCGTGGATAAGACAATTCTTTCTCTTTGGCCTCAGAAGACACATCTAAGAGGGGGCAAGGGGCGAGAGTGTTGATCAAGACAGTCTCCTCCAGCCTCTCCACACTAAATTCTCAAGGCAGGCACCGAGTGTCCACCTTGCCATATCATCTCCACCGCCAACAAAGAGCAAGGCATAGGGGAGGCTCTCAATAAATATTCGGTCAATAAAATCAGCTTAAGAAGCAGGGAATTAAATTTGAATCTGAGGACTCACAGACTTAGAGAATGAACTTATGGTTGCGGGGAGGGAGAGGGATAGTTTTAAGGAGTTTGGGATGGACATGTACACACTGTAGTATTTCAAATGGATAACCAGCAAAGACCTACTGCATAGCACATGGAACTCTGCTCAATGTTATGTGCAGCCTGGATGGGAGAGGAGTTTGGGGGAGAATGGATATGTATGGCTGAGTCCCTTCACTGTTCACCTGAAACTATCATAACATTGTTAACTGGCTATACTCCAATAAAAAATTAAAAGTTGTAAAAAAAAAAAAATTGAGTCTGAGGCAACAGAATTATTTGGAGATTTGCTTGCTGTGTGCTGATATCAACAAACATCAGGCTGATGTCCCTTGTCTCCAAAGCCTCAGGGAGAAACAGGAGTGGTTCCCAGGTCCTCCTGAGGTCCATCTTCTCAGCCAGATCAGCAAGCATCTCCAGGGTTCTTGTGGGGTTGACTTTCGCTTCAAGTTTCTTAAAAACAGATCTGAATCCGATTCTCATGCCACACTGCAGGGACATTTCAGCAACTGTAAGGAGCTGGCTGCTGCTCTCTTAACTCCCAGGGCAAAATCACAAAAGGCTAGACTGACAGGGTATTACAAAGATCAGAAATTTTAAGCCTCAGCACCTGCGATTCATATGCAGATGACTCCGAAGACTAGAAAATAAGGAGGACCATTGGGAAGATTATAGGCCTGACAACTCAGTGTGTAATTACAATGTCATTCTCTTCCCAGCTCCCTCCCTGAGCCCCTAAAAGAACATCAAGACAGCCCACTCTCTCCAACATCCCTTTGCTCATCCCTCCCTCACCATCTTCTTACAATGCCTTCCAGGTCAGCCCCAGAGAGGGCAGTACCAAAGCCCTCAGTCAACGGGGGCCATGATGCCTCCCTACCCACCCCTGTGGCCAGCGTGAGCATATGCAGGCAGAGCCATCCTGCCTCAGGGCACATTCCAGGTGAGGCTGGTGAGTAACCTGCCCTCCTCACACTGTACTACCTGTGCTGTGAAGCTCTCTCCATCAGAGCCCCGAAGAGTCACCCTGGAATACAGGTTAACCAAGGACAGTGTGACCCACCCAGGCAGGAGAAGCCCAGGAAGGTTAAGTGCTCTTGATCCTACAGTCCTGCGATGCACGCTCAGGTCAGGCACTCTGCCTCCTCACGCAGAAAAGTGACACTCTGGACGGCTGGCACCTGGTGGTGGAAGTGTCCCAGGGAGGGAAATGCTGCTGGAGGAGACTCTTGAGAGCCCCTCGGATTGCAAGGAGATCCAACCAGTCCACCCTAAAGGAGATCAGGCCTGAATATTCATTGGAAGGACTGATGCTGAAGGTCCAGAACTCTGGCCACCTGATGCAAAGAGTCAATTCATTGGGAAAGGCCCTGATGCTGGGAAAGATTGAGGGCAGGAGGAGAAGGGGCCAGGAGAAGAAGGGGCCAAAGAGGACGAGATGGTTGGATGGCATGACCGACTCAATGGACATGGGTTTGTGTGGACTCTGGGAGTTGGTGATGGACAGGGAGGCCTGGCGTGCTGCGGTTCACGGGGTGGCAAAGAGTCGGACAGACTGAGTGACTGAACAACAACAAGTCTTTAGGCCTAGGCCTCAGCAACCCTAAACAAGACTTCTCTCTCCTGAGCTTGAAGGAGGGCTGTGGAAGAGGAACTCTAAGAGGAACTCTGATTTCTCAACTCTGTATTCCCAGGCTCTTTCTCTGCAGCCTTCCAATGGAAAAGCACTTTGTGTTTTACCTAGTTCTTAAAGATTCATTTTAAGGACAGACCAGGCTCAATCCACTTGTTCCATTTCACAGAGACTCAGACCTGAACACTCCCAAGGGAGATCCAGCCGCAGCTGAAAACCCAGCAGCCTCTGTTACGCACCTCTCACTGTTCTCTGCCTGCCCCCACCAGGCATGAGAAGCTCCAAGGGAGACTGATACCACTATGCAATTAAACGTGGCAAAGCAGAGCCAGCAGGGTTTGTTCCCTTTGTTTCTGCCTGTATTTAGTCAAAACACCACTGTCCAGGTTTGTCTGTGTGTGGTCTTTGCTTCGGCCTGAAAACGCTCACTGAAGAGAAGTGACTAAGTATTTCCTGATTGTTCACCATACAGACCCAAAGACAATGCCATTAGCAGTTAATTATTACTCAAGACATGGACTCTGCCCTCAAAAACGTGTGTTTTATGGACTTGCCAGTAACGTCCACACAGTACATGGCCTTACTTACTCACAATGGAATGAGAAAAAAAAGAGAGAGAGAACTACCAATAAACTCTTTTAAACTGCTCTTCACAATTTCTCATCTGGTTACAGATGGAAAATGAAAAACTCCTGCCTGAACCACCAGTGGGTTGGGTGTGAAAAAAAAGAGGAACAAAAACCCTGGGGCCTCCAGCCCCACTCTGCCCTGAATTCGTTCACTCAATAAATGTTTACTGACCGTCTGCTAAATGCCAGGCAGTCTGCTCCCTCCAAACGGCCCCTTTGTCAACCTGTAAAATTTATAATTATTTAAATATTTATCCACTTATAGTAGAATACGGCTTGGGATTTTTTTCACAATGCGTTTATTTCTGCCATAGGCAGTCTTCCACAGGCCACGTGGTCCTCCAGCGCCTCCTTCCTGTCCCTTTGTCCCAGCGGCTGGCTCCCTCTGGGGAGCTAGCGCCTGCCACCCCTCCCTTTCCCCAGCCCTCAGGCTGCTGCTTCACTGGGGCCCCAGCCCAGGCTGCACATTCCTGCAACGCATCTCTTCCATGTGTATGCATCCACTCCCGAACTTCCAAACCAGGCTTCCCTGGTGGCTCAGCTGGTCAAGAATCTGCCTGCAATGCAGGAGACCTGGGTTCGATCCCTGGGTTGGGAAGATCCCCTGGAGAAGGGAATGGCAATCCACTCCAGCATTCTTACATGGAAAACCCCATGGACAGAGGAGATTGGCAGGCTTACAGTCCATGGGGTCACAACAATCGAGAAACTAACACTTTCAACACACTCCGAACACTGACGAAGCACCTTCTTCACGCTGCATATCGCTGCTCCCGAAATCCCCACACACAGAGTTCTCCGCTGGACCTCTGGCCTCAAAAAAGGTTGAACAAAACACTCAATCATAATTTCATACTGGAACAGCTTGGTAACGAAGCTCATGAAGAGATGAACTCAGCCTGAGTAAATAAAACCCACTAGATAAACAGCAAGCCTCCGTGGTACCATTCACATTTTCTTTTTCACCACTGAACATACGACCTTCCTCCTCAGAGACAGTACACAGGCTTTCATTTTACCACACTTTCCTTCACACCTTTAAAGAAGTGTGAATTCTTCAAATAAGGTAAGACTAAAATAATCAAGAGGAAAGACAGGGAAGACCCAGCACCCGAGGAAGACAGCAGGATCAGAAACCTAAGAGGAGACTGGGGTCCTTTCAGCACTTCAGTTCTGTGATTCCCTGACCAAAAACACTGCCAAATGAGAGCCAGACTTTGTTTCACTGCAAAAATATCAGCTTACAAGTCTTAGAGGACACACCCAAGTCTCAGTCAGGAAAAGAACTGACTGGAAAATACGAGAACAGGAATTGGGAGAACAGAGTACAGAAAATCCAAATCTTAACACAACATTTAGGTGCTGGTAAGGATCAGGAAGCAACAGTTAGAACTGGACATGAAACAACAGACTGGTTCCAAATAGGGAAAGGAGTACATCAAGGCTGTATATTGTCACCATTTATTTAACTTATATGCAGAGTACATCATGAGAAACGCTGGGCTGGATGAAGCACAAACTGGAATCAAGATTGCTGGGAGAAATATCAATAACCTCAAATATGCAGATGACACCACACTTATATCAGAAAGCAAAGAGGAAGTAAAAAAGCCTCTTGATGAAAGTGAAAGAGGAGAGTGAAAAAGCTGGCTTAAAGCTCAACATTCAGAAAACGAAGATCATGGCATCTGGTCCCATCACTTCATGGGAAATAGATAGGGAAACAGTGTCAGACTTTGTTTTTGGGGGCTCCAAGATCACTGCAGATGGTGACTGCAGCCATGAAATTAAAAGACACTTACACCTTGGAAGGAAAGTTATGATCAACCTAGACAGCTTATTAAAAAGCAGAGACATTACTTTGCCAACAAAGGTCCTTCTAATCAAAGCGATGGCTTTTCCAGCAGTCATGTATGGATGTGACAGTTGGACTATAAAGAAAGCTGAGCGCTGAAGAATTGATGCTTTTGAACTGTGGTGTTGGAGAAGACTGTTGAGAGTCCCTTGGACTGCAAGGAGATCCAACCAGTCCATCCTAAAGGAGATCAGTCCTGAACATTCTTTGGAAGGACTGATGTTGAAGCTGAAACTCCAATACTTCAGCCATCTGATGCGAAGAATTGACTCATCTAAAAAGACCCTGATGCTGGGAAAGATTGAAGGCGGAAGGAGAAGGGGACGACAGAGGATGAGATGGTTGGACGGCATCACCAACGTGATGGACATGAGTTGGAATAGGCTCCGGGAGTTGGCGAGGGACAGGGAGGCCTGGCATGCTGCAGCCCACGGGGTCACAGAGTCGGACGTGACTGAGCAACTGAACTGAATGTTCCCTCAAACTCCATGTTCACACAACCAACTCTAAAGACTGTATTACATCAATGAAGACATTCTTATCTCATTTACCCCTTTAATCCAATAGTCTGATTCATTTAGGTACTCCGATAATGGCTTACTTTTTATTTAGAACCAATTACGTACCTGGCCCTGGTATGTACCTACACTACACTACAGTACACATTATGAAACATGTTGTTGCTCTCAAGTTGCCGACAGTTTAGTGGTAAAGATAAAGCTATCACACAAAAATTCAATCCAAGAAATAAAAGCTTACCAGTGTAAATGAAACAGTATTGCATGAATGAGATGAACATCGGCTGGAGTGGGTGCGAATGGATCACGGAAGAGAAGGAACACAGGAAGGAAAAAAGGATGCAGAATGGCAACAGAGAAGACGAACAGCTTTTCTAAACAAGAGGGCAGGTATGGATAAAGGAACTGGCAACTACTATGGCCACTGGGGAAGCAAGAAAGGAGGTCAGATAGGCACCCAGCCTGCGTGAAGTACAGGATGTGCCCTGGAGACTAGAGGAGTGTGCAGTCTGGGAATGCATTTCTTTTAAAAATCAATCAGAAGAGCTCATTCATCCCTCGTGCCAGGTCCTGTGCTGGTGCTGGAGATGCTGGGAGGCAATGTAAGCACGACAGCAATTTGAACAAGCACCCTGGCAATTAAGGGACCGACTGATAATGAGCACGAGGTTCTTATGGGCCAGGAAAGACGGGGCACCAACCTCATGCTGTTTAGAAAAGTAATAACATTGGTATCAGTATTATCAATACTGTTATTCTTAATGGCAGCTTCCATTTACTGAACACCTACCACGTGCCAAGCACTACACTAAGTACTCATTTAATACTCAGAGAACCCATTAGTCACTACTCTCACCTCTTTTCAACCAGAGAGGAAGCCAGTCTTGCAAAGATCACAGAACTGCTAAGTGGTGTTCAGAGAACAGCACCTCTGGCACTCCCTCTAGCACAAGACACAAGCGATTCCAAAGTAGACAAGCTGCCTCGCCACCAATCGAGTAACACACACCCAAGTGGCCCCCTGGCTGAGCAATCCGAGATGATGCGAGAAATCAAACCCAGTTTCTGTTTTCAGAACTGAATGCCTCGACTTGAATTCAAATACCTCTCCTAGGAGTTAAAAAGTGAGACCCCCTGAAAGCATTAATATCTCCCTCCTGCCTCTGTTCTGTGTCTTCAGCCTCAACCCCCCAAGGACAGCCAAAGGCTGCTGGCCAGACACTGTCTCAGACCTCGGAGCCCAGACCAAAAGTAAAGAGAACCCTGGCGACCCTGCCAACCCACAGTACAGTCGTTATGTGCTCCCTTTGATCTTCTATGAGATCATTTAATTAAAAAAAAAAAAAAAGACCATTTTCATTTCCAAGATTCCCTTTGGAACAGAGTACAAACCTTGAAAGGTTACAGGGAACTTTGCCACAGACACACAACTTACAAGAGGGAAGTGCCCTTTGAGAAAGGTCTCAAAACAAAAAAAGGGCACAGCCAACACTGAAGGGTTTTCAATATGTGGGGGGCTCTTCTCAGTCAGAGAGAAGCTCCCAAACCAACTCAGGCCCCAAGACCTAAAGAGATGAACCAGCCAGGCTCTCGGCCAAGCTGGGCAGAATATTCTCACAAATGGCCATGGGCAAGGGAATATACCTGATGCGTTGGTTCTTTTATTGGAGAGAGAGGGAAGGGGAAATACAGGGGTCTAGGAAGCTGGTGATGAGCAGTTGGGAAGTCATGCTGAATAAACATATGGACATGGAAAAGGGAGTCAGAGATGGGAAGCAGGGCAGATCCTTCCTGGACATTTATTTAAGGCTATGCATGGGACACCGGGTGCAGAGTGCGTGCATCTGACATTGTTGAAGTGGCAGCCCCACATCTCCACAGAGCCTCTGAGACCGGGTGGCCCTAGCAGCCGTGTCACGCTCCAGTAAGTTGGCAGCTTTGCCTCGGATCTTCTGGCAAATACTTGCCAGTAGCTCAGATGGCAAGCTAATTTCTTAATTAAAAAGAAAGAAAGAAACATCCATCTAGAAATGGAAAATAAAGTAACAGATTCTATGTTGTCAGGAGTGGAGATCATGAGAAAAGAAGGGTCCCAGGCTTTGGGCAATGAGGAAGAAACACAAAATATATGGCTTGATTTCCAAAAAGCGTCCCTTTTCCCCTCTGAAATCAGAAGAGATTCTTTAGAGAACTGTCAGGGAGGCAATCAGATAATCCGACTAAATTATTCAGATGGCAGCCAAACAAATTTAGAGTTTTTGGCCTGCTTTTCAGCAAAACAGACAAACATTTAGTAAAGGGTAAAGAGAAAAGGAAGACCACAATTACCCATGGGCACAAATTCTCTAATGCCCTCCTCCTCTACTCTGGCCTGATTGCTTGTCTGGTTCCCTTCCTAGCCCTCAGGCCGTTCCTACTTTTCTAGAGGCTTTTCAGCAAGTCTACATTCCTATCAGCTTGCTCTCTTCCCTTTAAGCCAGGGCTCTGAGACATAACTCCAGCACAAAATGGCCCAGAATCTTATCTCCCATTACCCCAGCTTACCTCTACTTCAGGACGGGAGAGCCCTGAAGTGTCTCAAGATAGTTCAAACAGACAACCTATTGCTAAGTGGGATTTAGTACAGAGGATCTCAAGCCTCCTATATAGAACAATCCAGGCTCCCAAGTTCAGCTGCTTTCCAACCATATCAGCTCCACTTCTCAGGCATTTAGGTATTTCCTTATAGTCTGGGCTTCCCTTGTGGCTCAGGTGGCAAAGACCCTGCCTGCAATGCAGGAGACGTGGGTTGAATCCCTGGGTCGGGAAGATCCCTTAAGAGAAAGGAAAGGCTACCCACTCCAGTATTCTGGCCTAGAAAATTCCACAGACTGTATAGTCCATGGGGTCGCAAAGTGTTGGACATGACTAAGCTACCTTCACTTTTCACTTTACAGTCTGACAGTCACTCTCCATCCCCACCCCCCACCAGTAACAGTTAAGAAAAACTTTTAATGGTTACAACTTTCCTACAACATCCTGAGTGTTCTCCAAAGGTGGTGAGCTCTCTCATCACAGGAATTTCCCAGCAGAGCATACAAGCACACCCAAGTTACTCACCAGGGGTCAGAGTGGGACATTGAGAGGGTCTGACTGCAATCAGGGGAATGGACCAGACCCCCGCAAGTCTCATCAAGTCTGTAGAAAGGAGGCAGAGGGGACATGCTCTGTCCTGCGAAAAGGTGGAAAGAAGCACATCTGGTCTCCTGCTGAGTGTATAACTTAAAAATCAAAAACATACCAGATCCACGGGGAAATATGCAAAATCAACTAAGAAAAACAGAAAAGTGCCCAGGTTGGTAAATCTGACTAGAACCAGATAAATTACTTAAAAATCTATCTCTATATTTACACATACTAAAATCAAAAGGGGGAATAGGCATTAGTGGAAGTACAGAGAAGCAGATTTATAAGTATACATACCTTGTGCATAGCGGCACAGACCAGAGATAGGCAACCCTGGCCCAAAGACACACTGCCAAAGCTGCAAGGCAGGAGACATCCTTTCTGTGAGGGTGAAGGCTGTCACCAAGTCTCTTAGGCTGGTTCCCTAACACAAGCATCACTTGTATTCCTTGCTGTGAATTTTTCATCTCCAATGGCCCTCTGCTACTTTTTCTACTTCAACTCCAACCCGCCACACCGGGTCATATGCTACGCTCAGAAGACCTTCATTGCAAGCAGCTAACAAACAAAACAAACCCACACATTCTCCTTACAGAACATTTCCTGATACTTCCCCCAATTCAACCGTATCTCCAGAGTAGCAACTTTCACACTAGGATTTGAGATATATCCTGAAATTGCCATGGAAAAGAGAATTCAAGTTGATGGTCCAGATCAACAGCTCCTAAACTTGAACATACATCAGAATCAGTTCAGTTCAGTTCAGTCACTAAGTTGTGTCTGACTCTTTGTGACCCCATGGACTGCAGCATACCAGGCTTCCCTGTCCATCACCAACTCTCGGAGCCTACTCAAACTCATGTCCATCGAGTCAGTGATGCCATCCAACCATCTCATCTTCTGTCATCCCCTTCTCCTCCCACCTTCAATCTTTCCCAGCATCAGGGTCTTTTCAAATGAGTCAGTTCCTTGCATCACGTGGCCAAAGTATTGGAGTTTCAGCTTCAGTAGCAGTCCTTCCAATCAATATTCAGGATTAATTTCCTATAGGAGGGACTGGTTGGATCTCCAAGGGACTCTCAAGAGTCTTCTCCAACACCACAATTCAAAAGCATCAATTCTTTGGTGCTCAGCTTTCTTCACAGTCCAACTCTCACATCCATACATGACTACTGGAAAAACCACAGCTTTGGACTAGAAATACCTTTGTTGGCAAAGTAATGTCTCTGCTTTTTAAAAGCTGTCTAGGTTGGTCATAACTTTTCTTCCAAGGAGCAAGCATCTTTTAATTTCATGGCTGTACTCACCATCGCAGTGATTTTGGAGCCCCTCAAAATAAAGTCTGTCACTGTTTAAATAAAAATCCTTAATCAAATCCCTAACGATTATACAGGGGAAGTGAGAAATAGATTTAAGAGGCTAGATCTGATAGACAGAGTGCCTGATGAACTATAGACAGAGGTTCATGACATTGTACAGGGGACAGGGAGCAAGACCATTCCCAAGAGAAAGAAATGCAAAAAAAAAAAAAAAAGGCTGCCTGAGGAGGCCTTACAAATAGCTGTGAAAAGAAAAGAAGCCAAAAGCAAAGCAGAAAAGGAAAGATATAAGCATCTGAATGAAGAGTTGCAAAGAATAGCAAGGAGAGATAAGAAAGCCTTCCTCAGTGATCACTGCAAAGAAATAGAGGAAAACAATAGAATGGGAATGACTAGAGATTTCTTCAAGAAAATTAGAGATACTGAGGTAACATTTCATGCAAAGATGGGCTCAATAAAGGACAGAAATGGTATGGACCTAACAGAAGCAGAAGATATTAAGAAGAGGTGGCAAGAATACACAGAAGAACTGTACGAAAAATACCTTCACAGCCCAGATAATCATGATGGTGTGATCACTCACCTAGAGCCAGACATCCTGGAATGTGAAGTCAAGTGGGCCTTAGGAAACATCACTACGAATAAACCTAATCCAGGTGATGGAATTCCAGTTGAGCTATTTCAAATCCTAAAAGATGATGCTGTGAAAGTTCTACACTCAATATGCCAACAAATTTGGAAAACTCAGCAGTGGCCACAGGACTGGAAAAGATCAGTTTTCATTCCAATCCCAAAGAAAGGCAATGCCAAAGAATGCTCGAACTGCCACACAATTGCACTCATCTCACACGCTAGTAAAGTAATGCTCAAAATTCTCCAAGCCAGGCTTCAGCAATGGGTGAACCGTGAACTTCCAGAAGTTCAAGCTGGTTTTAGAAAAGGCAGAGGAACCAGAAATCAAATTGCCAACACCAACTGGAACATCAAGAAAGCAAGAGAGTTCCATAAAAACATCTATTTCTGCTTTATTGACCATACCAAAGCTTTTGACTGTGTGGATCACAATAAACTGTGGAAAATTCTGAAAGAGATGGGAATACCAGACCACCTGACCTGCCTCTTGAGAAACCTATATGCAGGTCAGGAAGCAACAGTTAGAACTGGACATGGAACAACAGACTGGTTCCAAATAGGAAAAGGAGTACGTCACGGCTGTATACTGTCACCTTGCTTATTTAACTTATATGCAGAGTACATCATGAGAAAAACTGGGCTGGAAGAAGCACAAGGTGGAATCAAGATTGCCGGGAGAAATATCGATAACCTCAGATATGCAGACGACACCACCCTTATGGCAGAAACTGAAGAAGAACTAAAGAGCCTCTTGATGAAAGTGAAAGACGAAAGTGAAAAAGTTGGCTTAAAGCTCAACATTCAGAAAACTAAGATCATGGCATCAGGTCCCATCATTTCACTACAAACAGATAGAGAGATAGAGAAACAGTGGAAACAGTGGCAGATTTTATCTTGGGGGCTCCAAAATCACTGCAGATGATGACTGCAGCCATGAAATAAAAAGACGCTTACTCCTTGGAATAAAGTTATCACCTATCTAGACAGCATATTTAAAAGCATAGACATTACTTTGCCAACAAAGATCTGTCTAGTCAAGGCTATGGTTTTTCCAGTAGTCATGGATGGATGTGAGAGTTAGACTATAAAGAAACCTGAGTGCCAAAGAATTGATCCTTTTGAACTGTGGAGTTGGAGAAGACTCTTGAGAGTCCCTTGGACTCCAAGGAGATCAAACCAGTCCATCCTAAAGGAGATCAGTCAAGAATATGCATTGGAAAGACTGATGTTGAATCTGAAATTCCAATACTTTGGCCACCTGATGCGAAGAGCTGACTCATTTGAAAAGACCCTGATGCTGGGAAAGATTGAAGGTGGGAGGAGAAGGGGACGACAGAAGATGAGATGGTTGGATGGCATCACTGACTAGATGGAGATGAGTTTGAGTAAACACTGGGAATTGGTGATGTACAGGGAGGCCTGGCGTGCTGCAGTCCATAGGGTTGCAAAGAGTCAGACATGACTGTGCGACTGAACTGAACTGTCACTGTTTATACTGTTTCCCCATCTATTTGTCATGAAGTGATAGGACCAGATGCCATGATCTTTTTCTGAATGTTGAATTTTAAGCCAACTTTTTCACTCTCCTCTTTCACTTTCATCAAGAGCCTCTTTAGTTCTTCTTCACTTTCTGCCATAAGGGTGGTGTCATCTGCATATCTGAGGTTATTGATATTTCTCCCAGCAATCTTGATTCCAGCTTGTGCTTCATCAGGCCCAGCGTTTCTCATGATGTACTCTGCATATAAGTTAAATAAGCAGGGTGACAATATATAGCCTTGGCATACTCCTTTTCCTATTTGGAACCAGTCTGTTGTTCCATGTCCAGTTCTAACTGTTGCTTCCTGACCTGCATACAGGTTTCTCAAGAGGCAGGTCAGGTGGTCTGGTATTCCCATCTCTTTCAGAATTTTCCACAGTTTATTGTGATCCACACAGTCAAAGGCTTTGGCATAGTCAATAAAGCAGAAATAGATGTTTTTCTGGAACTCTCTTGCTTTTTTGATGTTCCAGTTGGTGTTGGCAATTTGATTTCTGGTTCCTCTGCCTTTTCTAAAACCAGCTTGAACAGGGAGCAGGCAGTGTAGCTCGACCAATCAGAAAAAATCCCCATAGCCCCGGCCTGCGCCAGACCCGAGCCAATCCAGATAGGGATGCGAGGTTTAAAAGTCCCCCGCGCGCGTATGGTTTAACCAATCAGCTATGCTGTTACAGAAACAACCGTCTGTATAAAAGTATATGTGATTCAGAGCTCAGGGCCTTTGTCAGATTCCACTGTGCTGGATGAAACCTAGGCCCGGGCTCGAGCTTGTAATAAACCCCTTTATGCTTTTGCATTGCTGTGGACATCTTATTCTCTCAGTTTTGGGGACTCGGACTCTGGGCACAACATTTGGGGGCTCGTCCGGGATCCCTTTAACTGGGAAGAATAAGATGTCCACAGCAATGCAAAAGCATAAAGGGGTTTATTACAAGCTCGAGCCCGGGCCTAGGTTTCATCCAGCACAGTGGAATCTGACAAAGGCCCTGAGCTCTGAATCACATATACTTTTATACAGACGGTTGTTTCTGTAACAGCATAGCTGATTGGTTAAACCATACGCGCGCGGGGGACTTTTAAACCTCGCATCCCTATCTGGATTGGCTCGGGTCTGGCGCAGGCCGGGGCTATGGGGATTTTTTCTGATTGGTCGAGCTACACTGCCTGCGGGAGTTCCCAGAGCCTCAGCTTTTCTCCGGCCTAGCCTCCCCCTGAGTCTGTCCCGTTTGGTCCTAACACTGGAAGTTCACGGTTCACGTATTGAAGCCTGGCTTGGAGAAATTTGAGCATTATTTTGCTAGCTATCTAGAGATGTTTCCTATTTTCGAATCACCAAAAACACTTGTTAAAACAGACTGCAGCTTCTCCACCCCAGAGTCTCTGGTTTAGTAGATTGTAGGTAGGGACTGAGACTCTGCATTTCCAACAAGTTTCCAGGTGAGCCTACAGCCTGAAGGTCTGGGGACCACATGCTGAGAACCACTGGCTGAAGCCATTCAAGTAATCCAGGATACAGAGTTGGGAGACCTAAAAGCCTATTACCAGCTGAAAAGCCCAAATGATTCCCTTAACTGTAAGGAGACAATCGTCCCCATCTGAGTAACAGCGCACTGTTGGTCAAACACCAAGCCAGAATCTATGCAAGCAATCTGGGTAATGCTGAGGCTAAATAAATGTGCAACTATAACAACTATTATTATTCTCATTATTAAAATTAGTGGGCCAATTTTAATTCATGACAAACACACAGAGGTCAATTACAGGATCAACCTGAGCTCAACTCTCTCTTGCCCCCAGGCCTCTCTAAGGGGGGAGGAAGAGGAAGGGAATTTAGCCAGCTATTTGGGAGACAGCAGCAAGAATTCCTGGAATCCCTTATCTTCCTCTGCCAGCCTAAACACAACTCCTCCAGCAACTCCGTAAATCAGGGAACACATACAAAGGGCCCTGGGGACTACAGTAATCTTCTCCCACTGCACCTCCACACCGGGCCAGCAACAGGCGGCTGGTGGACAGAAACTAGTAATGGCAAGATCTACCGTTGTGGAGAGGAGACAGAAAGAAATAAGCCGGGTGGCTGCCCCACCGCCCTTTGCCCTACAGTGCATTAAGCAGAAAGTACTCTCAAGCAGGAAAAGACTGCCAGGAAAAGAATACTCAGAAGAAAGTCATGAAAAACACTACCCAGGAAGGAAGTTAGTAAGCTGAAGTAGAGGACAGGGGACTGAAGATCCTCAGAGCAGTGCCTGTCACTTAAGGAACCGAGAAGTACTTTCCAATCTGAGCACGTCATGAGAACACCCGAGGTACGGGCACCCTGAAGCGCTATAAGAAAAACAAGCTGAAGCCAAGAGAAGAGCTGGTTTAGCTAATGCTATATGGGCAGTTACAGGGTAGTAGATGGCTTTGGCAGGGGAACAACTGTTGGATTGTGGGGTCCAACAACTGCCCCGATGCAGGGCCCCTCCTCCTTAAGGACTCCAGGAAAGCAACATAATGGGCACTCCTCGCTTCTGCAAACAGACGCTGCTTTCAAAAACCTCCACCGTGCTCACCCTGATATCTCACCCCTCTTCCACTACCCTCCTCACAACACCAAAATTCTACCAATTCCTGATGTTCTTGGAAAATATGTTCAGAAGAGGCAGAAACCCTGGGGGCAGGGCGGTGGGGGGGCTGGTGGGGGGTAGAGGTGCACAGAATCCATCCAAGCAGAAAACAATAAAACTCAAGACACTAGCTGGGGCTTCCCTGATGGCTCAGATGGTAAGGAAACTGCCTGCAATGCAGGAGACGTGGGTTTGATCCCTCAGTCGGGAAGATCCCCTGAAGAAGGGATTGGCTACCCACCCCTGTATTCTTGCCTGGAGAATCCCATGGACAGAGGAACCTCGTGGGCTACATTCCCTGGAAAACCAAAGAGTTGGACTCGACTGAGCAACTAACTAGCCTGGGGAGATGGGGGAGCCAAATACGTGCAGGGCTACCAGAGGAAAGAGATGAAGTAGGTTGTACGTGGAGCTGAGGAGAAGGATGAGAGGGTGAGGCTGCTACTGCAAACGTCACATGGTTTTTGCAATAACAACTACAAGAAGTAAAACTCTGCAAAACCTCTTGGACACCTTACAGACCCAGATTATAAAACATCAAACTCCTTACTAGCCACGTCCTGGAAGGCACGTCCCTCCATGACCCGGACCTGCCTCTCTCTCTCTAATCACAAGTCAAGCCACTCTCGCCCACTACACTCTATGTGACATTTCTTTGTGTTGCTGGGAGAGGCCAAGCTCATTTTTGCCTCTCAGTCTTTCACTTGCTGATCCCTCAGCCATGATCAGATCTTGGCATGACTTGCTCTTTGTTAACATTCAGGCCTTAGCTTGAATTACACCTCTTCAGAAAAGCCTGTCCAGTCACCACCGAAGTATGCCCACCCTGCCCTCTCCCAATGTCACTCACGGTCACATCACTCCTTTTATTTTCTTCACAAACTCACAACTATCTGATATTACTTTGTTTATAATGCTGTTGTGTCATTAATATAATGAATCTTCCCCATTTTAACACAAATTCCATGAGAAGAGACGTCACTCATCTGTTTCCCAATGCCGAGAATACCTTCAGATAGTGATACTCAAATATTTGTTGATTAAATAAGTATTTATTGAAACACCAGACACAGGCCAACTTTTTAAGTATGAGAAATCTGGTTCTGTACGCAAGGCATGTTCTCCTGCAGTCTAAATTGCAGAAAACTAGTTTGCTTTAAAAAATATTAGGAGAGCATTGAGAAAAATGTCAATTTTTTGACATATTTAAATCATTAGAAGAATTTGACATTAGAACTTGACATCATTAGAATCACTGACACATAAATCATTAGAAGAACTTCAGTTCAGTTGCTTAGCTGTGTCCGACCCTTTATGATCCCATGGACTGCTGCATGCCAGGCTTCCCGGTCCATCACTGACACCCAGAGCCTACTCAAACTGATGTCCATCACGTCAGTGATGCCATCCAACCATCTCATCCTCTGTCGTCCCCTTCTCCTCCCACCTTCAATCTTTCCCAGCATCAAGGTCTTTTAAAATGAGTCAGCTCTTCACATCAGGTGGCCAAAGTATTGGAGTTTCGGCTTCAGCATCAGTCCTTCCAATGAATATTCAGGACTGATTTCCTTTAGGAGGGACTGGTTGGATCTTCTTGCAGTCCAAGGGACTCTCAAGAGTCTTCTCCAACATCACAGTTCAAAAGCATCAATTCATCAGTGCTCAGCTTTCTTTATAGTCCAACTCTCACATCCATACATGACTACTGCAAAAACCACAGCTTTGACTAGAAAGACCTTTGTTGGCAAAGTAATGTCTCTGCTTTTTTTTCTGTCTAGGTTGGTCATAACTTTCCTTCCAAGGAGCGGCCAAGAGGAGCTACCGCATGTCCAGGGTCAGGGGCAGTGGCCGAGAGGAACTACCCCATATCCAAGGTAGAGCAGCAGCTGTGCTTTGCTGCAGCAGCCATGAAGAGATACCCCACGTCCAAGGTAAGAGAAACCCCAGCAAGACGGTAGGCAGTGTGAGAGGGCATTAGAGGGCAGACAGACGGAAACCACAATCACAGACAACTAGCCAATCTGATCACACAGACCTCAGCCTGTCTAACTCAATGAAACTAAGCCATGCCCTGTGGGGCCACTCAAGATGGGCTGGTCACGGTGGAGAGGTCTGACAGAATGAGGTCCACTGGAGAAGGGAATAGCAAACCACTTCAGTGTTCTTGCCTTGAGAACCCCATGAACAGTATGAAAAGACAAAAAGATAGGACATTGAAAGATGAACTCCCCAGGTCGGTAGGTGCCCAATATGCTACTGGGGATCAGTGGACAAATAACTCCACAAAGAATGAAGGGATGGAGCCAAAGCAAAAACAGCACCCACTTCTGGATGGGACTAGTGATAGAAGCAAGGTCCAATGCTGTAAAGAGCAATATTGCATAGGAATCTGGAATGTTAGGTCCATGAATCAAGGCAAATTGGAAGTGGTCAAACAGGAGATGGCAAGAGTGAACATCGAGATTCTAGGAATCAGTGAACTAAGATGGACTGGAATGGGTGAATTTAACTTAGGTGAACATTATATGAACTACAGTGGGCAGGAATCCCTTAGAAGAAATGGAGTAGCCATCACAGTCAGCAAAGGAGTCCATAATGCAGTACTTGGATGCAATCTCAAAAATGACAGAATGATCTCTGTTCATTTCCAAAGCAAACCATTCAATACCATAGTAATACAATTCTATTCCCCAACCAGTAATGCTGAAGAAGCTGAAGTTGAATGGTTCTATGAAGACCTACAAGACCTTTTAGAACTAACACCCAAAAAAGATGTCCTTTTCATTATAGGGGACTGGAATGCAAAAGTAGGAAGTCAAGAAACACCTGGAGTAACAGACAAATTTGCCTTGGACTACAGAATGAAGCAGGGCAAAGTCTAATACAGTTTTGCCAAGAGAATACACTGCTCATAGCAAACACCCTCTTCCAACAACACAAGAGAAGACTCTACACATGGACATCATCAGATGGTCAATACTGAAATCAGATTGATTATATTTTTTGCAGCCAAAGATGGAGAAGCTCTATACAGGCAGCAAAAACAAGACCAGGAGCTGACTGTGGCTCAGATCATGAACTCTTATTGCCAAATTCAGACTTAAATTGAAAAAAGTGGGAAAAGCAATAGATCATTCAGGTATGACCTAAATCAAATCCCTTATGATTATACAGTGGAAGTGAGAAATAGATTTAAGGGACTAGATGTCACAGACAGAGTGCCTGATGAACTACAGATGGAGGTTCATGACATTGTACAGGAGACAAGGATCAAGACCATCCCCAAGAAAAAGAAATGCAAAAAAGCAAAATGGCTGTCTGAGGAGGCCTTACAAATAGCTGTGAAAAGAAGAGAAGTGAAAAGCCAAGGAGAAGAGCACATTAAATTTTTTCCATGTTTCAAAAAGATAAAGTCTGCCTAGATAGGGATGTTATTTTGGTTATTTATAATGGTAGTTTCAAGTAATAATTTCTGGGTAATTATTAATAACTATAATGTTGAATACATAAAAGACCATTCTTAGATGCCCTATTGTAAGGTAAAATGATTTGATATAAATATCACAGCACATATAATACCATGCAAATCCAAACCTGTGAAAACTATTCAATAATCTTAATATCAGCCAACTGTTAAATAGTTGAAGAAAAAATCAGCATGTTTAACACACTGGTATCGTTCAGTAAAACTTCCTGCACTTTACGGATGGCATATAATACATGCAGCCTGCGTTCATATCATATCTGTCATGTTTTCCAAAGATTTAACAGTTGCCAGCCAATCTGCTCTTTTGCACCAAGCTGAAACAAAATTAAGTCATTCTCAGTGTTTGCCAAAGTTGGGTCTTCGGCATTGCGACAAACGCGAGTACATCCCCTGCGCTCTAAAAACTGCATTTCAGTACACCAAATGGTCCGCATCTTACCAGGGACACTCACAATAGAGCATTAATCAAGCATCATGAAAATGGCCTAGCTCCAGCAACATAAATATAGGAAGAATTATCTCATTAAGCAGAAGTTTGTGGAACAGAATACTGAGCAAGTTTCCCAGCAAGCCACAAGTAATTTGCAAAACGACTGCAAAGGGCATCATTTGCTTATACCAAATAACATCTTTTATCTGAAAACTCCAGCAAGCCTTTGACATTACCAGAGGCCATTTCTGTGGAAGTCCTTAACATGAGCGAGAATCAGTGCCAATCAGTCCAGCCTCTTTCTGCAATAGGCAGACAGAAAATCAATAGGTGCTTAAATTGGCTATGATGTTGGGCTGCCACTAGCTCCCCCTGCCAGGAAGAGTGCTCCTCATGGTCAGAACGGCAAGCCAGGGACACAACAACAGCGGTATACTTCATTTCCCACATATTCCCGTGGCCCTGGGAATCGTTCCCAGTGCTTTCGTATTTATGATCTCTATATGGCTGCATGAGTGTAGAGGCAGAATCAGGCAGGGACATACACAGCCTGGCTTCTGTCCTGCACATCACATGGCATCTCAGACACCAGGAAATTTCAAATCAGGGCAGCAGGCAACTAACTTAGTCGTGAGCTCTGGACACCTGCTGCAAATGCAAGGCCATTGTGAATCAGATTCCTACTCACCATCAGTGACCTGTATAGTTCCATGAAGTATCCCCCAGCATCTACTCTTCAACTAGCTTCACATGTCTATAAGATACCTCTGTACATCAAAGAGAGCAACAGAGAATCTAGCACACTCTTATTCGCATATTTGGTAACATATTTGGTAGAAGGGTGCAATTTGGTAACATATGCATCCAAAGCCTCAGAAGCTACATACCATTCAATGCAATAATTCCATTTAGCAATTTATTCTAAACGAACAATGTTGAATGTACTCAATGACAGAACTACAAAGATGTTGACAAGAGCTGTGAGAAGCTAGTAATAAGTTGAATGTCAAACAATGAAGGTCTGTTTAAATAAATTACAGTATATCCATTTACTACCAGGTAAATATATCCAGCCATTAAAAATGATGTGCTTTAGAGCCTGAAATTAAGAAAATAAAAGAAATTGTACTTAACTTCTTTTATGTCATTCTTTCTGCAAACCTGAGTTTTTGTTTAAAATTGTAGTGCTTCTGCCCAATGATTCTTTTAACATTTTTTCTGGTAGTCCAAATCAATTACACATATGATAAATTTCCTTAGTTCCTGTTTTTTAAAGAAATGATGCTGTAAAGGATTATTCAGGGAGATTAACCTTATAAAATATTAAGTAAAAAAAATTACAAAACCCTCTACAAGATCTCATTCTTGTTAAAGAGATTCCATTTTGGCTAAAATTACAATCTAGGAAAGAGGTACCAATAGGTTTCACAGTGGCTACTTATGCCCAGTAGGATTACTGACAAATTGTCTTATTTTTCCCCTCATTTTTCTAAAAACTTTTATATAGTAAATGTGAATCAGGTTTTACATCCAAAAACACAGAAGTTGTTTAAAAATAACTGTGCTCTGCAGAAACATCTCACAGGCTTTCCACACTCGTTTGTGGGAGACGATCGCAACATCTTATAACCAAGCACAGCGACGTGCATTATAACACAGTGCCAACCAGAACGCAGTTTCACTGTGCTTCTTGAGGTTGAACAAACGGTGCTGGATACAGACCCATCACATCAAGACTACGCTCTCTTGATGCCATAATTACCAGTGTTATTTTAAAGCTTGCAAATAAATATACAAATAAACAAAAAGTTAAGAAAAGTAACTACGAAGGAAAGAGGAGGAGTAAAGAACTGTTTTTTCTGCCTCCAAGGCAACAGGTAATCACTAAGTTAAGTCCCTTTTAGGATGTGCTCCCACCACATCTTGGTAGCCTCAGAACCTCAGTGTCCCCTGCAAGAGAAGAAAGGTGGTGTCAACCAAAGGTTCAGAGTTCAACTCTGATTCCAAAGTAGGGAAGTGGGGGATACACATGGATTCCTTCCTGAATGTGCATGATAAGGTTTTGTATTTTTTCATCACAAATCCCAAGATAATCCTCATTATTTTATTTGGCTTTTATATTGTGTGCATGTGCTGTGCTGTGCGTAGTTGCTCAGTCGTGTCCAACTCTTTGCGACGCCACGGACTGTACCCTGCCAGGCTCCTCTGCCCATGGGGGTTCTCCAGGCAAGAATACTGGAGTGGGTTGCCATGCCTGCCTCCAGGGGATCTTCTCAACTCAGGGATCGAACCCAGGTCTCCCACATTGCAGGCAGATTCTTTACTGTCTGAGTCACCAGGGAAGCCCAAAAATACTGGAGTGGGTAGCCTATCCGTGCTCTAGGGATATTGTGTGTGTGTGTACGCAAAAATGTTACTTCAGACATTATATAATAATCCTCTGATTAGTGATTCTAGCATCCTGGAAGACAGGAGAAAAAGCTCCCTACTATCGAAAATCAAAGTAGAAGGCTATCTCACCTGTCCCATGTGCCCTGAAGGGTAAAACATCCCAGGGTCAGCGGGCACTAGAAACGCCCCTGAGAATGGGAACCAACCTTCACAGCAAATAGTGGGAAAAAATGGAAGAGCAGACCAAGACTTAATCTTTTTAAATAAAATAAAAATCATACAAATAAGCTTATTTAAAATGCAAAACATTGCATAAAACGTGAAACATTTAGGTTACACTGAATTTTGCATTAATTCTTAGATTGGACTAATTTCCCCCTTACTGCAACAAAATTGCACAACAACATGCCATCCTTCATGTCCCCTCTGACTTCTACACAACACTACCATACGAGGGTAATCTCTGCAAAAATTATTTAAGGGCTTGCATTTTCCCAAAGGAACTTCTTGATATTCAAAAATATTCAAATCTTTCTCTTTTGAGACTGGTTTCTCGTCAGCATCCTGGTTATGTTTCTCACCAATTATGAGTGGGTCTGACCGTGCTCAGTCCTCATTTGTCTGCAGAATGGTTTGAGAAGGGCTTCAGCAATCCTTTTATTGACTTTCATAATCCTACACCTTTTGAAAGATTTGCAGTTTCACTGTGAAATATATTTGCATGGCATTTGCATTGTACTGCCATATCTGAAAGCCAAACACTGGCTGACAGACCTCAAGGATGGACGAGAACAAACGCCAGTGTTAAAGGAAGACGGAATGGGGGACTCAGTGTTCTACTGCTGTGCAGCAAATTACCACGAAATTCTCAGTTTAAGACAACATATTTACCATCTGCCTGTTTCCTTGGGTCAGCAGTCCAGGCACTGCTTACCAGAGTCTTCTGCCCAGGGTCTCACAGGGCATCAAGCTACCAACCAGGCTGTGTTTTGTCCTGGAGCTTTGGGGTCCCCTTCAAAGCTCACTCAGTTGTTTGTAGAATTCAGTTCCCTGGAGTTATAGGAGTGGGGCAGTATTTTCTTTCTGGCTGTCAGCTGGGGTCACTCTCAGCTCCTAAAAGCTGCCCACCAATGCTTTCCACATGACCACCACCTCCCCAGACATGCCAGCTCACATCTTCAGAGTCTGCAGGAGACACTCTGGCTCCAGTCTGCTAAAAGAGAGTCTTACATACTGTGACAATCACGGAGGTGCTTATACAAGGGCAAGATGTACTGCAGGTCACCTCAGGGTGCATTTGTCACTTGGGGCTGTTTTTATAAGAAATCATTTTGTTAGTTAAAGTTTAACATTATGATCACTGTCAATTTCCTAGCAACCTCATAATTCAGAAATCCAGATAATGAACACTTGCATAACAAGGACCCCCTAGTCCTCACCTCTCAGATCCATCCTCTTCATTCCCATGGTCAAGGCTCTGGTTTAGACCCCAGGATTTCTTGCCAGCACATTTAAAAAGGCGTCCAGTCATGCTCTCCTCCCAAAGCATCCTCTTCATTGTCCCTAGAGAGAGCTTAGTTCATGTGCAAACCTCACCATGCTTTTTCTCTGCTTGAAATCCATCAGTAGCTCCCCACCAGCAGCAGGACAGAGTCACAGATTTTTCAGTAGACAAGCCAGTGCCTTCATGATTACACTGCCTTAGACGTCTAAAACGACATCCATCTCTCTCCAGCCCTCTCTGGATTCTCATCTTGAAGTCCAGGATATCCCCTCTGCCTAAATTTCCTTCTCCTCATCCATCCTTGTGATCTGAGAGTCAGGATCCCAGCTTCTGTGAAACTGACTTTGAACTTCCCCAGGAGGTCCTACGGGATCCATCTTTCACAGTCTCACCGAATCTTACATGGAACTATTACAACATTTACCCCTGTGTGCTAGAGCTATCAGGCTCCAGGTCCTTTTTCCCACCACTCTGGGGGCACTTGGAGGTCAAGATTATCTTTCCGAGCTAACTCTTTCCTTCCGGTATCTTAGCAGTACTAGGGGACAGAAGACAGCAATAGACCTGAATCAACCACATCTCTCTTTCTGAGCTAACTCTTTCCTTCCGGTATCTTAGCAGTACTAGGGGACAGAAGACAGCAATGGACCTGAATCAACCACATCTCTAGTACAGGATTCCCAGGTGCCTTAGTGGTCAAGAATCCCCCTGCCAATGCAGGAGACCTGGGTTCAATCCCTGGGTTGGGAAGATCCCCTGGCAAAGGGAGCGGCTACCCGCTCCAGGACTCTTGCCTGGAGAATCCATGGACAGAGGAGCTTGATGGGCTACAGTCCAGAGGGTCATCACAAACAGCTGGACACCACTGAGCACAACAGTGGCTAGTACAGGATGGCGATTAAAAGCACAGATTATGAAGCCATACAGTCTGAGTTTGGAGACCAGCGAGACCACTGCCTGACTCCAACAGTCTCCTCAACCTTTCTGTACCTCAATTTCATCATCTCCAAATTAAAAAAAAAAATCTCTTTTTAAAAAATCTCTAAATCTCTATGAAAGGAAAAAAAATCTACTTCATAAGATGGCAATGAAGAGAAAACAGGTTAACATTTGTAAAGAACTTAGAAAAGGGCATGGCATAGGCTTAGGACCATACCAGTATTTGTAAGTAAAATAAATACCCAACCACCACATGATACACAATAATAGAAAATCCATCCAAAGGAGAGATGCCACACAGATCAGGGAGATAAGCCAATGGTAAAACTGTTATCATCAACACTGTTTTGAAATATTCCAGCCAAAAAAAAGTATAAATAAAAAATAATAAAAACTAAAGCAAACTACAAAAGAATAAAGAAAGCAAAAATTGCAAAACCCTGATAATCCTAGAACCTGAGTGGTACGTATAAGAGCAACTCTGCTAGACTCTCTGCTTTTCACATGCTTGACAATTTCCAGAATGAAAACAATTTAAATCTAAATAGGCCAGGTGAGGCATAGCATCCAGGGAGAGTAAAAGCTCCTGGGCAAG
Source organism: Oryx dammah (assembly GCF_014754425.2). Taxonomy (NCBI): domain Eukaryota; kingdom Metazoa; phylum Chordata; class Mammalia; order Artiodactyla; family Bovidae; genus Oryx; species Oryx dammah. Next base: position 7,194,259 of record NW_024070212.1, read on the forward strand.
GTGCTTTTGCCTCTCGCAAATAAACTACCCTTCCTTCTGCTGTTCATAAGCTGAGGTGCATCCCCGGTGAGCCTGAGAAGATGCTCTGCCCCTCCCTCTCCAGCTAGTGGGTGCCTTCTTCTCCATCACGCTTCTCTCTAGAGATGGCGTGATGCCCTGAGAAAGTACCAACACCAAGAGATCCCAACTCGGCCTCTTGTTAGCTAACCGTCCTCCGTCTCAGTTTCCTCATCTATAAAAATGGAAAGCCCCACCTCATAAGGTTGTTAAACGGATTAAATAACATAGTTTAAAAAACAGCACAATGTTTGCAAGGTGGCAGGTAATCAGCCAGTGTCTTTTAAAAACAAAAGGGTAGGTGAACTCCGGATGACTAAACCCCAAACTTCCACAGGCCAGCAACTGTTCTCAAATCAAGGTGTGGGTAAACTGGGAGGAGGGCTGGACTACACTGACTGCCGTGCTGGTTCCCTTCATACCAGTGACCTGAAAACCAGAGAGTAACCAGAGCACACGGCCCACATACCTGTAAAACGGACTGGCTACCCCAACTTGACCCAGAGACGTGAAAGGACCACGCACGGGCAGGCCGCCTTCCCAAGTCCAACAGGGTGAATGGCTGGCTGTAGCAGACGCCCCACATTACTGGCTGCCGCTTTCTGCCACATCAGGGAAAGTGAAAGAAGCTTTCAGAGATCAGGGTTAAGCTCCTATTCTATGCACCAGAGCAAACCAGATCCTGACTCCAGGGCTGCACCAATGACATAGTCGCTCTACTTTCCCATTATCACCTTCCAACTAATAAAAAACTCTCAACAACAGAGGTGGCAATGCCTACCACTTATAGACAAAGGAGAAAGCTGTTCAGTATACAGACAGCTCAGCAACAGAACTAGTTAGCTTTCAGTGTGCTGATACTGTCCAAGTGGAACTAGAGGGAGGCAGATGCTGAAAGGAAGGTATTCAATCAAATGAGGCACATTTCTCTAGGTATTTATCCAACTGATTTGAAACTTACATCCACATAAAAACCTGCATGCGTATGTTTATAGTAGCTTTATTCATAATTGCCAAATACTGGAAGAATCCAAGATATCCCTCAATGATGGACACTGACTGGATGAAAAGATACAGATTGTGGTGCATCCAGACTATGAACTGCTATTCAGCAACAGAAATCCGGGATGAATCTTAAAGGCATATTGCTAAATGAAAGAAGCCAGTATGAATCCAATCATACAACATTCTGGAAAAGGCAAGGATATACAGACAGTATCCGTGTCAGTGTACGCCAAGGATTTGGGAGTAGAGAGACCTGAACAGGTGGAACATGGGAGGATTATTTAAAGCAGCGAAATTATTCTGTACAATACTGTAAAGGTAAATACAAGACATTAAGCATCTGTCAAAAGCCCAGAGAACTTCACAAGAGTAAATCTTAAAAGGTATGCAAATTTTTGAAAATCATTTAGAAGGAGAGAAAAGAGGACATTCCAGGATAGAATGCAAAAGAATCTAAATGTGATGTCACCAGTGTATGAGACAGCCGTGCTGGAGGAAGTGATAGAGTGGTGGGGTGCGCTGGCCAAAGCAATAACTGGAAACCAGTCGCATCTTTAAGAGCAGAAACAAACAGAACTGCACAGCTAAGTACTGTCCACTAGCTGTGAAAACTGTTTCCCACAGGGGTGTGGGTTACCAGTCCTCACAGTGGGGGAGGGAGAGAGTGGGACAAATGGAGAAAGCAGCATCAACGTGCACACACTGTTGCGGGTAAAAACGGGTAACACAGGGAGCCCAGGCTCTGCGATGACCCAGAGGGCTGCGCTAAGAGGAGCGGGGGAAGCTCCAGAGGGAGGGGATGGATGAGTTAGCTGTGGCTGATTCACGCTGTTGTGCAGCGGACACCAACACAACGCTGTAAAAATTAAAACACAAACAAGACAAAAAAAGGTACACTGGAATTGAACTTGTTTCAACCTGTCCCATTTGCCCCACTCTCTCCCTCCCCCACTGTGAGAACTGTTAACCCACATCCCTGTGGAAAACCATTTGACAGCTAGTGTACAATACTTAATACACAGTTCCTTTTGCCTCTAGTCTTATAGATGCTACTCATTTCCAACTACTACTTTGGTCAGCACACCCCACCCTCCACCAGTTCCTTAAGGACGGTTATCTCATCCATTAGCTAACACGTGGTGGGAACCTGGAATAGAAAATTATAGACAACCAAAGGGAGGAGGCTAGAATGATCCGTGTGCTAAGGGATTAGATTTGGAGATAGGGTATGAATTTATGTTTAGCTTAATACAGATACAGATGGTTACATATAGAAACACTGATAAACGTATATATACAAGAGTTAGTATCAGTTCAGTTCATTTCAGTCGCTCAGTCCTGTCCAACTCTTTGTGACTCCATGAATCGCAGCACGCCAGGCCTCCCTGTCCATCACCATCTCCCGGAGTTCACTCAGACTCATGTCCATCAAGTCCGTGATGCCATCCAGCCATCTCATCCTCTGTCATCCCCTTCTCCTCCTGCCCCCAATCCCTCCCAGCAGCAGAGTCTTTTCCAATGAGTCAACTCTTCGCATGAGGTGGCCAAAGTACTGGAGTTTCAGCTTTAGCATCATTCCTTCCAAAGAAATCCCAGGGCTGATCTCCTTCAGAATGGACTGGTTGGATCTCTTTGTAGTCCAAGAGACTCTCAAGAGTCTTCTCCAACACCACAGTTCAAAAGCATCAATTCTTTGGCGCTCAGCCTTCTTCACAGTCCAACTCTCACATCCATATATGACCACAGGAAAAACCATAGCCTTGACTAGATGGACCTTAGTCAGCAAAGTAATGTCTCTGCTTTTGAATATGCTATCTAGGTTGCTCATAACTTTTCTTCCAAGGAGTAAGCGTCTTTTAATTTCATGGCTACAGTCACCATCTGCAGTGATTTTGGAGCCCCCCAAAATAAAGTCTGACACTGTTTCCACTGTTTCCCCATCTATTTCCCATGAAGTGAGGGGACCAGATGCCATGATCTTCGTTTTCTGAATGTTGAGCTTTAAGCCATACACACACACATTTATTGACTCTGTCAGCAGAGATTGCTAGAAGCAAAAATACTAAGTAGCAAGAGGCACACCTAGCACCCACATTTTGGCTTCTAATATCATTCTCAATAAAAGGAGATAACGAATCATTCTCTTTTATCAAGGGTTTATGGGCACCACAGGAAAGTCTCAACCTCTGTGACAATTCTCAAAATTCAGACAAAGTCAGGATCTCATGATATATATATATTGCTACAGCTACCTTATGACCCAGGAAGTGTGAGAACCGGTTTATTTTTCTTTCTTGAGAATTGGCACAACACATATCCACCTTGAGCTGCCATCTACTGGGGGACACTTGGGCTTTCTCTCCTCCGCAGTCCAGCACGTGTTCATCCCAAACCTGAGTTCCTGGTCGGCTCTCTAAAGAGTTCTTGCTTGAGCTGGGTAAAGGACAGTGGTTAGGTTGATTAAGGCTTCAGGACACTTCTCCCACTGAGCACGTGAGTTCCTGTATGACACCATGAAGCAGCCTGAAGGCTGAAGTCCCCACCTCAAAGGCTAGTAAGTGGCCCCTTGGGAATGACATCTTCATATAAAGGGTTAAGAAGTCACAAGGAAAAAGATGTATCACTCAAAAAGGGTGATGTGGAAGAATGCCATCAACTTCCTTCCACTGTACTAGTAAGGCTCTATAGGGAGGCATGAGATAGCTAGGGCCTCGCCCAATGTGGAAGTTGCAGAGACAGGGAAACATGCATTTTCTGAGAGATGCAGGCAGAATGACAGTTGAAGCGCAGCAGCCCCACACACCTTAAAGGACCCTCTCCAACAACAGGAAGGGTGAGAGAAAGTCATCCGTTACTCTCTACAAAGCATGGAAACAAAGCAGAAAGAACCAGAACTGTGGTCAGCCCCGCTGCTCCACAGTGGGATCCAGAGCAGGTCACAACCGTCTGGGCATCAGGCTCCTCACAAGCAGGCTTGTGCGCTTGAAATGGGCATCTGCCCCCACCCATCCCTTCTGGTAACAGCTTAAGTCCCGCTTGGAGCATTTGTGGGGGTTGTGCCAGGCATGCCAGGATCCAGGTATGGCGACTGGCAATCCCTGTGCCTGCCTTTGTGTGCTGCCGTCCAGCACCCATTGAACTTAATTCCAAAAGCACGAGTCCCAAGCTTCCCCCCAGATTAGGTCCATCTTCTGTGCTCCTCTCTCTCCTGTTCTTCCAACCTTGCTCTCCTCCTGCTGGAAGGATTCCTTCTTCTAGAAGAGAATTCCATTCTTGCCCTCCTCCTAGAAGAAAATTGCTACCTGCTGGTTCTAATTTTACTTCTTCCTGTTTCTTGTTTTCAAATTAATTTACTCCTGCTCACTTACACCTCTGGACTTCAGTACAATTTTTCTTAGTAAACATGTATTAAATAAGTACCTGCTATTAAAGGTCACTCAGCAAAGTCAGAGTTTGGGCTGGGAAAGCAGACAATCTGAGTGGAAACTTGTGATGGCTCACCTTATGTGTCAACTAGACTGGGCTAAGGGAAGCTGGGTTCAGCATAAGGAATATGCCTGCCAATGTTGGAGATGCGGGGGTCAGGAAGATATCCCGGAGAAGGGACTGGTAACCCACTCCACTGTTCTTGCCTGGGAAATCCCATGGACAGAGGAGCCCAGCAGGCTACAGTCCGCGGGGTCGCAAAGAGTCGGACCCAACTTAGCGACGAAACAACAACAGAGGAAGCCCAGAGAACTGGTAAAACACGATTTCTGAGTGTGTCTGTGAGGTTGCTACCAGAAGAGGTTAGCACTGGAATTGCTAGTCTGAGAAAAGGAAATCGGCCTTCTCAGCGTGGTTCAGCACCAATCTGTGGAGACTCCAAACAGAACGAAAAGGTGGAGGAAAGGCAAACGCGCTCTGCTTGAGCTGAGACATCCGTCTACTCCTGCCTCAGACACCGACACTCCTGACGCTCAGGCCTTTGGACTCAGACCTGGAGCTACACCATTGGCTCCTAGGTTCTCAGGCCTTCAGGCTTGAACTGGATTAGACCACCAGCTCTCCTGGGCCTCCAGCCTGCAGATGGCAGATACTGGAGCTTCTCAGCTTCCATAATAGCATGAGCCAACTCTTCATCATAAATATCTATTTGTAGAGAAAAACAGAGACGGAGAGACAGATCCTATTCGTCCTGTTTCTTTGGAGAAGCCTGAATAATTCGGAACCCAGCTCTACCCCTTGCTAACTAGGTGGCATGGCCTCTCTCTCTCTCTCTCTATACATATATATATATATATACACACCTGTATATATATAATATACAGGTATATAGCTATACACAGCCCATGGGGTCGCAGAGTCGGATACAACTGAGCACATGTAAACCCACATACAAGAAACCCAGTTTGGCTAGAGAATAATTCGGAACCCAGCTCTATCCCTTGCTAACTAGGTGGCACAGCCTCTCTCTCTCTCTCTCTCTCTCTCTC